>NC_136905.1:75809065-76370687 GCF_949606895.1 Notothenia rossii | reverse complement strand
CACTCTTAATCCACTCTTAATGCTAAGCTAAGCTAAACACCACCACTCTCAGCTCCTCACTTAGATGTGAGACTGATTATAATCTTATCATATAACAATCTTAACAAAAGCAAATTGTCATGTTTTCTGAAATGTTGACTACACCCTTAAACTAGGGCTGCTCGATTATGGCAAAGGTCAATAATTGATATCACGATTATTAAAAACGATTATCCATTTACTTTGAAAACATCAATTTATTGGAGAATTTTTTTTAACAGTATGTTTTTAAAAGTTGATTACCCTGAACTTTAAGTATAATTCAACTGAAAAACCAATTAAAAAAAATAAAGATTTTTTTTTTATAATAATTTAAAAATAAAATCGTTTTAAGATTACTTTGTTTTCGTAATCGTTGCAAGCCATAATCGTAATTGCGATTCAAAATACGATTAATTGAGCAGCCCTACCTTAAACTCGGATAACCTGAGACAAACATTTGTTGTGTTTTTTTACCTTTTACAAACAGATTCATCCTAAATGAGGCATGATTAAAATAATAATTTCTCAGCTCTGCTTTCATTTCACTTTCATAGCCATGTTTGTAGAACACAAGTGAGTTTTACAGAGGACATGTGCTCATTTTCAGGTTCATATTTGCATTTTGTGCCTCTACAGGGTGTCCGCAGGGTCTTAAAAAAGTATTAAAAGTTGATAAATCAATTTAGCGAAAATTAAGACTATCAAAAACTATTAAACGGCATTTTCCAAGGTATTACATTTTGTAGCTTAAAGTATATCAATTGTCCAAAGAGGTTGTGTTCTACAGTCTGCCTAAATGTAATCATTGCGTAGGTGTGTAGTGTGATTCTGTGTAGTTTATTTATGGCATCCCGTTGGATTTGACGTCATCTGAACAGGACATCGCAAGCTCACTGCTTGATGGCGCGCGAAGGTCTGTTTACGCCGGTTGTTAAACAACATCGTTATGGGGAAATGCAAGTCTGCGTCCAAATGGTTGGAAGATAAGGAGGAAGGACAATCAATACTGTATATAGTCAATGTGAGGTAAAGTGTGTCGCCAAGGTAACTGGTTAGAACTCCAAGTGGGGATGAGGTCTTAAAATGTATGGAAAGGGTCTTAAAAAAGGTCTTAAAAAAGGTCTTGAAAGGGATTCCATTGGACTTCAGGATTCCTGCATATACCCTGCTCTACTGCAAACCTGTCTAAGGGAAAACCCCAGAAAGCATCGGGCCTTTTTTAGACATTTGTCATCTATACTCCTTTCTCAAAAGTGTGTGTTGGAAAGCCAGCATTTTGTAGAGTGCCAGCCAGGCAATACCTCTACACACTATCCATCATTATATCTCTTCGCAGCAGTTGATTTCACTTCACCTTCAGCCGTCACCGTCCCATCTGAAAGCCTGAATCCTGACAAATTGAAATGTCTCCCTTCATGTCTCCCTCTCCTCCCTGTGGCAGAGCTCCCTGCAGGTGGAGGGGAGAGGGGAGAGTGGGGGGTGGGGATGGTTTCAGGTTTGTAGGAGAGGATCAGGATTGTTGCTGACATCAAGAGCTGTGAGTCTGGATAATGTGGGCTCCCTTTTGAAGTGTGGATGACGGGTGATCCTGCTACACAGCCTCATTCATCCTGCAGATCTCACACACACACACACACACACACACACACACACACACACACACACACACACACACACACACACACACACACACACACACACTCTTTGTTTTTCTGGAAAGGGGATTGAGTGTGGAGCTGTGGAGGAGTCAGCAGACTGATGGTTCCTTTTAATTTAGCCAGCATGACTTTTCTCCATTTTTTTTTTTTTCCCTCTCTCGGTTTCCCCGTTCTGTCTGTCTTCTCGTTAGATCCCCGAATGAAACACAGGATTAGAAGGAGATCAGAGAGCCTCCTCTTTTCTCCCTCTTCCATCTTTTTGTCTTAGCTTCTTTCTCTCAAAGTCTTACCTCTCCTTTGTCTCTCAGCTGCTCTCCGCTCATTCCTCCATGTCTCACCTCCTGCTGGGTTTCTCCATCAGTCTCTTTGTCTCTCAATCTCCTACCTACATCATTCTTTCTCCGTTAATCTTTCCCCGCTCAGCCTCTCTTTGTCTTCCTCTGCCTACTTTTCTCATTCTTTCACCCCTACTCTGCTGCTGTTTCTGGCACGTTCTCTTTGGCCTTTTTATTTGTGCAGTTTCTCCATTTGTCTTCCTGTCTCTTAAAGGACACGCTGGCGATATTGTGTTTTTTGTCATCGTCAACAAGTCTCATGAAAAGAGCAAAAGCTGTCGTCTTGTTAGCCGACAAAGTGATTTAGACTTACAACCTTCAAACTTCTCCCCAAAAGTCACCTTCATCGAAAAAGAGTGCGACATTATTGAGAGAAATTAATGAATGTCCAGAAGAAGCCACTTTTCAGATGTCCCACAAAAAGACCAAAACCAACTTTTAATGTATCTACTGAACGAAGTGTTGTATGTTTCCAAAGGCTGATACAGTATATGTTATTCCTAAATGCCATATAGCTCAATTGCTGTCAGAAAACTATTTAAAAAAAAAACACACCCATTAGCCGAACAAAGCTCCAACAAAAGCTGGCAAATCTCTTATCTAACCTTTTTATCTTAAGCTTTCAGTCTTTCTACTAACAAGTGACCTTCTAACAATCGTAAAGGAAGCAAATGATCTGAAGTGTTTACTATACCTTAAGCTCAGATAAACTGATGAACGTTAGTTTTTTTTTCTACTTGTCATAGACTTGTTACTTACTACATACTTGTTATAGACAGATTTATCAAACTGTGACACCATTTAAATACAAATGTACAGCTCTACTTTCGTTTCACTTGTCGCTGACGTTGGATAACAAAACCACAGTCATATGCTGTTTAAGCATTTTTTTTAAAGAAATAAAACAATATATTTATGGGATTTTACATTTTCATTACTGTAGGAACCATCGAGCTTAGAAACAAAGAGCTTCAGACAGGAAGTCAGGAAGTATTGAGAGTTGAACACATTGTTAGTTTTGGTCTTTACCTTGGATTTCCCGACACCAAGGAAAATAAAAAGCACCAGCGGCCTTATCCTTTAATATCTCTGTATCTCTTACTTTCTCTGTTGGGCTCAATCTCTCACCTGTCAGCTCTCCCTCCCTCTTTCCCCTCCCCCTTATATATCTTGTTCTCCCCCCCCCTCCTCGCCCCCTTCAAAAAGCCGTCTCCTTCACCTGTTAGCCCACTATTCCTGCGGGGCACATTTTCTCTGTTTCTTTGTGTTTTCTTCTTTGGTATCAGAGAGCCTCTGCAGTGAAGCATCTGATTTTCCTGACCACATCAGACAGGCCTGCGATGTGTGGGAGACGGGAGGGGATTTTTAAGGGTATTTCTGCAGCGGTAGGGGAGGGGTAGGGAGGTAAATCTGGGGTCAGGTTACTTGTCTCTGAGGAGCAGGACAGAACAGGGTGATAGAGTTAACACCTTCAGGGTACGCCAGCTATGCTTTCCTTACAGATGGATCAAAACGCTGCTGCGCTGTCCATGGTCTCTTCCTGGATTAATCTTCAGACCGACAGTACTCGCCAAAAGAAATTGAACTTTGCATGTTTTTAGACTGCGGGGGCTGAATCGGCCAATGTGAGCAAATGACGGCAGATGCTAAAACTGTTATTACTCTGTGAAATTGCAGTAAATGATAAGACATTGGCGAATGTATTACTTCCTATACTCTTTATCGTGTATTGCTCTGTTGTGTGTTTTATTCTGAAAAAGTTGCAATTTTTTAGATTAATACTGTTTCTATCTCTTCAATCTTTATCTTAAGATGTTGATCAAATGCTGGCAGAGGTGGACTGACAAACAGGGATGAGTAAACACGGCGGAGATTCGATTCTAGGACAGAAAATGTTCATCTTATTGGTCATTTCACCACATTGTGAAGGTTTTTAAAGGGGCCCTATTGTGCTTATTTTTTTAAAGTTTCATATTTGCACTTAGTGTCTCTGAAGGGAATTGAAATGATTTATTTAAAACAAGGATTAGCCAAAAGGCTAGTTTTCATCGATAGTCCCTTTGCCATATGGTGATAGACATCCTAAAAGCAATAATAAAAATACCACAACATTGTCAACACAGTGACATGTCTCCATGCTTTAATGTTCAAAGAGCTCTTTATTTCCCTCATACTTCCTGTGCTGCAGCACCTCTTTTCACCCTCTGTCTGAAACCAGAGGTCATCTTCCTCCTTTTGCTAAATGTGGCTAGGTGCGGATTACATATATTAGCTGGCATTAACGGCTCCTACACACGGCGGCGTGCGTTGTCGCTTGCCGGGGGGGGGGGGGGGGCTGAAACTCGACCAACAACCAATCACATGAATCTCCCGCCCCAGACACACAAGCACGCGGTTTGATTCGCTAGAGCTTGCACTGGCATATGATTCGATTGGTTGACACCTCCGTCGAGGCGGCAAAAGTAGAACATTGCTCTACTTTTGCAGCGAGCACCGCGAGAGAAGCTACGCTTTGCTCCCACAATGCAGTTCGGCGAATCGTGACGTCACCCCATTCAAAGTGAATGGGCAGAAGCGGCAACGCACCCCGCTGTGTGTAGGGGCCCTAATAGTGTGATAAACTTAATGACAGGTTAGAATAATACTCAATATTTTAACTGTGGTCCTAAATGAACAAAAACTAAACTGCATTAAAAGACACCGCTACAGATCACAGATTATTTTGTAATTTTGAAGAACTGGCCCTTTAAGTGCCGAGTAAGAATGACTCATTTCAGATGTTCAAATTCAGTACGATGGATGAATATTCATGATTTAAACTCCAGATCTCGGAATGATAATTTAAGCTCACAACCTTTCCCATATTTGTCCTCCATCTTTCCTCTCTCCTTCTTTTGAAAGATTTAACTCCCATAGTGCATTTTTTCCCATCACTCTTCTCTTCCCTCGGTCATGGGGTTGGAGGTTTGTCCCAGAGAGAGTTGCTGTTGGAAGACAAGAAAAACTACTTTTTTCTGTATTGATATGCAGTCAGACCTGGAGCTGTGAGTTCCTGAGTTGCAGCCGAAATACCTCGCGCTGCTGTCAGTGTGGACAGAAAGAGGAAAAGTAGTTTCTCTGCAAACACAAGGTCATCAGGGAGCTTCGGTCTGGGTTCCGCAGATTTCTTTGCACTTTATATCCTGGTAATGAGATGTTGTAATCCACTTCTTCTTATTCAGAGTGATGCCAAGTGTGATAAGCCTGTAGCTGTTTCTATTGATGAATTTACAAAGAAATCTCTCGACAGGCCTTCAGATGGAATCGAAATATATTTCATTTTCTTTCTCGTCTCTTCAAATATTGTTTCTTCAGGGAGAGAAATTGGTCATGAACAAGAACAATGAATGACAAGAAAATGGCTAGTTTAGTTATTTCATAAAAAACATTGAGGATTAAATCACATTTGAAAATCCTTCATTATTATTAGTTTAAAGAGGACCTATTATACTTTATGTATACTTTACCTTTCCTATAGTGTCTTTGAATAGTTTTTTATGTAAACGGTCTGCAGGGGTTAACATCCCTGAGTTTCTCTCCAAAATTAGCATAATAGGGCCCCTTTTTAAGTGAAAATGTGTTCAGTTTAGAGCAGGGGTGTTAAAACGTTGTTCACCGAGGGCCACATACAGAAACATATTCAAAGGGCTGTGCCACTCACTAGAAGTTAGGTTTATTTTTCTCATAAGTGAAGTTATAAGTTAGCAAAATCAATCAAATGTAAGTAAATAATGCTTGATGCAACAGCCTACATCACAGCTTTCCATAGGGTTTCATTTATTTAGTTAGCCGCTCATTCCTTAGAACAGAAGCCTTAGATTGCTTATCATGAGAGGAAATAGGAAGGGGTATATTTCAAGCTTGTTATTTAAATAAGTTATTGGGCTTTTTTCTGATCATTATACTTTTTGAATTTGCTAAGGGACGATTCAAAATGGCTTCCGGGCCGTAGTTTGGACAACCCTGGTTTCGAGACATTTAGTTGAACAAGTGGAACAGTATGATTGAAATGATGGCTTGCTAAAACCAGTTGAAAACATACTTGCACAGATTCCAAACGTTTTTCTGCATGTTTTTTTCTCCTCTGTCTTCAATAAGCAAAGCCAACTTGCATCTCCCAAGAAATTGAGCTTTTCCAAATCTATTTTATACGCCCCAAAGTGCAGAATGCAAAAAAAACACCAACAAAGAATTAGATAACTCCTCCAATCTCATAACTCAACTCTACCTTCCCGTCTACCTCCACCTTTGACTGCCAATATAAGACTCTGATCCTCAGGTCTGCACATTCTTCTGCACGCTCACCAAGAACAATTTTTATGCATTTGATCAAATTAGCCCGAGTAGATATATCAAAGCCGGGCTGAATAATAACTCGGTAATTGCTCCCTTCCTCCTCCCTCTCTGGGGTTGGACGGGTGTTATCAGCTCTTAGTCTCGCTGCCTCTCTGCCTCCCGCAGCTGCCAATCTCTCCCCGGGCTTGTCTCCATCTTATCTCTCCCCCACACTTCACGCAGAGGAAGCTCTTAGAGGGCTGCGCCCGACAGATAGCGGCTGACCTGTCTCTTCCCTCTGCAGCGGCTTCTTCTTTAAGGAAGCTGCAATCTGCTAACTTAACCCTGACTAGATTATCTCCCCCCCCCCCCCCCCCTCCTCCTTCCTCACCTTCTCCTCTTTCTCTAAAAGTAAAAGTCCTGCATTCAAAATGTTACTCAGGTAAAAGTACAAAAGAATTGGAAACATCAAAGTACCAAAAGTACTATTACGCAGATTGAGCCATTTCAGAATAATATATCATATGTTCTGAGAATAATTATTCATGTGTTGAAAGATGGTAAAGGTGCAGCTAGTTTGAATGACTCTGTATACCGCAGGTGAATTGACTACAGGTGTAACTAAAGTCTTATTTAAATATTGATTATGTTTCACATTAATAATCCAATTCTGTAAAGTAACTAAAGGTATTCAATAAATGTAGAGGAGTAAAAGTACACGATTTACCTCTGAATTTTAGCTGGGTAGCAAAAAATGTAAATACTCAAGTAAAGTACAAGTACAGCACTTGGTTACTTCACCCCCCCCCCCCCCCCCGGTGCACCTGTATCCTAATTAAACGGGGAAAGCTGCTCTCAGGTGCCGCGTCTTTGAAGCTTCTGGGAGTTTGAGCTGGAGGAAGGAGGGCCCCTGTGAACGAGTCAAAGGCAGAAAGCTGACAGGAGCTAAACGAGTCCTGTAAACCTGCGTCTCTTTAAAACCTTTCTCTCCATCTGATGTCGGCAGGCAGCCGGGAAAGAGTTGCACTTTGTTCCAAAACTGCTAATCAAAGCGTCGGATCTTTTGGAGTGAAAGCTTATAAATGTCTACTGATGGCTTTTCTCCTTCAGTCAAAGCTCCCTTAATTTTTGTTTCCTTTATCAAAGTCAATCACATTTTCTTTGAACATTTCTCTTCCAAAATTGAACTGTGTGCACACATGGGGATTTCAAATAGCTCTTTCTTTTATCAACACATTAGAAAAGCTGTTGTTCCTCTCTTACAATCAGCGCCATCGCAAAGAGGCGCAGGTAGAAGCGGCAGCCGGGGCGTCGCAGCGTGACAAATGCAAATTGCCATTTCAGCCTCCCCCTGTTTCCAAATAAAGCGCGCTGCAATCTAGGGAGCGTATCGTAATTGAAAAGAAAGTGTGTTGAAGGTAGACCGGCTTTAACGCGAGTTAAGCCTATTAACGTCTTATCGGAAGTCACAGTGCGTTTTTATTTGCTGATTAACCCTCGATGGAAGATGCTCCAACGAGGAAGAGATGCAGCAGGATGTTGGAGTTGCATGTTTTTCTCTAACCAGCTGCTGTTTCCTGTTTCTCCCCCTCTGGGACGGGGAAGCTGCCGTGAAAATGTGCATTACAGCAAATGTCCTAAGTGTGTCCGTTCTGATTTTGTCTGTGACAGATGGTGATGCTGAGAGCGGGGAACTGGACCTGAGTGGGATAGATGACACGGAGATAGAGCTGGTGAGAAGCTGCTGCTTAATGAGAGAGCAACACTGAAGGAAACACAAGTTCCTCAAATGCAACATCCAGGAATCCCCCTTCCACTGTTTATCTAAACTCCCTTTCATTAAGACGCTTTAAAAGTATTAATAACAATCCCATTTGTCAGTGTGTGGAGCTCTTAGTGTGCTGAATTCATCATGTTAGTCTGTTTACTAGCAGGTTATCACTAAAATGTAACAGATTTGTTGTGAGGTATGGTTATAAATGTGGTCAGAGTGCAGAGACGAATCTTTCGGAGTACCTTGAGAAGAATGTATTATTTATTACTTTTAGAAGGGACATTTCCAAAATCTGATATTTTAAAAGAAAGATTCCTCTTTTTAAAACACTCGTTTAAAAAGCCATGTGAGAAAGTGATTCACAAAATGGAGCAAAGTGAAATCGGTTAATGATAGAAATCGAATCTAATAAAAATGTAGCGGGACAAACCTACAAAAAGGAAAAATAAATATCAACCTGTGTGTTACTGTGCATTTTTTTGTAGATACAAAATCTGTAGATATCTAACCTAGCTGATGTTACAGCTCAGTCGAGTACGTCGTTCATGTTTATCTCCAGCTGTGAGAAGCCTCTCCTCCTTGAGTACATGCATCCTAATCCTAATGCATGGAGTTTGATAGAAAACTGCCTGAAACGCCTTGCAACAACATGAGTATATTATCTTTAGTATTCTGCTCTTGATTTCTGGACATTGCTGTTGAGCTGCCTTTGAGCACTATGTCCCTCAGGCTGATATCTCCGACTCAGATTAGGAGATTTGACCTAATACACAACAACAAATGTCCCACTTGAACTCTTCTGACGCTCCCTCTCCTCTCTGCAGTACCTGCTCAGTGACACTGAAATTAAAGTGAAGACGGCGCTGTGGATGGCGGACAACTCGGACTACCTCAAAGAGCAGAAAGGTATTTTTGTTTCTTGTCCAAAGCACCACAATCGTCCCAAAATGTCCCGTCCTCTCAGTATTTCATTCTAAATCTGCAGCTGAACTCACGGCGTTTCCCTCTGTGTCGTGTTGATGTTGTTATCTCTGAGTTTGTGTATTCAGACTGTTTCTTACTTCTGCTTTCAGAGAAGGAGGCAAAGATAGCGAAGGAGAAGGCGCTGGGGATCTACAAAGAAAGGAAGGTAACAGCATTCAGACTTTTAAAAACTTTGAGATAAGGAAGGAAGTTTGTCGGAGCGCGACACAGACAGGAAGCTGATTCGAGGCAGAGCGATGGTGTGTCGTGATGAACAATCAAATGTTTTAGTGTCCAGTATGTAGTGGCTGAGCCTGTCCACCTTCAGGTGTCGATCCCCGACTATTTCAGACTACAGTTTGTGAGATATTAGTCATTATATGGAAAAAACATGGACACCACAGAGGATTTGTGCAGTGTTTATTGCTTGGAGCTTTGAGACCCCCCATTGCTAGCTGTATGTGGGGATTATCCTGCCGAACAAAACGTGTAGGTATCATAAATGTGTGCTTGCCACAGATATTATTTTCCGCAATATTCCAAAATCCAATGTGCATCTGCTTTTTGTGGCAAGAACCAGTGCAATGCTAATAACAAAAAAAAATCATCCCTTATTCAAACAATGAAAAACGGCCCTTATTCAAACAATGAAAAACGTTCAATAAACGTTTGAAAAATCGTAAAAACTTAAACAGAAAATGACTTGAAAAACAAGAAAAAAGGGTAAAAGAAAAGTCAAACTAATCAACAGAAAATACCTGAAAACACCTGAAAACAAACAAAAAAAGCTGGAAACACAAATACATGTTAATCATGAAACTGCACCGCTCTAAAATCTGATGTTAGGAGGTGGTCTCTCCAGAAGTTCAAATGGACACCTGTACAGTCAGGTAAACAGACAGGGGGACAGATGCAGAGTGAGACAGACGGAGCATCAGACAGACTAAACACAGACAGACTGGCAGTCCGTCTCATCAAGCTGGCTCCCTCTCATATCCCATTACTGGTTTTTGGCACAGGCCCTTTGTTAGACCCAACATCTGTTCGCTGGTTTTAACTAGCAGAGGAGCAGAGATCTAATGGGACATGCAGCCTCCTGACAGCGCTGATCCAACCAGCAGCACGCTGTCATTTCTCTGACAAATGAGTGAATAAATGAATAAAATGAAGTACATTCTCGTTTTTGGTTCACGTGTGACAAAGTGAGCTTCCTTTCGTGGGTTCCAACACTGAACAACCTGAGCTGATTAACTGCTGTTGTGGGGGTCGAATGGCTGAAGGAAGACACCGTGTCATTGTTGCGTGAAATGTGTTTAAAAGTTTATGTTTCCAGTAAAGAGAGCTGATCTGTAGGCAGAGTTTGCAGCGAGGTGAAGGTGGATGAGGAATAACTGAAGCTGGGTGATAACCCCAATCTGCGGCCCTAATTGAGATAAATGGCTGATTACTGAAATGTGTTCGGCTGCCTGCAGATGATGTTCCTCTGTTGAGCCTTTTCCCATCTGCGACCTAATTGGTCTAATAAAAAGACAATATATTTCGAGATAACCTTCGACCCGGGTCTGCAGAGTGGAATTGGAGTGAATAAGTTGAAGTTGGATCAACTGCAAGGCCTTCCTCTTGAATTTACGATGTGTTTCAATGAGTGGTCGTGAAAACAATATCGAGCGAGGCAGAATTTAGCTGGATGGTGGATGTTTCTGTTATTACCATAGTAAAGGGGTTAACTGTGGACAGAGTGGGAGATTGTTTAGAATTGGTATCCATCTTTTAGCTGGGGAGGAAAAGGACTTTTTAAACAGATTCAATTATATAAGATTTTTATTCTGCTTGAAAAATATTGTGTCATAATATAATGAATGATCTTTTTTTTCTCCATCCAATTTATTTTATATATCCAGTTGCCTTGAAATCAGAATGAGAATACTTGATATGTCCCGGAGGAAAATCAAATTTTGTGTCAGTTGCTCGTTTTTTGGAATTAAATAAAAATATTAAATAATAAATAAATATGTATATAAACATTTAAAATTAAAATAATACAAAATAAAATAATTAATATATTTATTTAAACTGCAGTACAGCACCCCTCCCCTCCACGTTTGGCCAGAAGACTGTTACTCAATAAAAATGAAATTTGGCTTCTTAGCTCCAATTAGATGTTTTGTCATTATGATAACGGTTCTTCTTTCACAGCAGCTGATGTGTTCTTTGGTTTTTCTTCAAATCCCGACAGCCCAAAGGACCAAAGAGAAAGCACCCTCCGATCTCAGCCAGCACCGCAGACGAGGCCATCGGGAAGATGCTGGAGCAGAAGAAGATCTCCTCCAAGATCAACTACGACGTCCTGAAGGACCTGAACATCAAGCCCTGCCCCAGCCCCGCCCGCGTGCCCCTGACCCCAAAGAAGGAACCGTCCGCCACCAAACTCACCGGGCGAAACCGCAATCCTGCGAGAGCTCCACTCAGCCTCAGCACGCCGCTCAGCACCCTGGGAAAAAGGTAGGTGGACGCCATGTTTGTGTACTAAAGTGGATGCATCAGCCAGGTTTCATCCAGTGTGTTTACTCGGCAATCTAAACTTTTAATCGCGTTGCATACAAAAATAATATAAGCGATATAACAAATACAGGGGTGGTATTGGAATAAAGAAATGCATAACAAACTGGTGACAGAAATCAGAGGGTTTTTTTCTTTCGAATACCATCTCATCTTAGTTTTGATGATTTCTTAATTATTGGTACGAAGTCTGACAGTTTTCTGACATTCATGGTAAAGATCCGCAGTGCAATTATTGAAGGCAGTTGTGGTCAAACTTTGAAATGTGATTCATTTGCGTTTTTAAGATTTACTGCTTAATGTCGAGCATTAACGTTGACCCTAGTTTTTACAAGTATTTCAACGTATCATCACAGCTGTTTATTCAGGTGTGTGTTAGCAAAACATCCTGGCCTCAAATGACCAAGAGATGCATCTACAGGTCTCAACTTTCTCACTTTTCCTCGACTGGAAAAGCTCTTCAATCCGTATTTGATGATATAATCACTGTCTATGTACAGGAAAAAAGCTTCACGCTGTTTCTTAGAGGTGCTGAAGTCACTCTTGGAAACATCAAGACTCGGGTCAAAGAGGAGAAGTTTGTGGAAGTGGTGAGGCTGAAAGGAAATCACAGCACTTAGTGTTATTGACTGGTGACCTTTAACAGTGTGCTAGTGTGTGAATGTGTGTGTGTGTGGTTTTAATGCTGAAGGCAATATCAGCCTCTTATAAAACATAATTTAATGCTGAAAAGATTTGTGCAATAGTTGATTAGGTGAGGACGGAAGGTTTACAGGGGTTTAGATTATCAATAACAAATCTCATAAATTCTGTGGTTCCGGTTTCTCCAATGTGAAGTTTTGATGTCGTTGTAAATTGAAAATCGTTGGCTTTCTGAATATTTTGGTTCGGAAGTCTTGTTTTGGCCTGTTCTTGCAAGAGTTTCTGACATTTATAGACCAACTGATGGATTAAACGAATGCAGTTTTACCATAATCTGCTGCTGCAATAGAAAAGAAATATTGTCCGCTCGTTGTTTTTGACTTTGACTTAAAACCGTCTAATCAATCTATGATAGGACGTCCTTATTAAAGGGGCCCTATTATGACACCTCTCTGTGCTTTAATCTTCAAAAAGCTCTCATACTGCCTCTGCTGCTGCACCTTTTTTCACCCTCTGTCTGAAACCAGAGCCCAGTCTGCTCTGATTGGTTAGCTGGCTGGCTCTGTTGTGATTGGTCAACCGCTTAGAGATGTCCCGCCCCTTACGGCCCCTACACACGGCGGCGTGCGTTGCCGCTTCAACGCTTCTGCCCATTCACTTTGAATGGGGTGACGTCACGATTCGCCGAACTGCATTGTGGGAGCAAAGCGTAGCTTCTCTCTTTTTTTTTTGTTTGTCCTTCTCGGACCATGCACTACGCATTTCAGTGGTTTTGTGTTAGAAAAGAAAGCAACCAATCAGATCTTGTTCTGGGTCTCTGGGTAGAATATCCTTCAACCAAGGTATTCGGCATCCTTGATCGAATGCCCTGGCCGTTGCACTGAATGAGAGCGTACGTTTGGACTGACAGTTTGATCAACCAATCATACCATACCAACCATATATTGATTTGTAGCCAATGGGCGTATTCTTTCAGAGTTTCCCTCGGTTCCAGGGTACTCTAGAAGGCCCGCTAGTTAACTGGCTCGAGACAGACGATCTAGATGAATGCGACGAAGCAATTCATGCCGTTTTATTGTTTTTAACGTTGAAATGACAAGTGCAACAGGTGAAGATGAAGTTGTTGCGGAATTGTTGTGAGTACCCTTTTCAAGACGACAATTCAGTGAAAAGACGGACATTATAATGCCGCAGAGGGGGGGGGGGGGGGGGGGGTGTGTGTGTCTACAGAAGGTCCAGTTGTGATAGACACGGTTCGCCACTGAAATCTGATAAACACTTTGTCACTTTATTAGGTACACTTGTACAATCTAATGCACTTGTAAACAGTCTTTAATGTGTTTTATTAATAGAGTTCCCTTTGATTAACAAATCCCCTTTTTACATCTCATTGTGTTTTTCACTTTAGCATCAGATCTGATATCAAGCATATTAAACATCTCTGATGTTTGTTGAGTAAACAGAGACTACAGCTGTTAGCATTACGAGGTATTTTCCTGCCTATCAACACTTCTGAATTTCATCAGATATTTACTATGTACTCTTGTTAATATTCTTACCTGTAATGTCAACCACCGGCGCTCGCCTGATAAACAACCCCTAAAGTACATAAATCCATATTTAATTGAGTTTGCTCAGCCGCTCAAACCGGTGAATAATCCTGAATGTAAACAGCAGATGCTGGATTGAACGAAGGCCAGATGGATGCAGAGTGTTTGCTCGTGTCTGATGCAACACCAACCGTTCTCCTCCGCCACCCGGGTCAAATGCACCCGATTTTTTTGTCTATTTTTTCTGGCACGTGGCGGTGGATTCACTCCATAATGATGAGGCGGCACTTCTCCTGTCGGCCAGAATAATCACCTGCGACAGGAGGACAGATGCTCAGTTTTGTGGGTTTTTTCTCAACTCTAGTGGGATTTTCCTCCACTTTCTCTGCCAGGATTTGTGTCTCTATCCCCCCTTTCTCTCATGACATGCATTCACACCAAGTCTTTCAGATGGATTTAATGGGTTTTCTGCAGAGAGGAAGAAAAGCTTAGTGTTTTTTTTTCATTGGTGTAGTTGGGGAATTCGTTTCCTATGGTTTTAAAGTCCTTTTAGTTATTTTTTTAGGTACCATCTTAAAGCTTAGTTTAAGTCCTATAGAGCCGTTAGTGCAGGAATGAGTCGTAAAACCCATACGAATCAGCATTTCACCCTACATGGTTCCTTCATTTGGAAGTAAACTGTTTTTTTAACATCTTTTTAGTAAGATGCCTGAAAAAAAGTCTGTCAAACTTGTATTGTCTATGTGTCTTAAAAACAGCAGTTGCTAACAAGTGACCAAATTGGACTTCTGAACGTCATCACGCCAAACAATAGCCGTCTTTAGCTTAGCGGTGGTGACGTGAAGTCAGATGAACGTGCTGTGGTTTTTTTAGCAGCGTAATTCTGTGCAGATTGGTGTTAATATATAGAAATGATCCTGCTAAATAAAACATGTAAGTATCATAGACGTGTTTGCCACAAAGATCATTTTCTGCAACCCATTGCTTTTTGTCGAGGGAGCCCTTGCAACGCTCACTTCTGGGCCCACAACAGGACGTCCCGACTGCACCACTCATGCATCTGTTCAGTCTTCAGGAGACCCAGACCCCGGTCCCTCCCTTGTTTTGGTTACATTTCTTGTTGCAGTTTGCCGGGCCTTCCTAAACCCCGCCCAGAAATCTGCGATAACTCACTTCGTTTGATTTTATCAGAATTTCCCATCGAGTTTATTCGGTAGTCTCTTCAGTGACAGTTTTTATTCATTTCACATAACATTTATTATTAAATGTTTTTTAATTGAATGAGTTTGTCACTTGGCTCGCCACAGAGTGATGGGAATAAAAACATGAGAACAAACACATGGCATATTTAAGGAATTGAGGCCAAAGCCTGTTTGTGTACAAAAGAGTGGAAAACAGGTCATGGAAACAAATAAGCAACATGGAATTCACTTTGTTGGAAACCCTTCAAGCATTTTATCTGACAAAGAATTTGAAAAATGTGTTCCGATGATATTTAAGGTTGTATTTGGAGCACTGTGACTCAATATTTAATCAGTCAGTATTTAATCAATGATTGTATGATCATCAGCTCCTACTGTCCACGTGTCCTAGAGCAAGACGCTGAGCCCCAAACAAACCGAGACGGTTGTTTTGCATTATTTACCTTTCAAGTGGCTAGCTATTCAATGGAACATTTTATTATAGACTGGCAAACAGAAAGAAAAACAGAAGGAAAAAAAAGAGAGAAACAAAAAGTTTTGGTTACTAAAAAAAGATACAAAAAAACATGGAAGATTGACGTAGAAGAAATTTGAAGAAGAACATTTAGAAAACGGAAAGAAAAAAACCTATAAACAGATGTCAAACCAATAAAGCATTTTTAAAAGGAGATGCCTCATAAGACTTAGAGATACAAAAAAAACTACTAATATACAAAAAAAATAAAGTCTAAATCAATAAATGAAGAAATACAAATAATAAAATTATCCTTAAACAGAATACAAAAAGAGTTGAGAGAGAGATTAAGAAATACCCAAAAACGAAGAAACTTAAATTGAAAATAAAATAAAGTACAATAACAAAGAAAAGTGACGCTGAAAATAACTCTTAAGACTCAGAATCAATACAGATTCAGGGTCTCGCGGGATAATAAAAAGCGCACACTCTTCCTCCAACAGAATGATTGATGACACAAATGATGACACATTACAGCATTTCCCATTTAGAGGGTGGTAATGTGATGCTTTATTGATCGCCGTGGGGAAATTGTCTTTTGTGCTCACGCCCTTCCACAGGGAGGTCAGAGGTCGCGTCAGCACGGTGAGGCTGGCAGTCTGATACAGCTCGAAGACTCTCCATCACAGAGTGTTCGAGATGAGGCTTTAATCTGCATCCTGCCGCTCAAGTGTCCATTCATTCCTCCATACAATGCTCAAGGACGGAAAATAACTTGAGAGCTTTGATGACAATAGGAAACCCCTTTTTACGAGTGGATCCTCAACGTCTCAAATACAATGGGTCGTTATGGAGATACTCTAGTAATCATCTGAAGATTGCAATCCAAACTTAAGTGATGATTTGTCCCTTTTTGTTTAAGTGAAGAGATCCATTGCATCAAACTAACATTTTTTTCCAAGTTCCCCCATCTGTAGAGCGTTGGTCACAACTCGTACTGTTGGTCACCTTATACCTAATTTTTAAGGACATTTAGTAGATTAAACAATTTACCTATCGAAACCTAGATGTAATCAGCTGTTGTTGGTCTTCCTTTCATTAACGGTTATTCAAAAAGATGTACATAAATGAGTACTTTTGGATTTTAAACTTTTAATTGTTTTGGTCCAGAAAAGTGTCAGTGACCCTGGATCATTATTGAACCGCAATGGTGCTATTTGGCTCCAAACATTGAGGTTGTTCGGTTTTGTTTTGTTTTTCCAGCATGTGCTAACCCTAAACCAACCTTCTATAGCTACATTATTGTGGGGTCAGCCATCCCTGAGCCACAGGGTTTAGGAGGTAGGGGGTCGTCCAACAATCAGAAGGTCAGAGGTTTGAACCTCGGCCCCTGCAGTCAACATGTCGAGGTTTCTTTGGGAAAGATATTAAACCCCTAATTACTTGCTGTTGCGAAGCAAACGCATTTTAGTGTGTCCACCATTATTGTCTATTTGAAATTACAACATTTTCTATTTTAATCTGCACACATTTTGGTGCTAAGCTTTCGGTTCCTTTACCAACGACTGATTTCTGCTATTCTTCTTGAACTCTTGCTTTAGGTATCGTTGGCTAAACCATTGTGGTGTTTTGTTGTTAAACCCCTTCAAAACATAGCATCTATTTGTAAAGGCAACTTTCTACAACATAAGAGCATTAAAGACCACTCAGAAATATCATCATTGTTGTATCTTGATGCATACTTTAATCCCGGTATTTATCAAAGTTTGCAAGCGGAAGCCAGGATTACACCAGATCAACAACAACAACAAGAACAGAGGACTACGACATGGCTAAGAGGCTGCTGGATTTGAGCCGCTCCAGTTGGCTAATGGCTGCTGCCAGAATATCAAATCTCTTCCTTGGAAAGCCCACGTGCTCCATGAATGAAGGAACATCTCCAGTTTCATGTTTTGGCTTTGATCGGTCTGAAGAGCTGCTTCACACAAGACCTGTCAGGTTATTTTTTAAGAATGGACTCTCTCTTCTGACCTGTTTTGAAATGTTAAAGCGCATTCCTTTCTCGTCAATGAATCATTCATTGCCATCACCGTTGTGAATCATTCATTCTTTTCCTGAATGGAAATGCGCTCCATCCATTTATCCGGAAATCGCTGAACTCTGCACTTTGTCGCGTTGAATGCACAACAATGTTTTCAACCCCTGCGGTTTTTCAGTTTTCAGAAGCTCTACCCACAAGCCATTAGTAGCAGCAAAATGCCCCGCGGCCTTACGTGCAACGAGATGGGGATAATCCCCCATTCTCTCGTAGCATGTCAGCGCTGCACTGCAATGAAAATAAAATCTGAAGGAACTAGACAAAACACCATCTGAGACATCGACGGTTGAGCGCAGAATGGTCTCTTTCAGGCCGCAGTGGAGGAGCAGACCGTTGCTCCGGCCTCTGAAAAGGTTGTTGTGCTGGTTATTGAAAAAGAGGAGAGGCCTGGTGTCAGGGAGACCTATGAAAGTGCGGGAGAAGGCCTGCTGACAGTGCAGCCATTGTGCCTTGTTTGGAGGCTCGCTGAGGGGCTACACTGAGGCATTGTGCAGCGCCGGCCTCCCCTCTCTCTCTGGTTCCTCCTCCGGGCTCTGGCTGCTCCCAGTGCTCCACTCGAGGGTTTCGCTCTTGTAGATGCTCAGCGTTGAGCTCTGAAGATCAGCCTGGATTTAGTCTTCTTCTTCTCTTCCAATTTTCCCTTTGTCTGTTGCTCTTAGCACTTTTGTCTTCTTCTGTCTCACCATTCAAGGCCCCCAGTCGGACACTCCTTGACTGATCTTGTTCAGCACTTGAACTACTCAAAGTTTAGTACAAGTGGAGCATTAAAGAGGATTATTATTCAAATCAAAAGATAGGTGTGGTCTCCATTGTTTGAAGCTACTTTGTAAGATTTGCTGTCGCTTGAGCCAACACAAATAGCCCAGTCATCATAATGAGAAAATGTTGGTATCTTTTGAATAACAGATATAATAGCTTCATACGCAAAGATCAAATATATTCTAGTTATGTGGGGGAAACTTCTGAAGCAATTGGAAACAGGACTCAGAGAGGCACGAGGAGAGCTGGAGCTTTGATGGTTTATTTGGAGAATTTGGAGAATTGACAAGACAGGTGGTGTGTCACGAGTTGACACAGCGGTTGCCAAACCGATTCTGAAGAACTCTTCAAGGTTTTAACTAGTTCGGAGTGTAATAATCAACATTCTTCATCAGTGAGACTAAACATTATGGACCCTGAATCTAACTAGAGCTCTCGTCCATAGAAAAGAATGCGCGCCAGGGAACCTTCGTCCCTGAACAGTAAACTACCTCATGGCGGTTTGTGCTCTGTCATAGACTGGCAACAACAACGCGCCCAAGCTGCTCCTCCTTAAGAGAGATAGCAGCAATACCCAAGGCCGTAGACCTATGCCGTGGGAAAGGAGACATTAAAGAGAGAAAACGATGAACTGGGTCGAAGGTTGAATACCTAAGCAAATTATTCCCTAACAAGTTACATATTAGATAAAATACAACACATATTAAAACTTCAAGGCATTAAAATGAAGTGTCCATCTCATTTTCATTCTTTGCAATGTTTAGATGGTCTTGACCTAACTACAGGCCCTCAAATCAGCCAGCCAGTGTTGCTTTATTAGCACATTAAACCATTTTAAATCTAACTTTTTTATTTGACTGTTTTTTGTATTGCACCTCTAAAGGAGCTGACCTTTTGAAAGAATAAAACCTTTATGAGAACAACTTTCTCCTAATGAACTCAATTCATAAATTGTCAATTATTAAGTGTGCATGACCTGCTGAAGAGCACTTGCAAGAACAGAAGTCTGTCAGACTTTGAGTTATATTTCTTTCTTTGAGGGGTTTTGACTTTCCCAATTCTTGAATGACGAATGCAATCAAGCCGACGGTAAGCTGTTGGATGCAGCCATGTTCTTCTTTAAAAACTTCCCCCTTCATTTAAAAGTCGACACTTTTTTTTAAAAAGGGTGTCGGCTTCTGATTTGATAATTATACACAAGAAATCATGATGGAGCGTTGCAGCGTTCCCATAGCCTTCATAGTCTAAACCCGTCAAAACAACAAATCTGTGCACATGTTGACGTCTTCAAGCATTGGGCATCTCGTCTGCTTTCAGTGAACATGTTCCCAGCTTCAGATGATCACTTCTTGTCTTCTGTGCTTAAAATACAATCCACTTTTCTTGTTCCTGCTCCCATCTTGGCCTCTATTCTAAAAAAGGTGCCCCCACTCTCTATCTCTACCTTTTCCCCCCCATTTACCTCCGACGACTATCTTTCCTCACTTTCCTCTTTCACTCTCCTTATTGCTTTCTTGTACTTTCCCCTCCATTTCCTCTCACTTTATCTCCCATCTTCTTTCTCACCCCAAGTTTGACTCATCCCACTTTCATGTGTTTCCTTTGCTTCCCGACCTCCTTCTCTCTCCTCAGCCTGGCTCTATCATCGCACCTACTCTTCTAATCCTCCTTTCGCCTCCCAGTTAAAAGCCTTCAGCAGCAGCTACAGGCCTCTTGTATCACTCTGCTCCATCAAGTCTTTTCTTGCTTTGGGCGGTTGCAACCCGCTAACGAGTTCTTCACTTTTCTTTTCTTCTTCTTCTGTTGTTTTATGTCCTCCTCCCAGTCTTGTCTCTCTCATCTCTTCTCTTGATCTCTCTACTGAAGTGTTTGCAAAAAACAAGGGGCCGATTTGTCTCACTTCACTTGGACAAGTTTGATCGCAGGACTTCAAAATGAGCCGGAGAATTGATGTGACGGCCGACTGGCGAGTTTGATGAGGGCGCTTCGAGTAAACACAAAGGGTGAAATTGTTTGCCGTTACAGCTCGCTGGTTTTGGCTAATATCTTACTTTGCTTGCTGTTGTTTGAAAAGGTCAGAGGGAATTAATTTTTCCATTAATTTAGTAGCTAACAAGAACCCTAAGCTTGATGAACTTTCTTCTTTAGAGATACAGAGTTGTCCAATATTCTCTTAGGGGATTTATAAGCACTGCTCAGTAGGTTGGAATCTGTTAAGTGAGATTTCTGGAAGAAGCAGCTGCTTTTTCAACATAAAGCGTTTAAAGTCGCTTTCCTTTTAAGTTTTGATTTGACTCTATTAAGCCTAAGGGAGATATTCGTCTCTTTAGCTGCTAAATGCTCCACTGGGTTTATTAGAGCTTGAGAATAAGAACACTGAGCGTGAATCAAAACAATAAGCTCATAGAAGCTAAAACGCTCCATTGAGTTGAAGGCAAGTCCAAACTAGGTAATGATTCTCTGTTAATTCAACACAATGAGAAATGCCTTTATCATTTGGTTCAAATGCATATCCATACTCTATATGAAGTTTTAAAGGTTTAAAATGTCCTACATGGACTTAGTCATTACATGACCTTGTGCTTTAGAGGTCCAGTTATGAATTTTCACTGTAAATCTTGAACATTCCTTTTTCTTTTTACAATAGTTTCTCCACTTTATCAGATTTATATTTCGACCTGTTGAAGGTCAGGTTATCTCCTTTTCTGTTTGTCTTCTTTTTCACGTATTTCCTCTCAGTCAGGGGTTATGGATCACCTTTATCCTATTGTAAACAAATACATAAAGACCTTTTTGATTACCCTCTGTTTCTCTGCATCAACCCTTTATTAGTTTTCCCAACAGTCTTGAAAACAAAAGTTTACTGAACACACTTCAATAGAGGCAGGCCTGTAGCGCTTTTCTCTTGGCGTCTGTCCCACTGTTATCTGGTCTTTGTCTATTTACGTCACTCCATTTCACCTCCGCCCATCCATCCCTTCCTCCCACTGCTTGTGTTTTATCTTTCACTCTGTACTCCTACTAACCCTAACCCTTCAGAGCCCCGCTGTACTCACTGTACTGGGCAGTTTTTTTCAGACGTCCCGTTGCACTCATTCACTTCTCCCTCTTTCTTTTGCTACCCCCCTCTCTCTCTGTCTTCACCCTCCACCTCCTCCAGCCAGCTGCCAAACAGACCCTCCCTGTTCCCTCCATCCCTACTGGAGGATGGAAAACAGTCTTCCAGAAATAGCCCAGATAATTGCCCTCCAGTGATATTTTTTCCTCCTCTGCAACTTTGCCCCCCCCATTCAAAGCTTTCTGTTTTAGTGAACTTGTTCTTTTAGGACAAAGAAAAGCAAATTCCTGACTGCATTTTTTTCCTCAGAAAGAGGGGGAGTCAAAGCAACCACTTTGGTCTGTGTTGGTTTTTCCCGAAATGTAAATCGGGTCTCCGAGGACAAACTGGTGTACTCAGCACTTTTTTTGTCCAGATGTTGCCGCTGCCACCACTTTTCTGCCAGACCAAAGAAAAAAAGGAAAATACTTCCCATTTTGGTTTTTCAGCCTGTCAGAGCAGGTGTCATGAGAAAGTCATAATGAAAAAAACTTTACTGGAACATCTGAGAGCAGTTAAATCTCCACCTGCAGTGAAGGGGGAAAAGGAGGGTTGGACTTTGTATCACATTTTCCTGCCTGGCACACCCGATGGAGGAGGATGTTTTTCCTTGTTATGCCACCAGCTGTGTGAGGGGAGGGTTCATGATTTGTCTGTGGTTTGCAGCTCCTCCCTATCAGCCTCTGATCTCCCATCCTCCCCCCCCTGCAAACAGTGACCAATGAGCCATTGGATGCTGGTGGAGGTTATCAGACAGACAAACAGACACACAGGGGTTCATGGGGATGCCAGGCCCAACACACCACACACACACACACACACAGGAAATATCCACCAGGCATGTGACGTACAACAAAGATTAAAAACTATGAAACTTAAGCTTTTTAGGAATCAAGGGTTCAATAGTTGCTCATTTTAAAAGCTGATAGTACCGTAGTATCAAAAGGAAATAAATGCTACTGTTTTTTTTTTTATTTAATTCCCCAAAAGTTTCCTGGAACGAATAATGGAGAATTTTTAGATTTTCTGAGACCGTTTGAGTTACAGATAGTTGTTTTGAGTTTATTTTGGTAGAACTTCCTAAACATTGTCCTTTTTACATATTTGCATGTTCTGCTAACCTTGTCCTTACTGTTACACAAACAAGGATGTTCAAATCAAACAACTTAAAAACTTGCAAATGAAATCGAATCCATTTTCCTCATTAGTACCAAATGACATCACTATCATTTAGGAAATGTGTTAAGTCCATGTACCTTTTATTCGTTGGAGGAAACAACTTGACCCCTAAATCAAACGGTAATAGAGCATTTTGATATCCTATACACAGAGGATAATCCACATTTTAAATTCAAGGAAGAAAGCCACCTAAATGAGGAATTATAAATCTGTTCCTTACTGTAGCGGCAGTCATGCATGATGTTATGGCTTGATGAGATAAAATGTTAACATGAGCTCCCAAACTGAGATTTTGAGTGTCTAGCCTCCCAATTTTTCCAAATTACACACATGACGGTACATGCCAGAGGCTAACACGCCTGTGGAGTTATCTCACTGCCGGTTGCATTTTAAATGATGAACATTTCACATACATTTAGCTTTAGCTTCATCCAAAGAGATGATATTTAAATCTCACCCCCACCCCCCTCAGAACGAGCCCATTCCTCGTGAAGCTCTGAGAAATGAGAGCATCTCTTTGATTCTGGCCATCCGGCTCTGCAGCTTTCTCCCTTTTTCCATCCAAACAGCTTTCAACGGCCAAACCTTTGTTCTGCAGCGCGCCTCGCACTGTAACTAATGGGACAGCCAGGGCTGGAATTTCGAGGGGGAAACTCTAAAACTGGGCCATTTGGAGGACATCCCGGTTTTATCCACGGCTTAGCCACGGAGAGAAAGGAAAAAACAGCCCAGCCAGCAACCGAAAATGTTGACACTAAAAGAGTTGATACTATTGTGGTAGTTCATGGCCTCTCTGGGCCGCGCCGTAGCTTAACAGCTCAAGACTCCCCACCCCCAGAGCCACAGGAAGGGACGCTTTAACACTCCACTTTTGTCCCGCTTTATCTTCACTTTCAAGTCTCCACTCTCTTAAAAACCCAAGATGATATATAAGTTTTAATTTTTATATTTTATTCCTCTTCCCAGCTAAGTTTTATTGACACCATCCCCCAGCTATTGCCAGTTGTCAGCCAGTGGCTAAACTGCCTTCCTCAATCGCCTTTTCAGCTCAGGCTTAGTCTCATTGGCAGTAAGCTGATTAGCAACGAGTCGCTAAGCTCGGCAGAGACTGATAGCCTAACAGAGAGAGTCGCGGCGGAGTGGATGAGTGAGAGACTGAGGGTGAGGCAGACGAGGGGGAGAAAGGATAGAAAGTGAGGCAGACAGACAGACAGACAGAAAGGGGGAGGCTGTGATTAATAGATGGGAGAGGGTCATGAAGTTTGCTGGTTTGACGTCTCTGCAAGGTGGAAATACTCGGGAGGAAAGTGGAGGTTGTGCTTATGATAAGCGGGGGAGAGGGTGTCCTCGTTTGACCTCCGCGCCGAAGAGGAGGAGAAGTCTGGACCGGCCAACAGAGAGTCGTGAAGCGTTACTGAGGCGATAGCGGCTGAAGGGCAGCAGAGGCGAAGAGATGGTGAATGCATGTTCTTTAGTTGTCATAAAGTACGTCGACAGAAAGAAAAGTTGAAAGATAATGGAGTAAATGGTATGCTCTAAAATGTCAATCAATGTTTATTTATATAGCCCAATATCACAAATGTTACATTGTCTCAGTGGACTTCACAGTTTGTACAGCATATCAGTATGACAATACGACACCCTCTGTCATTAGACCCTCACGTCGTACAAGGAAACACTACCAGAGAAACCCCCACAGTTTAAAGGGGAACATGGGAGAAACCTCAGGGAGAGCAACAGAGGAGGGATCCCTCTCCCAGGACGGACAGACGTGCAATAGATGCCGTGTGTAAATAAAATGTTGAAGGTAAAAGAGGCTGAATAGAAGAGAAAGTAGTACAAATGGACCAGGAATACAAAAGAAGAAGCACCTTAAGTACCGGTAGTGAGGTGGCAGGAATAAAAGCCCTACTGACACTTTGGTCTACTATCCATGCACTTAAAAGGATCATTTCGATGGTTTGAAGTGGAATTGTATGAGGTACTCCATGGTCGGTGTATTTCTTGCAGTCGATGGCGGTCTGCATGCCCCCACGTTGGCCATATGTAGAATAATGTCACTGCTTCATCTTGCTCTGACAGGGAACTGAAGACCATGCTCTCACAAAAAAACGAATTTAACCTCACAAGAAAAGGAAGTTGCTTGTTCACGGCTGCATCAATTAGTTGTTGTTTGAGTTATTGTGAGACTTTAATACAAGTTAGATTGACTGTTTATTAACAGGATATTGGTTGTTTTGGGAAGAGCATTGACTGATATGAACGGCTTCATCTCCCCTTTGGAAAGGGCTCTTTAAATCCTACATTGAAACATCCAATCCGTCCTGTTAAGTGGGATTGGTCCGTTTGAGCTGCTCCTCTATTTCTACATGTTTCTGATGTTCTTGATAGTGAGGTATTCAAGGAAAATGGCAATATGTGCTCAAAGAACAAAGTGTTTGTCAATTCCCAAGCACATGACTCAACAGTAAACAGACATTTCTATACACAGTGTTCTTTGACGGAGAAAGATGAGTGGGTGACCTTGTTGTGTTTTCGAACATATTGAAGGTCTAGTGCTATTTCCAATGGGTTTATTTCATTTACTACAAATAACTTAAACTAAATCACAGGTAACCATTGATTGTCTTATTTTTTATCATCCAATTATTTATATTTACTCAACATGATTTGACAATAATGAGCAGATGTTTTGATACTTCATTATGGGATACTACAGGTTGAAAGTGGAAAGAATAACATTCTATAACTAATCGTAACTGCAATAAAACATCCAGAGTAGATGGCCTGCACTAAGCCAATATTTGTTCTTATTATACTTGATTCTAAAATATGCAGATGATGCATTATGTTAATGAGTATGTGCTTAAGTGTTTACATTTCCAGCACAGTAACGCATCAGCGACATCTTCAGAGCTACAGGTCAAAAGGTCTTTATTAAAGCTGATTAAACACTTAAATACTTTGAGGAGGTGAAAGGAAGTTAAGAGGGCACAGAATGAACACACAAAGAGAAGATGTGACCTCCTCGTAGATGTGAGGGAGGCAGGAAGAGAAGGTGCAGTCTAACAGGAACACGCCGACCTTTGAAGAGGTTGAGAAGCGAGGAGGGCAAACAGAAAGGGCTTTCAGAGAAATCAAACGTAAATACCACCGGAAACACTTGAAAACTGGTTATGGATATCTTAGCTCGTACTACTCCATCTGTAGACTGTGGATGACTGACCTGACCTCAGCAGCAGAGAAATTACAACATTTAAAAGAAAACGAATAGACAGGTAAATATATACACTATAATGTGTATTCTCAACAAGTCACTTCTTTGATGTATACAGTCAAAGTAGAGCCACGTAGTCTAATATCTACAGCCACTTTTTTGTACATTATTTAGCGTTTGTTTAACCACATTAGTCCCATTGAAATAAAAAATCTCTTTATAACGGGGGCCTGAAAATAGACCGCAATTCAGTGCAGCCACAGTACATGTCGACATGACATTCATACTGTTGGCAGATGGACCTTGCAACAAGGTTTGTGAATGCTAGTGATTACCTGAGTCGTGATTCCTGGAAAAGGACATTGCTGTTGAGTTTTCTCATGTTTTTTTGGTACTTTGACTAACGTTTCTACAACCAATACATCGATAACTTGGCTACTCTCATATAATCAATCTAAATTGATAAATAGTACCATTTGCACATTTGATTTTGGAGTGAGCCTTACCTTTAAACTGAATCCAAGAAGACTTAATGAATGTCGTCTTGTCCTCTATCTGCATGATTTCAGGTTAAAGGAGGGTGTTTCTCAATGTCGAGTAAAGCTGCTCCAGGGCCACTATTTCAAGCATTTCAAGCATTTCCTCGAGTGCCGCCGAAGGACTGTTCCAATGTCCAGCATACTTGGAATTCTACCGAGCCCGGCGCACCTCGTAGCGAGAAATTTCGAGGCTGCACATGTGTAGACTCCGCGGTCTTAAAATCCCCACAATGCTTTGCGCGCGGACCAATTTCCCCAAATCTGTGGCGGAAAATGTAAGGCGGGGCCTCTCATATGACGCACACTTGCACACTTGCTAGCCTGTTCCACTCTTCGTTTTCCGAATGCCTCACTTCTGAAGCAAGTGACTCGGAAGACATGAAACACCCGGAGTGTGTTGTTCCACTTTCTTTGTTGGCTAACTGCTGCATTGTTTTCCAGCAATATTTGAGAATGCAGTGTTTGTCTGAACACTGTTGGTGTCCCTGCAGGGTAAAAACATGCAGACAGATCAGCTGATTGATCTCTGACACAGGTTAACGCTGCAGTCTCAGGGTAATATCTGAAGGATGGATTGAGGGACAAAGACAATGTTTGCCTTGTTTCAGGAGCTGAGCAGAACATCTGTAAAGTGTTGCTCTTAATGCTTTAACACACTGATAATGCAAAGGTCAGAGCTGCCGCATGTCATCACTATAAAGTAAATAATGATAGATTTCAGGAGGAAGTAGGAGCAGAGGAGGCTGGAGGGATTTTTCCTGTGTGACTTAGAGCAGATTAGGAGGAGGAGGAGGAGGAGGACGAGATGTGATTCAGCAGAAAAAGGACGATGTTCAGTACACAAAGTTCCTTTCTGAAGAGACGAGCTTCACGCCTACAGTGAAACAAACTCCCTTCTTATCGAGTCGCTGTTATTGAGTCTGTGAAAGTCTGAAAGTAAAAATCAATCAAGTCCTTGAGAGTATTATTAGGTTTTTCAGAGCAATCTTTTTTGAGCTTTTTCTCAAATTTGAAGTTTGAAATGTTTCCTGCCACTGTTGGTCTTGTGTGTATATGGCAATGTTTTTGTTGCCTTTGGATTGTTTGTGTTGTGCACATGTGAGCTATTCACTTCACAGGCTTTTCCAAGTGGGGGTAGAACATCTAAGACTGACATTTGTTTAAAGGATGGCCATGCATTCAACTTTTTTGTCATGCATCAAGGAATCTTACAATACAATACATGTTGTTGAGAAAATCTCCACAGAGCCTTTTGGTTTGTTATATCCTTCCATTGTGTGTTGGAGGATGTGATTCTACCAAATGGTTTTATTGAGTCATCCATGGCCTGAAACATGCATTTGGTTTTGTTTTGTACCTTTTTTAAGGTGTTTCTGCCTTAATTCAACAGTTAGTTGGTACCACGTGTAACAATTGTAACTGGCAGATAGTTGCAGTTATAATTTATGCATCTTATCGAAAATGTCTTATGGGCATTTTGTGTCATAGCACAAGGTACAAATTCTGTAAGATAAAAACAACAAACAAAAATGAGTTGTCCCATAAAACTCAAACAAAGATGATTGATTTTGTTTCCTACTGAGGCTGCAGGAGAAGGACACAGTGAGAAGATCAGCTTCATATCTCTCCACGTGTTGCGAGGTGTGTGTGTGTGTGTGTGTGTGTGTGTGTGTGTGTGTGTGTGTGTGTGTGTGTGTGTGTGTGTGTGTGTGTGTGTGTGTGTGTGTGTGTGTGTGTGTGTGTGTGTGTGTGTGTGTGTGTGTGTGTGTGTGTGTGTGTGTTTTGTCCTTTTATTAGAGTGCTACGTATAGCCCCATTGTTGTTCTCGCGGAGTGATTTATTTGCGGCCGCTGTGTCGCACAGGGAGCCCTCACTGGGCATTGGGAGCCACTCCCTGCTGCTGTAAATGGTCGCCATGGAGACGGGGGTCTGCCGAGAAGTCTGCCGCCGCGGGCCACCGGCGGCGCTGTTGACGGCCGTTTGACCTCTGACCTCCACAAGTGACTCGGAGTCTCTCAGTGGGCTCAAATTAATCGCTGCTGTCAGGGAGAAAGCTGGTTCCTGCAGCGTGTAAACCGAGCAGCTCCTGAACGCCAGGCGCTGCCATCACTTGAATCCCACCGGAGCCACATGGGGTACAATAAACGCTGCCGTAATGATTTACTAAAATATTTGTTCTGTGTAAGGAAAACAAAACAAGTCATATTATTGATTTATAGGTTTTTATTTTATCACAAAATGCTTGAGGTGACCTGAGGAAAGTTGCTTACCTCATGAAACAAAAAAAGATTGTGCAAGGGGAAGGGTGACAATATATCAGAATCATTTTAAAGTAAATGTATTTAATATAACCAAAGCACCTCGTGAAGATGACAATGTCCTTTAAATAGTAAGAAACGTATATATTTAGAAAGATATAATGGATGAATCCAAATAATCATAACATTTGCAAATATTCCTTCTACAATTTTGCGGATCTTCTAAATCTATAGTCAATATTTTTGGAATATTTGGGGGTTTTAACCAACATTTAAAGACACCCTCTTGACCTCTTGGACCCCTAATGGCCTTTTTTCAAAGCTAACAATTAAAAGACGAATCAAGAAAAGAACTGGCAGATTAATTAGTTGTGAGAATTATCACTATTTGCAGTCCTAAAAACAGTGTCAGAGACTTCATGTGATGACTGGCCATGTTTTCAGATACTTTTGACCTTTTATTCCAGTTACTATTAAGAGTATCAGTTAATTTGAACAAAAACATCTGACATTTGGCAAAGACTTAAACATTTGAATTAACTTTTTATGGTTTACATAAAACCATGTAGTTGTATCACAAGGTTACAAGAATAAAACGACTTATCACAGCGTGTTCCAGAGATAAAGAGGGAGTCATTAACTTCTTTAAATGCAACAAAACCCTCCACTGAGTTAAAAAGCAAAGCACTTCTTTGTTTCTGTACTTCTGGTACAGGCAATGAACGTCAAATCAAACTGTATTTAGAGTTAAAGTCAAAGAGGTGACCTGAATGACGGTGAATAGGAGACCATTTGCTTTTCCTCGAAAATCATTAACACATTCAGCATGTTAACAAAAGCCTCTAAAGAAACACAATGACGTGCTTCAGAGGACACACACGTGATCAGGCAGTAACCTGGGTCACTTGGCAACACTGCAGGAATAAAAGACTGCAAGGAAGTGAAAGAAGGAAAAAATGTGACGAAGTGGGAGAGGACTGAGCTGAGTAAAGTCTGCAGCGTGGGCTTGAATACTAAGATGATGTGATTTCCTCCTGAAGGTGGGCAGCTCGTCCCAAAGGGAGGGATTACTACTTGAAATGCTCTTTCTTTTTGATAAAGTTCTCAGAAGTTCTGCATACTAATTAAGGAAAGTTTCCTTCACTGAAATGTCAATAAATCCCCAAACTACGAAGGAGAGAGACGTGTTCCGTGAAGGACTTTTGCTGCTGTTATTTCCCCCATTTCTCTAATGATATTAAAAAAGGTTAAGCTCTAATTATATAATAAATGAAATGGGAAAACAGTGTGAAAGGGGTCGCTCTCAGTGATGAATCTACAGGGAACTATAAGCTGCAAGTGAAAGTTCTTTGCTTTTTGTAGATTTTTCCTTTTTGTTCATTGTTTATCTTTCTATGCAGGGCTCTTACGGTCATTAAAAACCTGGAAAGGTCATGGAAATTCAGAAAGCTAATTCCAGGCCCTGGAAAAGTTATGGAAAACAATATTTTTCCCAATGTTTTGGAAAAGTCATGGAAATGTAACTAAAGTTGCATCAAATATTATTTATATTTTATCTAATCGCCAAAATAGTAATACTATAATGATAATAAATACTGCATAGTAATGAAATGTAAAATGGCATTTAACTGTCGAGGTGTTTTGCTGGTGAGAGATTTTAGTTGCTATAGCGTGTAGAAGCTAGTAAGCCTTTTGATTTGTTTTAGATAGGCACAACTTGTTTCATATGCAGACCTTTTTTCCTGTTCCATATTAAAATAAACCATTTTCAGTGGTACCGCTGAGAAAGTGAAATTTTTTTGGTCATGGAAAATTAGGTAAAGGTCATGGAGAAGTCTATGGCTTCACTTTGACCGTTTTTGCTCCCTTTTACCACTCTAATAGAGATACATTTGCCGGCTTCAGGCCACTGTTTTACAAAAGAAAAAGCTCTTAATAACTGTAAAATGAATTTGTAACGTTAACGCAGTATTTCTACTATTCACGTGTCAATTTTCTCGACAAAATATGGCGGTGTTTAGCTTGTGTTAGCTTTATAGAGTTCTCTCTCATAGCACTATAAATGTTTTTGCAGTATCTTTTCACGTCTACTTTCACACTCAATTACAAAAAAATAGACCCCCAATCATTTATTGTCTTATTGTACATGAAAAAAAGCACGACCTCAACTGCTTTTTTTGTGTTTCCTGTGGACATCTGACCAACTTGAAGAATCCCTATTATGCCTATTTGGTGTTTTCCCTTTCCTGCTTTGTGTTATATAGGATTTGTGATTGTACATTGTCCTGAAGTCAATTATTTGTTGACTTCTGTACCATGATGACATCACTATGTAACACCCACTCTTCTATTGGCTAGTGTTCCAACACATTATACATGATAGGCTAAGGGGTGGGACATCTCAAAGCTGTTGACCAATCCGAACAGAGCCAGCTCACCACTCAGAGCAGACTGGGCTCTGGTTTCAGACAGAGGGTGAAAAGAGGTGCTGCAGCACAGGCAGTATGACAAAAATAAAGAGCTTTTTAAACATTAAAGCATGGAGACATGTCACAGTATAGACACAAAATACAAATATGAACCTGAAAATTAGCACAATGTGTCCTCTTTAAATGCTGTGTAGAGGTGAGGTTGTCCAACAATTAAATGTATGTATTTGCTACCTCAAATGTGAAGTGTGTGAATCTCCTTTAACCCTTTACTAATGACCTATGACCTCTTAATGATGGATATAAATAGGGACATTTAAAACGGAACTGTTTTATAATAATGTAGTCCCATTTTCACCTCATGCACAGCCTGCAGGGTGGATACTCTCGAGCAGAGAATTGTTGTTGAGCAGAATTCAGAGTTCTTCCTCAGTTGGGACCAATGAACAATAAGGATGAAGCAGATTATATAACAACTGTAGAAGAGTAGAAGAGCTTTTATGGCTCTAGCTTCCTCGATGGACCATTTTGTTTCCATGGTACCTGGAAAGATGGAGGTGTTTAGTGTGTTTCCCACTCGGTACCCACCAGGACCCTCATTTATAACGGCAGCACTTAACAGATGCTTGTGGGAAGTCGCTGGTCATGGTAACGGCTGTTGCTATGCCTCCATGGAGCGCCAGTTTGAAGCTAGTTAGAGAAAAAATGAGTTCCTCAGTACTCTCTGGATACACACTGTGTGTACTTTGACACACAAGAGAATTAGTATGTTTCAATATTATTTTTATGGACCTGATTTTATTCATAATATTGTGCACATGGTGGAATGTGAAAGGCAAGTTTGTTTATATAGCTCATTTCAACAAGGCACTTCAAAGCCAAGACCCTATAAAATAACAAGCCAACATTGAATAATACAGGTGTTAACCTGTTCTATCTACACCCCCCCCCCCCCCCCCCTGGTACCGGGGGGAAAAACGCGTAATCTGCAGGAAACAGCATCTGAGGGCATCTTAATATTCAATAAACTATGAATGTTTCATATCCATGTAACGGAAGAAACTCAACTAACTGATCATTTTTTTTTTTTCTTCAAAAAAACCCACAAAGCTAACGCTCAGCCTCTGAATTAGCCACGAGCGGAAAAAATGCTAACGCATTACTGCACAGAAACTCACTCATAACACCCTTATTACTTATCTTAACTGCACATCCAACATATCAACTAGCATCGTGAGATGACACAGAATCGATGGGTACATACATCATCACTCTATGACAGTGGTTCTCAAAGTGTGTGGGGGAAAAATGGTTATAAAAAAAAGAAAGATTAAAAAAAAAATAATAATCATAATTTGAACAATTATTCCTGCCAGAAAAAGTTTGAGAACCACTGCTCTATGATAAGAACTCGTGAAGATATTAACAAGAACAGACATCAAAACATGTGGCGCTAGGTAGCTAAAAATGGCAAAATGGCTTACCTTTGTCGTTGTCTGGTAAAAAGTGGTCTTCAATGGCATTAAAACGATAAAAATGCTGCTGAAGGTTAATCCATAGGTTACTCCAATGTGTCTGTGTCCCTTTGAAATGATTTCTGATAATCCATAAGCACTAAACCTGCTTTTCCGTTTCCAGATGTCAGTGCGTGAGCTAGGTTCGCTCTCATGCAAAACTGCATGCGCAAAGCCCCCACTTTTTTTTGTTAATGTGTGTGTCTATGTGGACATTTTCCTTCGATTCTATTGGCTCTAACGGTTAAAAAGAGATGTCAATCTCCAAAATCGACCAATGGGTTCCAGAGAAACTGTAAAAACGCCCATTTCCACCCAAATCACCCCAGAAGTGGAGTTTTTTTTTACTAAATCTCTCTAAAAAGGTCAAATGTCAATTGTTTTGCATCAATCTTGATACAGGGTACTTATTATATGTTGTACTTTGGATTCCTAAAGCTTTTAGTCTACCAAACCACCATCCAAGGGTAGTAAAAAAGAATTTTTGGACAGACACTATAATTTACAGTTTTTTACTATGTTCAATCTGAATTTTCTTTAAAATAAAAAACATCTATATTGATTCTGACTTCTCTACATCCAACTCACAGGTTTGTCATTACTTTGAGGAAAACATATTTTTCCCTTTTGGAAGTGTAGTTATGGTCATTTGTTCTGGAAATGTCATTTTCGAGCCTGAGACCTGAAAAAAAGGCTCAGGGCTTAACAGGTTGAATACAAGAAAGGCGTGGACAAACAGTTTGCACAGTCGGAACAAAAGTGTTTAATTATGCTTTGTAGAATCAAGATTTTCCTTAATTGGAATAAATGGTTTCAACTGACCCAAAAGCCATAACCCATAAAACACAGGAGGTTCAACGTATACTTTTGACTAAAAATAAAACTTGTATTTGAGAAAACTCAAAACAATATACAGTGGGGAAAAAAGTATTTAGTCAGCCACCAATTGTACAAGTTCTCCCACTTAAAAAGATCAGAGAGGCCTGTAATTTTCCTCCTAGGTATACCTCAACTATGAGAGACAGAATGAGAAGAAAAAAGAAATCCAGAAAATCACATTGTCTGATTTTTAAAGACTTTATTTGCAAATTATGGTGGAAAATAAGTATTTGGTCAATAACAAAAGTTCATCTCAATACTTTGTTATATACCCTTGTTTTCACACACTGTTGCTGGTATTTTGGCCCATTCCTCCATGCAGATCTCCTCTAGAGCAGTGATGTTTTGGGGCTGTCGCTGGGCAACACGGACTTTCAACTCCCTCCAAAGATTTTCTATGGGGTTGAGATCTGGAGACTGGCTAGGCCACTCCAGGACCTTGAAATGCTTCTTACGAAGCCACTCCTTCGTTGCCCGGGCGGTGTGTTTGGGATCATTGTCATGCTGAAAGACCCAGCAACGTTTCCTCTTCAATGCCCTTGCTGATGGAAGGAGGTTGTCGCTCAAAATCTCACGATACATGGCCCCATTCATTCTTTCCTTTACACGGATCAGTCGTCCTGGTCCCTTTGCAGAAGAACAGCCCCAAAGCATGATGTTTCCCCCCCCATGTTTCACAGTAGGTATGGTGTTCTTTGGATGCAACTCAGCATTGTTTCTCCTCCAAACAAGTCTAGTTGAGTTTTTACCAAAAAGTTCTATTTTGGTTTCATCTGACCATATGACATTCTCCCAATCCTCTTCTAGATCATCTAAATGCTCTCTAGCAAACTTCAGACGGGCCTGGACATGTACTGGCTTAAGCAGGGGGACACATCTGGCACTGCAGGATTTGAGTCCCTGGCGGCGTAGTGTGTTACTGATGGTAGCCTTTGTTACTTTGGTCCCAGCTCTCTGCAGGTCATTGACTAGGTCCCCCCGTGTGGTTCTGGGATTTTTGCTCACCGTTCTTGTGATCATTTTGACCCCACGGGGTGAGATCTTGCGTGGAGCCCCAGATCGAGGGAGATTATCAGTGGTCTTGTAGGTCTTCCATTTTCTAATAATTGCTCCCACAGTTGATTTCTTCACACCAAGCTGCTTACCTATTGCAGATTCAGTCTTCCCGGCCTGGTGCAGGTCTACAATTTTGTTCCTGGTGTCCTTTGACAGCTCTTTGGTCTTGGCCATAGTGGAGTTTGGAGTGTGACTGTTTGAGGTTGTGGAAAGGTGTCTTTTATACTGATAATGAATTCAAACAGGTGCCATTAATACAGTTAACAAGTGGAGGACAGAGGAGGCTCTTAAAGAAGAAGTTACAGGTCTGTGAGAGCCAGAAATCTTGTTTGTTTGTAGGTGACCAAATACTTATTTTCCACCATAATTTGCAAATAAATTCTTTAAAAATCAGACAATGGGATTTTCTGGATTTTTTTTTTTTCTCTCATTTTGTCTCTCATAGTTGAGGTATACCTAGGATGAAAATTACAGGCTTCTCATCTTTTTAAGTGGGAGAACTTGCATAATTGGTGGCTGACTAAATACTTTTTTGCCCCACTGTAGATGATAAAAAAAATATGTTAATGGAGGTACAACTGTCAAAAGGTTTTCATAATTTAACTATAAATAAAAAATGGTTTGATTTTCTTTTTTCTTGCCTTTATTTAAATGTATTCTTTTTATTCTTATTTATTTAATAGTTTCAAATCATATATATATCTATTTTTTTAAGGTATTTGTTGCGAATGTCGGTTTTCTGAGCTATCCGCCGTCCCAAATCATATCATTATCATATAATTTGTTGTTCATATTTTAGTCTATTTTCCCGAATGTGGTCCTTTCATGTCCTTTGTGTTCCTAGTTCCCCTCCTGTGAAGAAACCTAATTTTTTATTAAGTTTTGTGACGGTCATTATAGTATGAATGCAAAACAGAGATATCATGTAGCATATTGAACTTCAAAGAAAAGAACAGAAAAGGGTCCAGGAAACTTTCTCCTAATTTACGGCTCATGAAGTTGGAAACATCAAAGCTGCAATTATTTCTATTACACGCTTCTTGTTTTTACTTTAAAACCCTTCTATTTGAGACCTTAGTTCACTTCAAGATCCACTCAATGAAACATGTTCAGTGTTCTTTGTTTCGTTTTCCTTTATGCTAAATGAAAGTAGAGATTAACGCAGTTTTTTCAAGTTTAAAGGGCGATTTCACGTCAGAGTCAGAGGGGTGGCGGTTACATTTAAGGCAAAGCGTGTATGTCTGTAATTTAAGCATCATGTCATTTAAGAACCGAAGTGCATCCCAGATCACATTTTTCAAAGAGTTTATTTTGGAAAATCAAGTGTGACTTTTGTCGCCACGAGGTCTGGCTTTGTAGTGACGTGTGTGTGTGTGTGTGTGTGTAAGATCATACGCCTGTTAACCCTTTGATCTCTCTGACTCATAGTGTGTGTGTAAATCTGTGTTAATAGCGCGTGATCCTCCCTATTTGTGTGATTAGTGGTGTGTAACACTGTGATCCTCCCCTCTGGTCACGCCACCGGCCTCTGATGACACTCACACACAAACACACACACCGCTTTATAACACATTACGATACTTTCTAAAAAACAAATACACATTTATTTCTATATTAAGCATATATTACCCCCCATCAGAAAGCTGCTTTACACGCTTCTTTTGTCACACTATCTCAGATTAATTACTGTTTGTGTGAGTGTTTAGCCCACAGCCGTTAAGAGCCACCCGTCTCAATAAATGCCTAATCTCTGTTCACAAGACCAGTCACGGTCCCCAAAATATCTGCGGAGGATGAACCCAGCGTCCCAGAGCGCAGCCGGGCGCTAAATGACCCAGAAACCCCTCCATGTGGAGAACTGTCAGCGCTCCCATCAAACACACACGCATGGGTTAGCGGGTTATTAAATATGGCCCTGTCTGTGTGTGTAATTGAGAGAGTCATGCATAAAGAAAGTGATGGAAATCCCCTCAGAATTAGGGTGACATTGTAAGGGCGTAGAGTTCAAATGAAAGTCCCTGATTTCCTTAATCAGCCTCTTTGGCACTAAAAATAAAACCACACTGGTTATTGAGCAGATCTGTGACTGAGAGCATGTGATTACACTTGATGAGGCACAGCTACATTTAGCTGTTTTTTAAAATACGCTCATTTGCTGAGTTGAGAAGATTGTAAAAATGTATTCCACTTTCAAGTCTGTGCTTTGGTTATAAACTAGGAGCATTTTATTTATTTTTTATTTATTTAACCTTTATTTAACCAGATAAAAGCATTGAGATACAATCTCATATTCAATGCTGACCTGGCCAAGAAGGCAGCAACGTTACACATAACACATAACACAAACATATAAAATACAGAGAACATAACTAAGAAAACAAAACAGTCACCACATTGTGCACATTAGGACAGTAAGAAAGGTACACTACTTATTACTGCAAGAGCAGCTGGTTGTAAGGACTTCAGAGAACTTCAATTTAAAACATGCTATAGGGACAAGTTCCCTCAGTTTTAGGTTTGATTGAAGGTCATTCCAACACCAAGGACCATAATAAAAAAGACTCCTTTTTCCAGCCTCAGTCCGCACAGCAGGAACCTGGAACCGTATCCAAGCACTGGATCTGAGGTTGTAAGAGTCACAAATCTGGCACATATGTAGAGTGGAAGCTTACCTAAAATGGCTTTATACATTAATAAAAACCAATGCTGCATCCTACGCATAGTAAATGAGGACCATCCAGTTAGGCTATACAGTTTGCAATGATGAGTCCTATAGGGTGCATTTGTATAACGCAGTGCAGCATGGTAGAGTGGGTCAAATTTGGCCAAAACAGGCAAATCTATAAATGGTATCACCGTAGTCCAGCTGGGAAAGGAATAAGCCAGAGATCAACCTTTTACGGGATGAAATTGAAAAACAACATTTAAGCCTGAAAAGGAAGCCAAGAGTGAATTTCAATTTCTTTGTTAGAACTTCAATGTGATGTTTAAAGTTCAGATTACTGTCCAACCAAAAGCCCAGATATTTGTAGGTATCGACAAACTCAACAGAGAAGCCATGAAGGGTGTCAATGGAGAGGCAAGAGGACACTGACTTGGGAGCAAAAAGCATTGCTTTGGTTTTCTTACTGTTCAATAGCAGTTTAGAATCAAGAAGCGCATGCTGCAGCGTGATAAAATCTGATTTTAAATTGGAAACGGCCATATCCAGAGAAGGAGCACATGAGTATACAATAGTGTCATCAGCATACATATGATAGGTAGAAAATTGCATCTGATTACAAATATTATTTACATATAATAAAAAGAGCATGGGCCCCAAAATAGAGCCCTGTGGAACTCCCTTCTCCAAGGTGACAGGGCCAGAGACATTACTACCCAACCTGACGCATTGAGTACGGCCGGTTAGATAACTCTGAAACCAGCAAATGGCGTTATGACCGAAACGAGACACCAACATAACATTAGACATAATGTGGTGATCTACGTGTCAAATGCTTTGGCTAAGTCAATAAACAATGCAACACAAACAGATTTTTTATCCAAAGCAGCCTGAATATCGTCTAAGACGTTCAGACTGGCAGTCACAGTACTGTGCTTTGATCTGAATCCAGATTGCATAGGGTTAAGGATGTTGTGTGAATTTAAAAAAAGTTTTAGCTCAGTAGAAACTAGGGACTCAAGAATCTTTGATAACACAGAAAGATTTGAGATAGGACGATAGTTATTCAACTCCGTGGGATCACCAGCTTTCAAGAGGGGCGATACCAGAGCTTGCGTGCACACAGCTGGCAGTGTGTGAGTGGACAGGGAGAGATTAAAAATATCAGTTACTGGTTGTGCTATAATCTGAGCTGCAATTTTTAAAAAGAACAGGTCGAGGCCGTCAGGCCCGGCAGACTTTTTAGGATCAATTGAGTGCAAACCCTGTAAGACTTCAGAGACCGAGAAAGAAGCAAAATCAAAAACAGGGGAGTTCATCTCTTGACCAGGGCTGTGAGTACGACCATTTAGAGAGTCATGCCTGGAGGCGGTTTGCTAAGCGTAAAGACACACCATTTTCGACTCTCACATGTTTAAGGTCTTTGGCGGGAACCGATTTATATATCTGGCTTTCTGTAAACTTGGTTTTTGCACATTTGTATTGATAATATAAAAAAACAACATCATTTTCACACGATGTGTTTGACCTCTTTCTCTCTTTATACTGAACTGGATGAATAAAGTTCTTGCTAATCTTATTTCTTGAGGAAAAGCTTCCGTGCAGCATCTACAGCTGTTGTGCAGGGTGCCAGATATGTTTGTTGAGAACAGATTTGGTTTTGGTCTGTGGAATACCAAATTAATCACTTTTTGCAAATTGAGGATTTTGTTTGAAAATTGTTATTGTTGGTGACCTGATAAAACATGATGCATGAAATATTTAAAATCGACTAGAAAAAGACAGTCCTAGCAGGTTTGGCTTTGTATTGAACATACTTCAACGACTAATAGAAAGTCGCACTCTGTTTTATTCTATATAAGCGCTCACACCAATGATGGAAAGCACACGTCACCGGGGCCGCTGTGGTGGTCCGGCAGTAATCGCAGGGTTGGTGGTACCCCCACTACTTGTTCTTCCTGTAATGATCAATGACGCAACACGGTGTGTTCTGTGCTTTTAAAGGTGATTAGGTCAGTAGAGGTTAATGAAAGGGTCTATAGAGAGTCGATGGTATATACATTTTAAGTAGCAGAAACTAAGCATGGCATGGCACTGTGTGTTACGTTTTGCATACATTGTCATCTATATAATCCTGTCCTTTGTAAATCTGCAGTACCAGGTACTGTGTGTGTGTTTCTGGGGTTTGTGTGTGTTTGTGTGGTGAATGGGGTCAGTGCTGGATGGACTGGCCAGAGGAGAAGAAAACACAATCAGTCCTTTTGGCTGAATCTGCGTACCCTCCTGCCAAGCTGCACACCGGCCCACAATGCACTGCAGCCTGAATGGACACAACTCTTTTAATTGTGAGAGAGTTCTGTGTGTGAGTGTGCATTGTGTGTGTGTATCTCTGTGTGCATTGTGTGTGTGTATCTCTGTGTGCATTGTGTGTGTGTCAGGTCTGGGAAAGTATGAGTGGGCACCGCAGTTGTGTGTGTGGGTTTTTGTGATTATGCATGATTTAATTATGCTAAAGAACGATGTGTGTGTGTGTTTGAGACACACACACACACACACACACACACACAGACACAGACACAGACACACAGACACAGACACACAGACACAGACACACAGACACAGACAGACACACACACAGACACACACACAGACACACACACAGACACACACACAGACACACACACAGACACACACACACACACACAGAGGATCCAGTCCCCAGCTGGAAAATCGAGTTGGAAGCTGAGATTATTATCATCATTTATTTACATCCGAGCTCATCACAGAACTAATTTCATTCAACCCCCAGTTTGCAGATTATTCCTCCTCTCCATCCCATCTTTCCGGTTCCTCATTATTGATTGGATTATTCTATGCATAATGAAATTATTCACTTTACATCAGTTTATCCATGCACAGCTGAAAACACAAACAGTGATGGGAAGAAGAAGTGGATTCAAAAGACAAACACATAAAGTCACCGAGGAGCAAAAACAATGAGAGGCTTGTAGAGTGTCTTACCTCGACGCTAATGAGCTAAGCTACAACAAATGTAAAGAAAATACTCAAACACAGCAATGTAAACAACAAGATGTTTATAAGATCTATAATGTGATGTGTGGTTATATGAATATGAAAAGGGCTCTAATGCAGGAAATGAGAGCATGGGGGAAGTTAATGTGGTCGAGAAGCAGAGTGTCTTGACTTAATACACGGCAGCAGCTACTGGTTTTATAATGAAATCTCCCAGAGACTCAGAATTAGAAATATTAATTAATATTTGTAATACCAATTAAAAACCGGTAGTTTTATTTGAAGCTCACAGTTTGGTTCAGCTTGTTTGTGATTGCTGATTTGGATGATTTGTAATCAGATTATAGTGTTTATTTATTCCTGATAAAAATGATTCCCATCAAAAAATGTTAATGTAAAGATGTGGATTTTCCTGAGTAACCAGCACATTGTTTTTCGAGAATAATGTTGCTGATAAGTTTTTCGAGGTAGCATTTTGATAATACTGTAGCTAAGACGAAAAAATACGGAAGAAAGGAAAAGTCAGACTGGAGTTGTCATTATTTAATGTTAAGGTAAACTGAATGAATGACAAAACGCCAGACTGGTAGAATAGATTTAATTTAACCAGATATCAAACACACTAGGTGATGAACAATTATAACTGGTCGCAAAAAAAAAACTAACTAAGAGTTGGTTAACTGGAAGCTAAATGCTAACGTCAGCATGCTAACATGATCACGTTAGCAATGCTATAGCATAATGAGGATGCTATTGAACTCCAAATCAAATACAAGTAGAGAAATTACAATATCCCCCAAATTAGAGGGCGTCACCCAATAGGAAACATGAACATTTGTCCCAAAATGCAAGTCAACCTTTCCAAAATTAAACAAGATAAATCAGCCTGAACCAGCATAGTAAAATACGCAAAAATATATATTCTTATCTAACCATTTAAACCACATTTTTCTTCTTAATGATGATTAAAACCCCACCTATGTTCACCCTGACCTTTGACCCCTCCTCACTATTGACCACTGGTTATTTTGATGACCAAAAATGTATTCTTCTAGTGCAGTTAATGAAGTAGCATTATCTAAGCCCGAACCCCATTCAACAATACTTTCAAAAATCCATTCCAACCATATAACAGAGGGAAAAGCATTAACTTGATGAATGACTAATGATGAAATACATTTAAATTTGCCGGTTGATGGACGGATCGATGGATTGACATTCATTATTTTCCCCTCTTTAAATATTAAATGTTTGGGGGTTTAGCTTGTTATAACATCACCTGGGTCCCTCCTGCTCTGAGTAGTTTATCTGACAATGAATGAAGGTGAATTATTGTGTTGTATTGATTACATTATTACATTACATGTTACTTGATAGACACTTTTATCCAAAGCGACTTACATGTGGGCAATCCCCACAGGAGTATTTGGGGTGAAGTGTCTTGCCCAGGGACACAACGTTTGAACCTCTGCTCCCCTGATCCGAACAGCAACGCACTAACCCACTGCGCCACACGCCTCCCAGTGATTATTGATCGACGTGTCATTGGAGTCACATGTAGGTCAACTCTTATAAATGGGCGGTTGGATTTACCCTCTTTTTCCATTTTTTCTTCCATGACTCTTCCTTTCTCCTCTCTCAATCCCTTTATTTTTCTTTACAATATCAGAATCTGGTTCATGGCCAAGTATGTTTACACGTACAAGGAATTTACTTTGGTCTACATTAGTGTTGCAGGGAGTCTTAAAACAATAGTTGGCATTTACCATTTCCGGTTCCCTCGTAGTTTTTTTGAAATAAGGTCTGTGGTTAACACGGTTCGCTAATGAGTGACTAAATGGGACTACTAAACTTCATCACTCCGGACATTAGCCTTTATCTTAGCGGTGGTGACGTGAAGTCATGTGACTGTGTTGTAGTTCCTTTACAGGTTAACGTTACCATTCCCCTTGAGTTTATCCTTATATTTGGGTATAATAGGGGTGTGTTTGCCTCCAATCTTATTTTGCGCAGTGTTTTTAAAATCCAATAGAAAAATGATATTGCTTTCGTGGGATGCTAACTTCTGGGTCAGCCAAAAGCGTCATCAATGCTTCTCAGTGTATAAAACTTTTAAAAGTGGTAGAGCTTTTAAAAGTGGTATCGTAGTGCAGAAACCTGCAAAATATACTCCTCATAACCTCCCTCCTTACCTCCTTCTGTGCTGCTATTTATGATTAAACCCTCCACCTCTCATCTCTGGTGCCATATTTCTCTCCCTGTGCCCCGAGTCCATCTTATTATTCCCTCACTTGCTCTTTTGTACCCTGAATCCCTGAGCCCTCCTTCTCTTCTTTACCCTTTCCTCCACCTCTCTGCCTGTTTGCTCACCTCCCTCCCTTCTTCCTCCCCCTTTCTTTCTCACCAGTGTCCGGGTCAGGGCCCAGGGGAGCTCGGTCGGATAGTCTCTCACATGAACGTGGACCCTGAATAGCTTTTTCTCAGCGGGGAGTGATTTCGCCCTCCTGGCTGGGATTTTTTTTTTCTAATGAGCTCTGAGGAAGGAGGGGCTAGTGTTGGGGTCGGAAAGATGCCACATTCTCTGTTACCCATCCCCCCTGGTTAAAGCAGATTAATTAAAAGCTCACTCGCGTTTTCTCTCTTATCAGTGCGAGTTGAGCGTTTACTATAAGCCTCGGGGGAGGGCTCAGCGCGGGGCCGGGACGGCAGGGGGGGGGGGGAGCCTCCGGGAACGAGGCTAATTCCAGCCGGTGGGACGCAGGGACGACTGCTTAGGAATTACCGCCGGTGGATCGTTCATCGCTGATTATCTCTGCGACTGTCTAGAAAGAGATGGTGCTCACAGACAGTCTGTCGGTCTGTCAGTCACAGTTTTGGGTGTAATGTAACATTCACAGTGTTAATTTTATCCTCCAGCGGGTCGCCTGAAGCCAAAAGGACTCAAAGAGCAGCCGTAGTAATCGAAATGGAATCCTCAACCTTTATTGTGTCAACAGTAAATCCTGTCATAAAGAGTGTAATGAATATATATATGAATGTAATGTACGGTAATACAGGTTACAAAGAGCCCTCCTGAATGTTAATTACATCCAGCTAAGCCTTCCATGCAGATGGCTAGTCAGCAATAACTGTTGTACTCAATAACCATTAATAGTACAAGGATTATAAATTATTATGATTTCAAATGTTCTTGCCCTGAAGCCTGCTGCCGTTCATTTTTGGAACTATGTCATTCATAACCAGCCTATAACCCTGATTACTTTTGATATTCTGAATTTTCATGTGGTGCCAACAGAAGGTCGACATGTGTTTTAGACCATCAGTCATTTGTTGTTCATTTATTGTTAAATAACTGCAAAACAAAAAGCCTTCCCTTCATCTTCAGCTGTAGTTTCATGTTTAATGAGCAACTATTGTTATACTAAAATGCTAGACTAACAGGGTAAACATTACACCTGCAGCATGTTAGCATTGCCATGTTGAGCGTGATCAATTTAGCCTTTGGCGTAAAGCACTTCTGTGCCTGAGTGACGCCTCACAGAGCTGTTAGCATGACAACACTGCTAATCGGGTTATTATAAAGAGAAATTAGTGAAACTGTGAGGACACATCTTCGGTTGCAGACTGATTCTGTTATGACTTTGTCCCCTTAAATCTATGACAAATAAAATGTCCCATTTCTCTGTGTGGTACTTATTTGAAGCTAATGTAATGTCGCAGGATTCTTGCTGTTATGATTTGTATACTCATCACCGAATGAACTTATTATGAATAGCTTTTGTTTTAAGTGTCAGATTTCTTGTGCTGCAGCACCTCTTTTCACCCTCTGTCTGAAACCAGAGCCTAGTCTGCTCTGATTGGTTAGCTGACTTCCTCTGTTATGATTTGTCATGCACACAAACCTATATAAAAAAACTACAGGAAAGGCAAAACCCCTAAAAGCACACTATTTAACAATAAAGTGAAATCTGAACTGTCTGCACATTAAATCTTCTCCTAACGTCTGTCAAAGATTATGTGTGGAAATGTGTACACTCTCTGAGAGGTTCATAAAACCTACACATGTATTGAGTTGTTGACTAGTGTTTCAGACTGATCTTCAATGTTATTAATGGTCTTCATTTTCTACAGCAACATGACTCCAAGGTCATGAAGCCCGGCCGTTAGTTTTAGTGTGCGGTGTTCCTATCACTGCTTAAACATCCTCACCGCCCTCTGTTCACAGTAGAGTTGGAGGGATTAAGTACATGCACTACATTGCCTCTCTGCTGCTGCTCCGTCATCTCAGTGATGGTTGATTCAGAATAATTACCCATGTTTTACCACATGTGGGATTTACTCATTAACAGTGAATAGTAAGAAGAGAAGCAAAAGTAGAGCCAACTCATAGTTCTCTCCTACATGCTAGTACATTTGCAAATGTTAATGTTCAAACTATCAGTGTTGATATGCTAATTTTAGCACTAGAATGACTTAGTATCTGATGGAGACTGCATCAGCTAGTGTTACCCACACCTGGTTGATGGCAAGAAGTGTTGCTAAAAGCATGAAACACATTTGTATCCCTTGTGGCATTTATACATGAATGACGCATGAATGTTTTTGAAAGAATGTGAAGATTGAATGGAGATTGAAATAAGCTTTTGGAGAAACTTTGTAATTGAAATGTGTGGTTTGGGACTGTGTTGATGTTGTGTTGTCGTTTGTGTTGCAGGTTGCAGCCTTTTATCACCGGACAGCCCAACAAGAAGATCGCTCTGGAGCAGGTGAGCCGCCGTCCGTCTGCACCACATCTGCTTCATGTCTCCGACACTTGCTCACACTCTGCTTCGCCACAAATACACACACACTCACCCAGTCTATCACTTGGACAGATAAGTTCCCCTTTCGCTATTTCCTATCTGAAACACTTATTCACTCGCTGTGTTATCATCTTCTCTGCTTCACTCTCTCACTGTCTTCTTAGAATTCTTCCGAAAATAGGTACAATTTCTTATTTAATCAGAAAATACGCACTTTTTTTACTAAATAATGTAAAATACACTTATTTACTTATTTTTTAGGCCAATGACGACCCATATTATCAAAGAAATGTGTCATTAGTCTTTGTTATAAATACCTTTGTTAGTCATACAAGGATGCTTATTTACTAATAATGGGTCAAGCGGTGTCAATTTTAGCAAGAACTTCATTCAACTTAAATAAATTAAAACTATTATTTAACTGGTTAAGCTATTTAACTATTTTCTGTTTATCTTCGTCCAAGTCACATCCATTGATACATGATAATACTAAAATGTAACATTATATGATGCTAGAATAAAATGCAATACAAATTAATGTAGTGTCAATAAAGTATTTTAGGCTTTATTGTCCCTACTAGCTTCTCTACATTTTTTGAGAAATATGACATGAAAAAAAGAGAAAATAGCCTTTTTTTGGCTATTAAAATTTTCTTAATTTGTATTAAACACTGCAGAAAACATGGAGGTCTATGGCACAAAGGAATAAGAGATATATTCAACTTTGGATACACACTCTAGATAAAGATATTGTTGGTTTTGGTCTTGGTTGACAATGAAAAAAAGTTCATCAGTCTTTAAAATACAGTATTTTAAACCTATTATGCAAAATCCACTTTGTCATGTCTCTTCTACATCAACATGTGTCCCCTCTGTGTAAAGAGATTCTGAAAGTTTCAGGAAAAAAGATTCTCTCTCTTTTTGTCCTGATCCATTTATATAAAAACTAATGCTGTCAAAATTATCGCGTTAATTGCGGTAATTAATTTTTTGAATTAATTGTCAAAATATTTAACGCATTTATCGCACGTGCAGAATGGCCCGCCCCATACATCCCACCAGTGGCAGCGCCTGGGTATGGCTGGGGTAGGCTACACTACACACATACCAAGAAATGGCTTAGCCCCACCATGAAAAATGATGTTAAAGTAAGCAAAATAAAGTCCACCAACTCGCGCTGAGTAAATTGCACAGACGGCAGTTAGTAAGATTGATTTCAGGAGCCACTTGTCTGGAAATACCGAAGACCAGAAACGGTTTTGAAAACTTTTGTCACGTAGTGATCGTCTTCTCAATAGAACATCTTTGATAATGTCTTCTGGCCAATCAGAATCAAGATAACGGCGTGGTGTTGTTGCAGGAAGTCCCGACGGAGAATACTTTTGCTGTAGAACATCTCTATATACATCAATACAACATTACGTGTTGATAGAAATCAACACGTAATGAAATAAGACCCCACGGTTTGATGATTGATAGGTGTGTGGGCTGTCTTTCATTTTGACACACAGAACAATGTTATAATAAACATACATACATACATACTGTATGTTACATGGATATATCCGCCTTCTTTCATTTATCTTTCCATTCCCACAACAATATACATAAAGAAATGGCATATTTTGGACATAGTTCGAATGGTGATTAATCATGATTAATTCATTTTTAAGCTGTAATTAATCTGATTAAAAAATGTAATCGTTTGACAGCCCTAATAAAAACCTGTCTGAAAATGAGCTTATCAGATTTTGGCCTCTTTATGATGTCATAACGATTTTTTGGCTTGTGTAACCATTAGCCAATCACCAACCAAGGTAACCCCCCCCCACTATAACCTGAATCTCCTCCTAGACCACCATTGTGTTCTTTTTAACCAAATCTCTCTCAGAGGGGCATGGGGAGGGGCTCCTTATTTTCATCTAAAGTAACAGACAGAGAATCAGCACTTTTGAAACAGGGCTGAAACAGAGGGGATTATGGGTAATGCTGCAATGATCTGTTTGGTGTTTGGAGCCAAACACTTCAGAGACATGTTGTGTATATATCTGAGATCTATAATATATTGATAACAAACAGTATAATAGGAGACCTTTTTAAAAGAGAATTGAACCCAGAGGCTTCCTGTCTCCTCATAATGAAGCATTGCGTGTTACAGGCTGTAACTCCCCGTCAGCCGACCCATTAAATTCTAATTGCTGATTGCTCAGACCCCCTGCAGAGCAGACGGGGGATAAATCTCGCCCGGGCCGTGTGAGAGGTGAACCTCACTTCGTTTTGTTTGCCCTTCCATTATTACTCCTCGCCCTTCTCTGCTCTTGTACCCACTCCAGGGCGTTCACTGCTCCTAAAAATCTCTGACAGGGTCTTAAAATAACTACAGCTCTAAACTTGGATGTAAAAATGTCTTTAACAGCACTTTTGGAGGACTTTCTTTTACCGCCCTGCAGTGATGGGCTTGGCCCCGCCTTCAGCTTTTATGAACACAGGGAAAATACAATGTGTTCGCTATCTGCTTTACTTTTAAACGTCATGTCTTTGAACAGCACGTCCTCATTCTGCTCGTGTATAGCTTCTTCAGCGAGATACAGGCAAGTCCCTCAAACTTTGTCGCCTAATGTGATTTTAAATTGTGCCCGGATTCAATCACAGGTAGCTTTACATCATCTTCAAAGTCTACAATTGTGGCTTTCTGGACTTCATATACTCACTACTGTTCTTTTTTATTCCCCCATATCTCATTTTACACATTTCTCACTGTCCTTTCTTCCCAACCTGCTTCACACTCCTGCTGATCAGTCTCTTTTCTTATGATTTACTTCTCCCTTCACTGCCATACTCCTCTTTATCACTTCCTAAAGAAGCAAAATGGCAGGAGTTTTTTTCCGGAGGCCGATGTTTGGGAATTTAAAGTCCTGTTCAGTTTTAGCACAGGCAGCAATAGGTGACTGACAGTTGTGGTTAAAATCAGTTCACATTAGGGTTTTCCATAATAACAGCCACTGAAGCTCATGGGTAAAGTAGTTATGGGGCCATTGGTTCTTTGTTAGCATGCCACTAAGGATGCTAGTACTATTTGTGACAGTATCCAAAGATTTTATAGAGCTTGAGATAAGATTTTGGATTAAGACTCGAGCACATTCTTTCAGAAAGTTTAAGTTTTTTTAATTTACTACTTGGATTTCAACAGTGTTTTAGTTACTATATGTTTAACAGGAAATGTAGGATATCATGGATATTTCAGTGTTCAATTTGTTCCATATGAACTAATGATCAACCTCAACAGTGAAGCATGCTTTGGACATGTTATTACATTATCCAGAATACTGAAGTTTGTCTTTATGGAAGAAATTAGGGATCACAAAATAAAAACGTGAAAATGTATTCTTACTACCAATTCTGTTCATCTTCTTCTCCCACGTTACTCCATCTACTTCCTGCTGTTTCTCTCTCTATTGTCCCTTCCTTCCTCATCATTTTACTTTATGCTTTATTCCCTTGTGTCTCTTCCCGTTAATGCTTCACTCTGCTGCTGTCCTCGTCATTCTCAATCAATCAAAGGGACACATTTTATTGAGATAGCCCAATATCACAAATTGCAATTTGTCTCAGGGGATGTACAGACTGTACAGCATACAACATCACTTTGTCCTTGGCAGACAAGGGAAAACTCCCCAAAAGTAACCCTACAATCAACAGGGGAAAACATTTGTAGAAAGCTTAGAAGGAGCAGGAATGAGACCTAAAGTCAGGAAATAAGTTAGCATTTATGATAGTCTCGAGTTAATGGTTTAGCTCTATGTATTAGGTCAGATGACTTATATAATGTCCGCCAGTGGCTCAGTCAGTAGGGGCTTGGACTGGGAGCTGTAGGGTCGCCGGTTCAAGTCCCCGACCAGACCTAAAAAATGTGGAGTGTGGGCTGCTACTTGGAGAGGTCCCAGTTCACCTCCTGCCCTGCCGTGGTGCCCTTGAGCAAGGCACCGGACACCCCCCTTCCCCCCTCACGGCTCCTACACACGGCGGCGTGCGTTGTCGCTTGCCGGCGGCTGAAACTCGACCAATCACATGAATCTCCCGCCCCAGACACACAAGCACGTGGTTTGATTGGCTAGAGCTTGTACTGGCATATGATTCGATTGGCTGACGCCTCCGTCGAGGCGGCAAAAGTAGAACATTGCTCTACTTTTGCAGAGAGCACCGTGAGAGAAGCTACGCTTTGCTCCCACAATGCAGTTCGGCGAATCGTGACGTCGCCCCATTCAAAGTGAATGGGCAGAAGCGTTGAAGCGGCAACGCACGCCGCCGTGTGTAGGGGCCGTCACTCCCATTGCTTCCCGGGCGCTATACACTAGCTGACTGCCCACTGCTCCTAGTACTAGACTCCTGGTACTAGGATGGGTTAAATGCAGAGGCCAAATGTCACTGTGTGTGCTGTGTGCTCTACATGTGTGACCATTAAAGAGGGTTTCATCCCTCCCAATTCTATCTATCTATAAAGTCTGTGGTTTACACAAGCTTAAGAAATGTGCACATTTGGTTCTCCGACCAAAGAGGAAGTCGGTATACCCACACCCACCTCACTGTTGAATGTCTGAAGCTTCTTTGTGTCTTATAGAGTGTCTAAATGAGAATACTGAATGTCATTGCGCCAAAAGTTAGCAGCCTTTAGCTTAGCGGTGGTGAAGTCAAGTTACCTTGATGCAGTTCCTTTATAGCCTAACGTTAGCTTTTTGCTTCTGGAGATTTCATTGACGCTACAAAAATCATAAAAGTGGAGTTAATATGTGGAGACTATGCTGCTGAGGAACATGTAAAACAATCATAAAAGTGTGTTTGCCACATAACTTTTTTCAAATATATTCAAAAATATTAGGAAAATCCGATTGGCTTTTGTTCAAAGAAAAGATTGCAATGCTAACTTACGGGTCGACCTAAAAGAAATACGTCATTGCTGCACCTCTCTATACAATCCTCCTTTATACATTTCCTCCTCTTCTCCACATTCCTCCCCCCCCCCTCTCTCACCCTTTGTCTGGCCCTCCATCATGTGCTGCTGGCAGCTCTGAATGGAGGGGCTCAGGGCTGGGGGGGGGGGGGGACTCAGGCTCTGTCAACCAGGAAGAAAACATTGCCACGAGGGGCCGGGTCAACAAGGTTTGTTACTTAGCAACCCCCTCAACCCCCTCCCCCTGGGAACTGCAAGCAAACGGCCGTCGCTATTGGCTGAGGCTGCTCCTCGCTCTTATGTAACGCTGCAGCGACGGTGCACACATTTTAAAAGGAGATTGCCAAACTTAAAAAAAAAAAACCCGATTCCCCTCAGCCTCTGCAGTGACCCAGCAATTAGTCTTTACATTTTACAAACAAGCAACGGGAGGAAATAATCACTTCACGAGACGGAGAAAGAGGAACAAGTAGATTTCTGCCAATTGAAAGTGGCCCAGCTGTTCTGCGCTGCCCTCTCTCTTCTTCTTCTCCACTCTGGCACCACATCAAGACTAAAATCTAAGCACAGTGTGAGACATAGGGATTGATGAAGTCCAATGTTTCCTATGTCGTAAGAAATACGAGCAGTCAGAAGATAAAAGACAGTTTGCGTAACTCGGTATAATATCAATATTGTGTTTCATTTTGGATATCGTAATATCATGGAACAGGAAATAGATGCTGGCTGGACTGTTCTTATCTTTACCCACTTAGCCATTATCTCCACATCACTGATGATATCAGCATAGATCATTTTGAAAGGCCCCATCGTCAACCCTACAGTATTGAGGTATTGGATCAGAAATAACGAGAATGAGAAACAAGTTGATTTCTGCCAATTGAAAGTGACCCCAGCTGTTCTGTCCTGCCCTCTCTCTTTTTCTTCTCCCTCGGTCCGCATTTAGACTAAAAACTCAGCACAGTGTGAGACGTGGGGATTTTCAGAGAGGCTTAAAAAATGTGAAAGGGTTGATGAGGTCACGGGAGAGGGGCTTTGAACTGCAGACAGTCGCTCTGGCGTTGCAGCTGTAGTCTGCTTATGCAAGCAATAGTCTTGGCAATTGACGGCTGAGTCTATTTGAAGTCGGGTTCTCAGAGAAGCTGTCAGGCCGGGGCCGGCGGTAAAACCACACGATGTGCAGCGTCTTCAGCTCGCCCTAAAGGAACGCACTGACCCCCTCGTTCACCCTTAAAACCAAAGACGCTGAGGGCCAAAAATATGTGATTGTTCAGCGCTTTCTCTCTTGAAACGGACGACATGTGAATACATTAAGTGAGAGTTACTTGGTTCACAACAGGGTGAGAATTAACGAGCCGAATTACAGATGTTGAAGTATCAGAGGTCTGGCTTTTACACAGGATGACGTCTCTTAAGGAGTCGAGATTCATTTAATGAATATCTTCTTTTAACAACAGGGCAAGAGTGTTTTTCTATAATACAATAAAGGCATTAAGACAAGATATACAAGGATCCACAAATGATGCACATACAGTAAGCTTACATAGAATAGGATTGCTGATATTCTATAGCAGGTCACATCTTGCTTTTGTTGATTGCAGGTTGAGGCAGTAAGTAATTTTTTATTGCCACCCTGTGCTGCATCATAGAAATAGTTTTAATAATGATTGTTCCATCTTGGACGGCACAATTATGTATCTACAGGGTGTCCGCGGGGTCTTAAAAAGGATTAAAAGTTGATAAATCAATTTAGCGAAAATGAAGGCTTAAATTAAAAAGTATTAAACGGCATTTTCCAAGGTATTACATTTTGTAGCTTGTTTCCAATAAGTATATTAATTGTCCAAAGAGGTTGTGTTCTACAGTCTGCCTGAATGTAATCATTGCGTAGGTGTGTAGTGTGATTCTGTGTAGTTTATTTATGGCATCTCGTTGGATTTGACGTCATCTGAACAGGACATCGCACTCTCACTGCTTGATAGCGCGCGAAGGTCCGTTTACGCCGGTTGTTAAGCAACATCGTTATGGGGAAATGCAAGTTTACGTCCAAATGGTTGGAAGATAAGGAGGAAGGACAATCAATACTATATATAGTAAATGTGAGGTAAAGTGTGTCGCCAATGTAACCGGTTAAAACTCGAAGTGGCGATGAGGTCTTAAAATGTTTGGAAAGGGTCTTAAAAAAGGTCTTAAAAGGTTTTCCATTGGACTTCAGGATTCCTGCATATACCCTGATATAGCATCTTCCTACATTAATGCAATTCAAAGTGCTTTGCATAAAAAAACAGGACAGAGACGGGATGTAAAAGAAACAAATGACACATGAACTAAAATAGAATTCAACCGTAGATTAAAATGTTGATACAAATTAATTAATAGTCCCATATCCAACTTAAAGACCCCTCTTTTAACCATCTTAACATTTTCACATTGTGTTTTGATATGCTAAGACATATTAATTAAATAAGTAGTGAAAGCTATATCACACTGTTCAAGCAGTGTGACAAAGACCATCTAAGAAACAAAAGCCATCATATTGCTGAAAGGGGCTTCCCATATCGTTAGCGTCAAGCTACAGCCAAACAAGGCGTATCAGAAGAGAAGAAAATAACATAGTATCCCAGCCAAACTTCCAGATAAAACTATGGTTTTCCGTAGCTATTTTCCAGAGCACTGTCTTGGAAATTATACCCAAGAACAGATTGGTTTTGCCACAGAAACTATATAGAAACCTGATGCTGTTTCACCCCGGGAACACAGTTCCAACATGTTGGCCGAACAGTAAGTCTCAGTCAGAATAATTTGCATATTCATAAATACTCACATATTTATGGGGTAGTTGTGAATAGTTGAATCTACGGAAGAGGATTAGGGCCACATGATTTTTCTTTATGTTCTGACTTTAATCTCAGAATTCTGACTTTTTAAAGTCAGAAATACCCGGCGGTAACTGTAGAGCAGTGGTTCCCAACCTTTTTTTTTACCAAGGCACCACTGAAAATATTTCTCGACCCCAAGGCACCCCAACTTTTTGTAGATTTAAAAGCCACTTCAGAGCTTAAACTAAAAACCATAAATACACCATAAATTGGTTTTCAAATGTGTATTTAATTGAATAGAACATTTTATAGAACAAATAATGTATTCACACATAATAACAAGAACCAGACTAAAAATGTCAACACCATTTCTATGATGAATTCAATATTATAAACAGGCCTACTAAGTAGGCTCTTTTGTTTTGGCTGAAAATAGTAGACCTACCTGTGTAAAAACACGAATACATATCAATACAGTTATTATTTTACATTTGGATTTCAAAAGAGGCAGGCCTATGATCACTTAGATTAAATAGTAACTTAATAGAATTGGAGGGATGAAACAATGCCCTCTGACCTGACTGTGGTCATGTGACTCATCAACCACATCCCAAATATGAAACATTCTGCATTTCGCTATCCAGATAATACTGATTGACTAAATCATAAATCATACATTTATAAGAAAGGCACACAAATTAACATCCAAACATAAACATTTCTCAGACCGTTACACGGTGCTAGTGCGACACTTGTGCCTGCTTTTGTGAGCAGAGTCTCTTGATGCGTGGGGGGATAGTGGACAGCGCAACGCGGAGGTCCTGCTCCACTGACAGCCGGGTCCGGGTCTTGTTTTTGACATATGTGAGTGAGGAAAACGCCAGCTTGCACAAGTAGGAGGTTGAAAACTGTAAAAGCACCTTGATGGCACTCTCTGAGAGGGATGGATACTCGTGTCCCACAAGCAGCCAAAATATATCCAGACGTAATTCCCCATGCTTCAGTTTCAGGGAGCGGTCCATAGATAGCTCTGCCAGTTCATCCTGAGATCTGCTGTTTAAACTTGTGGCTGATATTAATGACAGAGGATTAAACGGATCCCGGAGCCAATCGAAGTCTTCATTCATAGGAGGGAAATATGACTCAAACCTCTCCTCCAGCACTCTCAGGTGAGCAGCTACAACTTGTAGAAAAAAGGCTGTCTTGTGCGCTGGGTCACTGGATGTCAGCGGAAACATTTCAATGTTTTTCTTGGCGACTTTATTTTGCCACAGTCTTAACTTGGATCGGAAACCATTGAGTTCGTCTGTGGCTGTCAGGATATTCTCATTCTTCCCTTGCATTCTGATGTTGAGGTCATTGAGGTGGCTAAAAATATCTGCCAGATATGCAAGCTTAACCCTCCACGATTCATCATCCATGTGTTCTTTGCAACAAGCAAATGCAACAAGTTCGTCGCGGAGCTCGTAGACACGGGACAGCACCTTGCCCCGTGACAGCCAGCGGACCTCCGTGTGCAGTAAAAGGCCATGGTGCTCAGCCCCCATCTCATTGCACAATGTGCTGAACAACCGCGACTTCAGCGGACGGGACTTGATGTAGTTCACTATTTTCACAGCTTGTTCTAATACTGCAGTGAGGTCTGTTGGCATAGCTTTGGCGACAAGGGCTTCTCGGTGTAACATGCAGTGGGTTATCTGTACATCGGGATTTACCTGTCTCACTTTATTTACAAAGCCTTTCACCCTCCCCGTCATTGAAGCAGCCCCGTCGGTGCAAATGCTGTGGCACATCCCCCAGTTTAGACCCTGTTCTGTCAGGTAATCAGCTGTGGTCTTGTAAATTTCCTCTCCGGTTGCATGTGTGTGTAACTCTTTGCAAAAAAAGAAGTTCTCCTCAATGGATTCTCCATCAACATATCTCACGTTGGCAATGAGTTGACAGTGGCCACTTATGTCTGTTGAATCATCAACTTGCAGAGCGAATTTGCCACTTCTCTGTATTTTTTCAGTTAGGACCGTTTCTATGTCTACTGACATGTCATCGATGCGACGTTTGATTGTATTGTTGGATAATGGAATTTTATCGATTTCTTTAGTAGCATCTGGCCCTATCATTACCCTGACAATTTCCTTACATGCCGGTAGAATGAGGTTTTCCGCGATAGTGTGGGCCTTTTTCGCCTTGGCGATTAACTCAGCAACCAAATAGCTGGCCTCTTGTGCTTTGTCAGAGACACGTAGAGACGAAAGCATACGTTGACTCTGCTTCTCATTTTGTGATTTCAGTCTCTGGAAATACTCAATGTCCTTGGAATTATAAGAAGGATGTTTTGTGCTAAAGTGTCTTGCTAGTTTACTTGGCACCATTCCTTCGTTGGATAATTTTTCTCTGCAGATTAGGCATTCTGGCGTCGGGCAGTCAGCATCCCCAGTCCAGGAGAAACCATACCGAAGGTAGCTTTCGCTGTACTTTCTGCTTTTAGACTTCTTTTGCACTGCTGTTCCATCATGTTCTGTCATCCCTGCCTGTGTTGGTGAGGGCTGGGGTGCTTCTTTATTTATTGTCACTACGTTACGATCCATCTTGAAATTATTTGGCGCGAGGATAAAAAGCTGCTCTGCACACCGTAAACAATGACGGCTGACGTAAATCATGAGAATTTAAGCTGTTATATAAATAAAGTGTATATGAAGTGAAGTTTATTAAGTGAGAAACAAATGTGGAACATAAAAATAGGTTTTTTTGTGGCACACTTGGAAAGTGCTCGCGGCACACCGGTTGGGAACCACTGCTGTAGAGAACGGGCTTCAGTGAGAGACTTACTGTACACATTGCAGTAGGCAACAATGGAGAACGTGAGTGAATTTCTGCGCGCCAGAGGGGTCCAAGAGGAAACTGGTTACTTTGCAGCCCGGACATTTCCCCCAAAACACATTTGAAGCGATCGCAACACAGAAGTACCTCTCAAATCCGATCATTTTTAAGATCTTCTAAATCATATTTAAGACATTTCTTATTTTTCTGATCATATTTAAGACTTTTTAAGGCCTCAAAGGTGGGGTATGTAATTTATTTCAGAAACACTTTTTGTTATATTCCATGGAATGCTCCTAACATCCCAATGGCAATGAATATATTAAATGCTTTGACAATAAGTACATCGGCTAAAATGATTGGATGGCCTACCTGCCTGTCAGCCTTCCATCTGTGCACAAACTTATCTCGTGCCCTCATTGGTCACATGCGTGTGCGCGTTGGTGTGTGTTGGAGGAGGGGCTCTGTAAGGAAGTGGCAGATTTTTTCCAGTTGTGCATTTTCTAGCGCACTCGAGCTGGTTTCTCCAAAATTACCTACCCCACCTTCATATTCTGATTGTGAGACTGACCTTTGAGCGGCCCGACCAAGCAAGGAGGCAGAGGCAGAGAATTCAAATATAACCCGGTGTGGGCATTTATTCATGGTACAGGATACACAGCCTCAATATTGCTGCCCAGGTGAACACAGTCACCAGCCACAAAGATCTCACCCACACTACCGCTCCTAACAAGATACAGCACCTAAACACACACAGACTAACAAGACACAGGTGGGGGGGGGGGGAGCAAACACAGGGCACCAGGTTGGGTAATCAGCATGAGGGAACACAGAGACGACCGGAAACAACAGACAAGATGGGGGTGAACACTTATACAATTAATGCCATTTAATAAATAGCTCTAGTAACGGCGTCTCGTCGTTACACTGATTATCAAATTTAAGAATTGTTAAGACCCCGCGGGAACCCTGTTTTAAGACCAGAGTAGTTACACTCTGTAACGTTAACGTTAGAGACTGACATGGTACGCAGCAACACATACTAGATAACATTACCAACATGGTCCTGCTGTTTTAATCCCCTTCAGACATTACAGCAGGATTCATATTCATATGCTGATCATTCTGTGATTATGGATTAAAAGGACAATGGCCCAAACCCCTGCGGTAACACTGCTACAGTACCGAGAGGGGTTATACTGGGCGAATTTTGGATATATATAATTAGCAACTGCCTCCTTGCATTGTACTTTGACAACTGACCTCTAAACTGTTACAGGCAAAACTATTTGAAGTGATAACGGCAAAAAAAAATAAGGTTGGGCGATATGTTTTTCCCCGCCAGGCAGGTGAGCGGTAGCTGTCAGGCTCTGAGCTAGCTGCTAGCTGCCTGGTTAAACACACTTAATTAAATCTCTACAGAAACATGAAAACCACCAGGCTGTTGCTTTTGGTTAGTCGTCACTGTTCCAACAAGCACAAACTTGCGTGTCAACGAACTAAACCATTATTTACTGAATTAGATGGGGGGGGGGAAGGGGGAGAGCATATCAACTAATGCACTTGCTGCTAGCTCATCATTGTCTGCATTTCACATTCTTATGGTTTCCTCTTGGACCCCTCTGGCGCGCAGACATTCTCTCACATCCTCCATTGTTGCCTACTGCAATGTGTAAGTCTCTCACTGAAGCACATTCTCAATTTTCTTTCAAATCCTCAAAAAGAAAAGTCATGTGGGCTCTTCCATATGAATCCAAGAGAAATGTATCAGATGTTTTTCAATATTAATTAAAAAAATATGGGTCTCTTGTTTTAATCATGCCACGTGAGGTGCTTGTTTACTGCTATGTAGCGTGCTCCCATCATCCCTTGTTGTTTTTGTATTAAGGCAGTAAATGCTGTATTATTACCACTCTGCTCTGCATTGTAGAAATAATTATAATGCTGATTAATCCAATGTGGCCAATGATGATGCTCATTATGCCCAGAACCTCCCAACTGCTGGACAAATGTGCTGCTTCTGATTCATATTCGGAAAATTCCTCATGATGTTCAACAGGGATGTGATTAACAAAGCTTAACTTACCGTTTTCTGTTATTTATACTTCCTGTTTGTCATGCCATGCTTCAATGCTCTCAGTTAAGGTTTCTCTGCCAGTTGTTGCATGCATGCGTGACTACAGGCGATCCGATGTCAACATCCTCACACCGTAAAACCCTGGGTTTCCTCATGTTTCCTGTTGTTGGTTGGGTTTTTTTTTTTCTCACTCCTAACGAGCAGTTTCCTCATTAAAGCACCGAGACCCTCAGCCTATAACACTTCAGTTTGACTCATTGCTCTACAGGCAACTCAATGTTTGAAGTGTTACATTATCTCTGTGTAAATGGAATCATGTCAGCAACACAAACACATCTTTATCTCCTCTCACAGACCGTTCCTCCTGACCCGTTTAACGGCTCTCCCCTCCTAATTAGTCTGGAGCAGCGCGTTTATGCTGTTATGATTTCTTTTTTAATTATTTGTCTTAATGTTCTTGCATTGTTGCCTGTGTTTACTTGTAGTTAATGAGGCGTCCAGCTCCTCAGATGAGGAAACTGGTGATGTTAAAGTCAGCAGGGATCTACTTAGGGCGAAGGTAAAGGAAAGGAAATCACTGGGATGTGTTATGGTTGTAATGTGGGAGAAAAGACTCCCCCTGGAGGGGACACAGGGATTTGAGCCTTTGCAGACCATTTACATGCAGAAATAAAATATAGGTAACACACAACAGGAAAGAGACAACCCCAAGAAGCATAATAGAGCCTCTTTAAAATCAAAAAGCATAAGAATAGTAGAGAAATGGAAAGGGACAAGGGAGAGTTTGAGCCAAAACGAAAATCAATGTGCAGAGGAACAAAGGAAGGAGAGAAGGACAAAGAGAGGAAAGATGTGGGTAGAATACGAGAGCAAGCATGACATAAAGGAAAGGAAGGAGGCACATTGGAAGGAGAGATGGCAGAGGAAGATCCCCAGCAGGGATTTCAACAGGCTGTTCCTGAGGAGAACAGAAATATCTGTGCATCACGCTGTGGACCCTCCACCTGCTGCTCCTCCAGCTTTATAATTAGCCCCGGTTGGAGGGAAAGCGATAACATGCAGGTTTCCTTTTAGGCCACAGGAAAAACTGAAGATGATGGGTGTGCTCTGCAAAAATGTAGATTTGTTTCATTTCAAAGTCGAATAAAAGTCTGGTTTTGGATTTATTTTATTAGTTTCTCTAGCTTAAGGCAGGTGTGGTGTGGTGTGGAGTGTGTCAGCCTTCTGATATCTGTACAGTTTATCACTCAGCAACATAAACACAGCTCAGATTGAAGTGGTTCTTCATGAGTCGATCCGAGGGGAAATCTTCTTTGCTGAAGCAGTTCTAAAAACAGATTGTACTGAAGACGACATAAAGAACAATGAGTGGGAATAGATATTGTTATAAAGGAGTGTTTCTCAAAGTGGGATGCTAATTTGAAAAATTATTGATTTTCGAATATAATATGATACAGTACAATTACGTCTGGGTCTCTGTGTTTCATTCAAGCTTGTGTGTGTGTGTGTGTGTGTGTGTGTGTGTGTGTGTGTGTGTGTGTGTGTGTGTGTGTGTGTGTGTGTGTGTGTGTGTGTGTGTGTGTGTGTGTGTGTGTAGCCATTTTGTGTGTGTGTGTGTGTGTGTGTGTAGCCATTTTGTGTGTGTGTAGCCATTTTGTGTGCGTGCGCGAGCAAGAGAAAAGTTTAAAAGGGTGATTTGTAAAATATCCATAAAGAAAAAGTAAATCTGTTTACAGATCTGTTTCAAATGGGTGTTGAGAGATAGATCTCTTCATGTTGCTCTCAAAGTTCACCAAATTGATGCTTTTAACTTAAATATTTAAAAAATAAATCTTCCCGGGGGAGCTTGCCCCCGGACCCCCCTATCTGAGGTCCACACACCACCTACAAAAATAGCACTTTGCCCCTGCTTACACCTATATGCCGTGAGCTGATTATCGAGCCTTCATTGTAACGGTCACACTGTGTGTTTGCGTGGGGAGTGTTGCAGTAGAACATTCCACAGTAGCACCCGGTACAGTAATGGGAAACCCTAAATGTGTGAGCACCCTCGTGAAACGTCAAGCTACCCCACAGCACCCCCAAAATAAATCTCTGGTGCCGCCACTGAGCCTGCTACCCTGTTTTGAAGAAATGTGTAGTGCAAAACAGGCTCATTTCAGCCACTGTGATAAGACACACTTTTTTGCCAAATATCAGCATTTTTTTGCAGAGATTGCAAAGCGGCAAAGTATTATAACTTATTGTTCTAGAAAAGGGATTGCACAATTGTATTATGTATTTATTTTTGTTTTGACCACACAGACTGATGGAGCATTGTTTTAGTATCACAGTTCTTTATTTTTTGAAAGGAATGCTCACGTTCATATTGATGTATTTTAATAAATGTTAACTTAGACCATTACGTGACTATTTGTGTCGGGGGGGGCCTGACAGAAAAAGTTTGAGAACCACTGCTATAAAGGAAGGTCACAGAGAAGCTGGGGCCATATTTTGCAAAAAAGTTTGTTATATTAAAGGTGCAACGTGAGGACAAATGCAATCAATGCCTCCCTTAAAAGAATGTACTTTTTAGGTGGAAAATGTGCTAGAAATATGAAATGGAAAATCCAGACTCCGTTTAACTCTTGACATTTCAGTTACAGTGGGGCAAAAAAGTATTTAGTCAGCCACCAATTGTGCAAGTTCTCCCACTTAAAAAGATGAGAGGCCTGTAATTTTCATCCTAGGTATACCTCAACTGTGAGAAACAAAAATCACATTGTCTGATTTTTAAAGACTTTATTTGCAAATTATGGTGGAAAATAAGTATTTGGTCAATAACAAAAGTTCATCTCAATACTTTGTTATATACCCTTTGTTGGCAGTGACAGAGGTCAAACGTTTTCTGTAAGTCTTCACAAGGTTTTCACACGCTGTTGCTGGTATTTTGGCCCATTCCTCCATGCAGATCTCCTCTAGAGCATTGATCTTTTGGGGCTGTCGCTGGGCAACACGGACTTTCAACTCCCTCCAAAGATTTTCTATGGGGTTGAGATCTGGAGACTGGCTAGGCCACTCCAGGACCTTGAAATGCTTCTTACGAAGCCACTCCTTCGTTGCCCGGGCGGTGTGTTTGGGATCATTGTCACGCTGAAAGACCCAGCCACGTTTCATCTTCAATGCCCTTGCTGATGGAAGGAGGTTGTCACTCAAAATCTCACGATACATGGCCCCACTCATTCTTTCCTTTACACGGATCAGTCATCCTGGTCCCTTTGCAGAAAAACAGCCCCAAAGCATGATGTTTCCACCCCCATGTTTCACAGTAGGTATGGTGTTCTTTGGATGCAACTCAGCATTCTTTCTCCTCCAAACACGTCTAGTTGAGTTTTTACCAAAAAGTTCTATTTTGGTTTCATCTGACCATATGACATTCTCCCAATCCTCTTCTGGATCATCTAAATGCTCTCTAGCAAACTTCAGACGGGCCTGGACATGTACTGGCTTAAGCAGGGGGGACACGTCTGGCACGTCTGGCACTGCAGGATTTGAGTCCCTGGCGGCGTAGTGTGTTACTGATGGTAGCCTTTGTTACTTTGGTCCCAGCTCTCTGCAGGTCATTGACTAGGTCCCCCCGTGTGGTTCTGGGATTTTTGCTCACCGTTCTTGTGATCATTTTGACCCCACGGGGTGAGATCTTGCGTGGAGCCCCAGATCGAGGGAGATTATCAGTGGTCTTGTATGTCTTCCATTTTCTAATAATTGCTCCCACAGTTGATTTCTTCTCACCAAGCTGCTTACCTATTGCAGATTCAGTCTTCCCAGCCTGGTGCAGGTCTACAATTTTGTTTCTGGTGTCCTTTGACAGCTCTTTGGTCTTGGCCATAGTGGAGTTTGGAGTGTGACTGTTTGAGGTTGTGGACAGGTGTCTTTTATACTGATAACGAGTTCAAACAGGTGCCATTAATACAGTTAACAAGTGCAGGACAGAGGAGGCTCTTAAAGAAGAAGTTACAGGTCTGTGAGAGCCAGAAATCTTGTTTGTTTGTTATTGACCAAATACTTATTTTCCACCATAATTTGCAAATAAATTCTTTAAAAATCAGACAATGTGATTTTCTGGATTTTTTTTTTCTTCTCATTCTGTCTCTCATAGTTGAGTTCTACCTAGGATGAAAATTACAGGCCTCTCTCATCTTTTTAAGTGGGAGAACTTGCACAATTGGTGGCTGACTAAATACTTTTTTGCCCCACTGTATCATCGTTTCCACGGCTGGAAAATGTCCCCTCTCTCTCCTCTCCTGACTTTTTATCATACCAGCTGTTTATTTTCTCTGCTAACATTTCATCCTGTTCCCATGGGGCTTGTTTTCTGATCAGAAAGCGGCCACATTTGTGCCTCCCAGCATGCAACTGGAAACGCTCCTCCTGATCATACACTCATTTTTTCCCAAAGGGGGCAAAGTCGTAATATTCATGCATGAACATTAGACAGCTCCACTAACACAATGTGAACGGGGTGAAATGCAAAAAAGGGCACTCTAATTACATTTTCGCCCCCACGCTCACACTCAACCCCTTCATTTTTTATTTCCTATCTTCTTTATAACCTCTGAAGGGTACTTACCCCCTGAGGCTGGTTCATTCTGACCCTTTTGTAGCATATCATTACTGTTGACTATGCACATTTTTTAAGAAGATAATAATAAAATGTAAGATTGGAAAGGTTGTGGTCACGCTCTGATGCTGTTGTTAGTCACATGGGGAGGATGCTGCAGGAGATGAAATGTTTCCTCGTGCCCTCCACCTGCCCTGCAGCTCTCACCCTCACCACTACACCGCTGTTTATTATTTTTCATCATTTTAAAGGAAGTGGGGCATGTGAGAGCAGATCCAGCCGAGATTTCCCCGGAGGAAAGTCGTGTATCACGCAGAGGAAAATATTAAAAATACTCAACGCCCGCCCGCTCACAAAAAACAATATTTCCTGTTTGTGCAGATCGGCAACTCCAACCCCCTGCCGGTGCCCGTGGGAAACCCCGCCGGCGGAAGAGCAGTGTTGGTGGAGAGCGGGCCGGTGGTGTACGATGATGCTGCTGCCGCTGCTGCTGCTGCTGAGGAGGAGGAGGAGGATGAAGAGGAGGCGTGTGTCAGCGCCTTCGATCTGCTGGGCAGCAACGGTCAGTTTACACACGCACACACACACACACACACACACACACACACACACACACACATACACTTACTCATCTTCTCCTACTTACTCTCTTGAAGCAGTCTTTTAAGAAATTGACATTGTTACAGCATAAGTGAAGACGGAGACAACAAAGGAAACATGATTAGACACAAATTATACACTTATTACAAAATAATTTCAATTTACAAGATACGTTCTTATAGATAATTGCAGATGATTAATGATCTATTCATGGTCTCTTGATTAATTTCTACTTCTGTCAATTCACAATTCTATGTAGTGTTTAGTTTATTTGCCTTGAAACTAGACCGAAGAATGTACCCAACAGTTAAGGAGTAATATACATTTTGACTTTAGAGTCTTTTATTCAAATAAATTCTTCACCTACTGAGATTGTTTCATTATTTTCCCATTTGAATCTCGTTGACACTCGCCGTGGCAGACTGCTCTGTCACCTCTCAGTCCGACTCAGTGTCTGGACTGTGGAATAGTTTGAATGACTTTAGTTTAATGAATCTTCCTCTGAGGGTCACGGCTCTGTTTGGCTCAGGCTCCTGGCAGGTTTTAATGAGACCTCGGTAAGATTGAATTTCTTCTGCTTTACGTTTCTGGCTGTTAAATGTAAGGTCCCTGACTCCGCCGCAATAAAAAAGTCCTGAGCTGCTTAATTGATTCCCGTAGGGAAGCTCTTTGTTTGTACTCCTGCCCACCTCCACGGGGGGGTCAGAGGTCAGGGTCGCGCTCAGAGCTGCACCTCTGGAGCCAGCAGAGACTGAGGACAGTTAAACCACATGATGGATTACTCCGCCTGCAGAGACCCAGGCTACACCTCTCACATTGTGCTAGTAGAAGTCACACAACAAGTGCAGAATGTCTTTGTGGACTTTACTTAAAGTGGTCTTATTATGCATTATTCTCCCACAAACCCCCTGCATGAATCCCCTCCTTTGTTTACTTCTGGAACACGGTGATATCACTATATTACACTCGCGCTTATATTGGATAGTGCTCCAACACATTGTACTTGATAGGCTAAAGGGCGGGACATCTCTAAGCGGTTGACCAATCACAACAGAGAGAGCCAGATGAGCAATCAGAGCAGACTGGGCTCTGGTTTCAGACAGAGGGTGTTTCTCAATGTCGAGTAAAGCTGCTCAAGAGCCAATATTTCAAGCATACTAAGTCATCGAGTGCCGCCGAAGGACTGTTCCAATCTCCAACTTAATTGGAATTCTACCGAGCCCGGCGTACTTCGTTTGGAGACATTTCGAGGCTGCACTTGTGTAGACTCCGCGGTCTTAAAATCCCCACGATGCTTTGCGCACGGACCAATTTCCCCAAATCTGTGGCGGAAAATGTAAGGCGGGGCTTCTCATAGGACGTACACCTGCACACTTGCTCGTCTGTTCCACTCTTTGTTTTCCGAATGCCAGGAAGTATTCTTGCCTCGCTTCTGAAGCAAGTGACTCGGAAGACATGTGCTACCAAGCAAGCAAGAAACACCCAGAGTAAAGCCTGTTTTGAACATTAAATCATGTAAACATGACACAGCAGAGGCACACAATACCAGTTAGAAAAAATAAGTAGAGTCAAATATAACAAAATACAAAAAAATGAAATATTGGTATATAAAGTTGAGAGCTGTGAAGATATTAAAAGAGGTAGCTTGGGACACAAATGTGCAAAATATATAGTTATGTTCGTGGTTCACATTTTTAAAATGATTTCTTCAGATAATGAACATTAAAGTAATGCATAATGTTAATGAAGGGGGGGGGAGAGTCAGTGTCATCATATATATAATAGTTAACCATGTTTTCTCTCTCACTTTACAGAATACGGCAGTGATGGAGATTACGATGATTGATGCTGGCGGAGGTCTTCCCTGGGTTTTACTCCACTGAACGTACAGACAATTCAGTTGTATCAAATGTTTACTACAGGGACACAAAGTGGTTGCATCTACAGAGAGGAGCTGTGTGGCCGGGAGGAATGAGAATCAGGAGTAAATGGTACGTGTGCTCATGAAATCAAAAGCTGGGGAAAATCCCACTACACAGTGCATGGATGCTGACTAAGATGGTAAAGTGGAAATTGAGGGATACAAGTATATTCATTATTCTGGGTCGCAGGCTGCCTGTTATGGTAGTTCTACTAAATCAAATGGTGGAAATATTCCACGTTTGTTGAGTCGCAGGACATTCAGGGTAAAGCTTGGATACTGGATTCCATCAAATTGTTGTTTTAACAGCATTTAAATGGCTATAATTAAATGTAGTGAAGATATACTTGACACTGAATTGTAGTCATTTAAACAATAGTTATGTAGTGAAGACGTCTGAGACAACATCACTATAAACTGAATTAAGCCTGGTATTAAACTCGATGTCTTTTGTCCTGCTAAATATCAGAACAGTGTGTGTATGAGGCACTCATTCAGGATGATTTCTGTATCTGAACAACGGTGTGTCCTCGGGTTTAAAACTTTTCCACTTTGGTTGGTTGAGGTCAAATGTAGCAAAAACAAAATGTGGAAATGATAAAAACATGTTATCCTCAAAGTCGCACTTTGAATTCATGACACTTGAATACTTCCTTATTAACTTATTCCGTCTCAACGCTAATAACCTATATCGTCTCTCAGCAATGACTTAAAAACATCTGATCAGGTAGCATGAGATCAATATTAATGCCTTAGCTAGTATTACAAAGATGTTGCCTTGAAACAATTTAAGCAATCCCAGGTTATGTGCCAATCTTTCCTGAGTGTTATCAAAACCCAATATAATGATATTTACATTTCAGATCATTTAGTTTTAGGAATTTCATGGTTTGGTTATTTTTAAAGTTGGAAGTCATTTCGTTTTGGGCTTTCCTTAATTGTTTTTTGAATATGTTGAATTCTCTACGATAAATTACGAGATTGTGTCATTTGATTTATGTTAAATATTTTTTACAGTTTCCTGCCATAGAAGCGTTTGGAGCCAGGATGTTAATGCTTTCTCTGCTATATTATATTTTCCAAATAAGTGAGGGATCCCAATAAGAGAATAGATCTATTTCTTATTTTAGATGTTATGATTTTTGTGTTGGAAAATGATAGCTGATCGGTGATATAGACTGTGGCCTTTTCACTTTGTTCACACAACAGTATTTAATGAGGTGTCTCCGTTACCTCGACTGCCTCTGTGTTGCTACTACAAATCATTGTGTTACATCTGCTGCTACAGTAAAGAATTCACTACATTGAAAGAAATGGTTTATTGTTCAGTTTTTGTCAAGAAAACATTTGTAATCTTCTTTCTATGACATGATGTATGAATGTCCAATTCTAACGTTTCCCTTGCTGTTTTCATGACGGTGAACTAGTAGCCTAGCTAGGTAGCGCTCCTCGCCTCACCCTCTAACGCTAAAATGTTCAGTTTTCCAAAACTACCCCGTCTATAAACATGTCTTCTCTTAAAAAACATAAATCCTCACTTTCAAAAGCTGTTGATGCTTTTTAAAATGTCCTGACTTTTTTTCTCTTTTAGATTTATAGAGGTGCAAACTATTCAAAATGGCCTCATACCCCATCGCTAGGAGACCAGTTTGCTAGCCAGCTAATTAGCCTCCATATGATTTATTTAACAACTACTATCACATTGTAGGAAATAACATTGTCCTGAAACTAGTCCCCTAACACTCTGAACATTAAAATATAACACAATAGGAATACAGACACAAGGTTTATTGAAGTTAAAGTGTGATATTGTTGTTAAACACTAAAAGAGACTGAATACAAGTGTCTGAAGAATGACAGAATCTTAGAGTTTATACTCTCTGTCAGAATATAAACATTCTCTGGACATTTGAATCTTATGTCACAAGCTTACATCCTTCACTTAGTTTTCCACATTTTTAAACTGTATCATTCTTTGGCCGGTGTTACGGCTGTATGTATACCCTGTTTCTTTTTCCCTTTGGTTCCTCTACCCAGGTGTGCTGCATTGCTGTAACGAGGTGTACCTGGAGAAGGAAGTGCTTAAAAGCTCCATTGCAGCAGCAGAAGGGAGAGGCCTCTGGTGTGGGGACTGCTGCGTCTCTGCCTCTCATCCTAGTAGAAACATTTGATGTGTTGTCTATAATAAATCCTATGGATTCGATGATTTTAAAAGGTGTCTTTCGTGTTATATTTGGGTCAGTGGTGGAATTTTGTTAGCTCCATAGGGCCATTTTGGTGGGGGGTAACAGCCGGAAACACTTTGCTAGCAGAAAGAGAGAATCATAATAATATCCTCTAGAAAAACCAAATGATAAAATCCTAGAAAACACAAGTATTGATGATATCATCAGCAACAACTACTTCTACAGAAGTGTCTCTAGACAACTATTGAGTAAAGGAGCAAACTGTGGGTCAAATAATTGAACATTTTCACAACATGACATACAATTTAGGAACTGTTTGAGGTTAACCTTTGTCAACCCAACATTTGAATATTTAAACAATGTATCAATGAACACCTAAAGGTTTGTTTCCAAACTCAAAACAATGCAAGGATGTTGCATTGTTTTGATTTTGGAAACAGATCTTTAGGTGTGAACCCGTCTAATAAGACTTTAATACAGAGTGAAACGTATGTCAAGGTAACAATTTCGTTTCTCTTTTTTGTTGATTTGATCACGTAAATACTATCTTTTGCTCACTCTTTGCTTTCATCTCAGCCCTTTTGTCCTGTTGGGGTGTGTTGTTTTCCGAAATCCCTTTTTTGTCTTATTCACACTGTTTGAAATCGTTTTTTTTTTGTCTTCATGTCAGTGTCAAATGAACTTGGCACGAACTGTATGTATGATAGACAACATCATCAGGTCTATTCATGACTTCACACGATCATCAGGGCTGCTTTTGATCGGACGAGAGGCTTCACTGGTGATGCGGGATCATTTATCGCCTGCTGAGTATTAGCACACTACAGTTTTCTGCAGGTATTGTTGTTCCCATACATATTAGGTGTCTCTGGGTGTTTGAAGAGATTCTTTAGAAATATGACTCACTGCTAGAAGTGGGAGGAAATCTAAGGAGGCGCTTACGTCAGATGATGTATGCCGAGCCTCTACACGCCATGATTTCTCTTGTTGGGGCGAAATTGTGTTTCCAAAAGGGGATTTTGTTTCAGCATCAGATAAGAGATGCAATCTGACGTTTATTTGGAAATGCTTTGGGACGTTCAGAGCTGAAAGCCAAACGTATGGGATATGTATCGGACTATAGTATTTCTCTAAATAATGAGACAACCTGACAAAAAGCTGTTGTAGTCTAAGTGTCGTTTTCATCCTCTAAAGATATGATATTATGTTCTATTTTCAATAGGTGTGCTTTCACAATATGAAATGTGTCACGCGAAATTAGTAATGATAGAAATGTGAACATCGTCGGACTTTGGAAGCCTTATGGGAATACGTTTGACAATATTTAATGATTAACTTCAGCATAGATATTTAGTTTTTTAGATTTAAACTTTATATTTTACTAAATACTGTATCAGGATGTCTTTGGGCTGGACTATGTTGTATTTAGTGAGAGCAGTGATACAGTTTTATGAAGAGATTGTCAGTCATTTCGGAGGCTGCATCTTCCTCAAGTTGAATTAAACGCATTAAAGCTGCAATACTTTTACAACTACGAATACATTTACTTCATAGCTGACAATGTTCTAACTTCTGCTGTATATCGGTTTTGGAGAACAGATTAGACATCTGATTAAAGTTAAATGACGCAAGTCGATAAAATGGGTAAAATCTTTAAAGACAAACCTGTTCCTTCATTTGTTTTAATCTCATCCAACTCCTTTCAGCTGTGACGCTGAACTAAATGAGTAAACATAACTGAGGCTCATCTTTGAATATTTCCTAACCTTTAACTGTCCCTTTCATTCACACACAGCGAAGGACCTTGTTTTAAAAAAGAAAAAAAAGACATCCCGAGATTCAATAAGCATGACCGGTTCATTTGAAGTGCGGCTAAATTAGTTTTAACAGATTATTGTGGCGTGAAAATGTCTCAGGGAATGATCGTCCGTTCATACAGACCAACATCTGAACCAGTTGAAACACGTTGTTGCTTCTGGCCTTTTGGAAAATAAAGATTTGGGAAAACTATTAAATTACACTTCCTATGACCCTCCGTCGTGTCCTTTTTTCAGGACGACTTCTCTCCTAACACGACCCGGGAAACAATTTCATGCTTTATGATGCTCTGTAATTGTGCTGTCAGGTCATCCTCTCATGCAGTTTCCCCCCCCCGAGGCTCGACTGTACCTACGCAGCTTTTCTTTCCGGTGCCAACTCCCGCCCTACACTTAGAAGTTCAACACAGCTCCATCTTCCTCCGACACCAAACTTTTACAGTAACCCTTACATTGAGCAGTTGGAAAGCAACTGTTATTTACTCAAGTAGTGCTATTAAAGAACCCTACTGTGCTAATTTCCAGGTTTGTATAAGTATTGTGTGTCTCTACTGGGACATGTCTCCATGCTTTAATGTTCAAATAGTTCTTTATTTGTCTCATACTGCCTGTGCTGCAGCCCCTCTTTTCACCCTCTGTCTGAAACCGGAGCCCAGTCTGCTCTGATTGGTTAGCAGGCCGGCTCTGTTGTGATTGGTCAACAGCTTAGAGATATCCCGGCCCTTAGCCTATCACTTACATTACATGTCATTTGTTAGACGCTTTTATCCAAAGCGACTTACATACATTCAATACTTGCCCAGGGACACAACGACATGCTGACTGCAGTGGGACTCGAACTTGCTATCCCCTGATTCAAAGTCCATCATACTAGCCACTGAGCCACAGCCTCCCACTTACAATGTGTTGGAGCGCAAGCCAATAGAGAAGCGAGTGTTACATAGTGTTCCAGAGTCCAATGGAGGCAGGGGGGGGGAGTTTATTAAAATGATAAAGATATAAATGGATTTCAGATTATATTATTTTCCTTTAATATATTATTATCCTGAAATGAAATCCTTATCAAGGAGTTATTTTAGTTTTGGAGCTTTAAGTATAGAATGATGCTACGTTTGTAATTGTATTTCAGTAGAATAATGAATATATATATATAGACATTTTTATTCATTGGGATAAACCCCTTGAGAAGCACCATCTCGTTTTCAAGGGGGTCCCGACAATAGCAACAACAAGTTACAGACATACATAAACAAAAAGACAAAATGCAAAACATGAGACAAATCACATACAGTCTGTGAAGTAAAATTCAAGCAATGCACACAATCATTACAATTTGAGACAGTCGAGCAAATCAGTTTCATCAATATCAGTTCATAACAAGTACAGCCCAGTTGAAAGTGAGATAACAATGCAGGAATCTTACTGACACCAAAGTATCTCTACACTGTGGTGGTATTACTACTTCCTACGGATCCGAGTGCTTCTTCCACCTCTTACAGTGAGGGAGGAGGAATAATAAGCTGAAGTGGGCTGTTTTAGTTTTCAGTGTTTGACCTCGCTGCCCTTCCTCAGCGAGAGAGCCATCGGCCAAAAGGGTTCCCTGCGCCTGTGAAAAATGTCCTCTATGCAAGTTGATGAAATGGGAAGTCACAGGGTGTTGAGCTGAGCCACATTTTCTTCTTCTTTTCCTTTTTTGCTCCAAGCGTGACTCCAAGGAGAAATTAAAAAGAGAAGCGAGTCCTTCTCCTCTTCCTCCTTCACTTTAGCCTCGCCTCCTCGCCTCCTGTTTCCGTCACTACAAAGAAACTTTTTTTCCTGAGGTGTTTTTTCCTGTCTCTCTCTCTTTTTCCCTCCTTCCTCCTCTCCTCTATAACTTTCACCTTCGTCACGCTTTGTCGTCCTCTTCCCACCCAACTTCCCTCCCCTCCATTTTCAGTCCCTTCCTCCCATGAGCTTCTTTCTTTTCACCCACAAATAAATTAACCTCTCTTCGATTTCTTTCACTCTTCCCTTCCTTGTCCTTCATTCAAACTACTTTGGTCCCTCTCTTTATTTCCGCACACCCCTCCATCTTTGCTCACCCTCCAATAATCTTCTTCTTTCTCCCCTGAACGTTTCTCCTTCATCATCTTCCCTTTTTACGTTTCTTCATTTCTTTTGTCACATGTTCATCGTCTGCCATCTTCACCCTATTTACGCTCATGTACCTCTTGTCAATTATCTGTGTGTGTGTGTGTGTGTGTGTGTGTGTGTGTGTGTGTGTGTGTGTGTGTGTGTGTGTGTGTGTGTGTGTGTGTGTGTGTGTGTGTGTGTGTGTGTGTGTGTGTGTGTGTGTGTGTGTGTGTGTGTGTGTGTGTGTGTGTGTGTGTGTGTGTGTGTGTGTGTGTGTGTGTGTGTGTGTGTGTGTGTGTGTGTGTGTGTGTGTGTGTTGCTATTTGACTCAAAGTCACCTTTGCTGTGTAAACCCGACTCCCTCCCACACACTTGTACTTCTATACTTGTGAGGACCCATCATTTACATACAGTAGTGCTCTCTCCGAACCTTTAACCCTTAATTATCCTAACAACACTTCTGACCTCCAAACCAAAATCCTTAATGGAGTGAGGACTGACAGATTGTCCACAGATTGTCACCTGTCACCTGTCACCTGTCACCTGTCTTCAAACATGTCTTAAAAGTCACAAACCCTCAAAGTACACCCTGCAGCGAGTAAAACTAACACAGAAGAGACCTGTCTATGCTGCCCCAAAACGCCTCGTTGGAGATTTCTCTTTTTCCATTATTTTCTTCCTGAGTACAGTGACGTGCCCATACCCAAGGTAGGTCAAGCGACTTTGTTAACCACTTTGAAAAAAAGGTTGATGATATTCGCTCTTCTTTTTCTGACTCACCTTTACTCACCGCTGGGTCACCAGACCCACCTTTCACCCACACACTGACCTCCTTCTCCCCTCTCTCTCCAAGTGAGGTTCTTCTTATAATCCATAATTCCATTTTTATGTAAATATCGCAGAGCAAAAGCTAGCTGCTAATGGTAGCCACCAGAGTGGCTGCTGCTTCCGGTCTTGGCTATGCAGCAGTCTAACACACACACATGACCAAATAAGGACTATGTGGGAGTTCCCCCTCGATTCCATTGGCTCTGACGGTTAGAAAGAGATGTCTCATGTCAAAATCCAGCAGGGGGAGCCAGAGATATGGAAATCCACCCAAATGGCCCCAGAAGAGGGTTTTTTTGGTGCTAAATCTGTCTAAAAAGATCAAATGTCACTTTTTTTGCATCAATCTTGATACAGGGTACTTATTATATGTTGTACTTTGGATTCCTAAAGCTTTTAGTCTACTAACCCATCATCCAAAGTTAGTTTTCACTATAAGTACAAAATATCTTTTGGACGGACACTATAATTTACAGTTTTTTACCATGTTCAATCTGAATTTTCTTTAAAATAATAAACATCTATATTGATTCTGACTTTTCTACATCCAACTGACAGGTTTATCATTACTTTGAGAAAAAAGATTATTAATTTAACCCTTTTAGAAGGGAAGATATGGTCATTTGTTCTGGGAATGTCATTTTCGAGCCTGAAACCTGAAAAACAGGCTCGGGGTTTAACAGGTTTGTCCTAACTTACAAAAACTATTCTGAATTTTTAGTTTTTAACTAATTGGCCTCACTTTTATTAAAACAATGTAACGTCCACATTCTCCCAAATTGTGCCCACATTTAAAAAATATCCTCATCAACAATTATCCTGTTTCTAAAACTATCCTTGGTTATAAAAATATACATCCTCATATCCATATCTTTACCTATTGATCACGTTTCTGCTTTTCATAGATGTTCTGGTTTGGGTTTACCTTCTATAAAGTGTAATCACTTTCTAAAAATATCCTTATGTGCTCAATTTCCATATTAGTCCTCACTTTTGTAAATGTCTTTGCTTTCTAAAATGTTCCTCATTCTCAAGGTCTAAAACAAGGTCCTCACAGACAGGACACACACACACACACACACACACACACACACACACACACACGCACACACACACACACACACACACACACACACACACACACACACACACACACACACACACACACACACACACACACACACACACACATCTTTCTTTTCCCAGGCCTGCCTCACTTCTTGCCAGAGTCATTTTACTAATAATCCCACCCCGCCTGTCCTCAACAACACTCTCCACCCCCCCCCCCCCATTCCTTCTCCGCACTGCGTTTTCCTGCATCAGCATATCAACCCCCCCACCCCATCCCGATCTGCATCCCTTTCCCAAACACCACAGCCTCCCTCCCCAGTTGCCTTCCTCACCCCAATTATTTCCCGGGACCTTAGCTTAGAGGGATCCCCCCCCCCCCCACCACCACCCCCCACCCTCTGTTTCGCGACGCTCGCTAACCTTCCTCCTCTGCAGGCATGGGCGGCCATTGTGTAAAAGATACCCGCAGGTGTTCATGTTCCCTCAATGTGTGTTTTCTGTGCCGTCAGCAGGGTGAATGCTCCCCACAGGTAGATGAGGGTGGTTGAGGTGTTCCCACACAGTAACAAGGGACACTGAGAGCTTCTGAAGGACGGAACAGCATCAGGGTTAAAGTGTTTTGGAGCCAATCTTTTCCATCTTACTGAAGTATTTGTGTCTTTCTCAACCCTGCGTCCTTACCAACCCAGTGTTTTTATCTTCTGAAAATTGACCTTTTAAAAATCGCCTCCAGAGTGAGTACATTTGGAAATGGAAGGCATTTATTGTGAACAAGAAAACGTTTCTGTGGAATCCCATATTCTCTGGTTGTCTTGATTTAAATACTGATAATTGGTATCACGCATTTCTCATAGGGAAGCTTTTATTTAAAAAATGCTTATTTGGGCAGATCAGTTCAAAATCCTAATGGGGACTTTATAGATGTTTAGATGGTTTGTGGTAAAACAAGTTAAGTTCGTAAGTTAAACATTTTATGTATGGGACATAAGTTTAGTAGGCTTAGCGATCGACTCCGACCATCTTCATACTTTGACAGTTATTTTGCATCAGGGTTAGAGGTTAAAGCCTGGTGTTTATCATACAGCTGGCTTGTGATTTATATCAGACACCGAGGGTAATGCAAAGCATTGCTGTTTGACAACCTGGGAATTAGAATGGTTTTGGACTTTGCAACTCTTGAAAGTTATTACGCCGTTAACTATTTTATTTTAGGTCACTGCGATCATTAATTAACATAAGTATTGAACATTACAAAACCATGAACAGATTTAGCGGATAAAGCAGTTTTAAATATATTGCTGAGGTCAAACAGGCCAATTATGGTTTTGAGGCTTTGATGGTGCTTTAGAAAATAAACGAGGATCTGTTCAAATCGAGGATCCGGCTTGACCCCAAAGTCTGAGGCTGGATTTGCCTCTTCTATCCAGTTTTCTTCTCATCTGTATTAAAGTGCAATCACACAGCCCAGATGTTTCCGTCTTCACTGAGGGCAACGGTGACTTACTGCTGCTCAGAGAAGCTGTTTGCGAAGTTACAGTTTGGTCATTTGGTGTGACAATAAGTCAGATCGGTATTAGTACTTCGGCGAGAAGATTCCACTAACACATCATGTGGAACCAGCCCTGGCCACTGCACACAATGCTTGGCCACCGTGTGACACTGAAAAACCCTCTTCTGACACCAAATCACTCTGAGCGGTGTACAAAATGTAGAAATTAGTCCTGGCTGTGGAGCCGTCAGGATTCTTGGAGCTCAATCCACCACCACGGAGCTCCTGTCGTCCCCCGGCTGTAAAACATAAATCCTGGACGTTATTTGGCTCGGTGCGTGACTCCGTAAACAGGAGGAGGCTTCAAATTGTTTCTCTGCGGCCACAGACAGTTTGGTGCTCAGCTCGGAGCTCTGTCTTGATGTATGGTCCCATCTCTGTAATTGAATTCATTAAGGAATAACTGATCCCCCATCTGTGGAGACAACTCCCATGACAGCCATCACACACACACACACACACACACACACACACACACACACACACACACACACACACACACACACAGCTGACACGTGAACACATTTGCATATACAGACACTTAAGTGATAATCTTACAGCCTGGCTCACACACACATGGAGTAACTCGTGTATACTCTAACACAATGTACACTCATTCGGGGTCATGTTAACCAGTATAAAATAAATAGCATGAATGAGCTGAAATGAAAACAGCATGCACTAAGTTCGGTGTAACTCTCTAATTTGTGTATAACCAGTCCACATCGATTTGGTTAATTTGCAGGCGAAAAGAAGTCTACAAATCTTGTTGAACTGGAGTAATTTGGGCTTTAAAGAGCCTGTGACTGCATCCCAACAACCGTTGTGCAATGAAATATTGGGCTACTAGTCATCTCGAACCGTCAGTTTAAAAAAGAAGGTGCGATACCGTTCCGATAAATATCAATAATTTCGGGATGAATCCCGATGGGCCGGTACCGAAGTGGGCCGGTCGGATAAGTCACTAGCAAATCCCCCACTCCCCCCGTTGACAATTTACTAGCGGTAGCGAAGTGGGCCGGTTGAGAGTCCCGGGATGATTTTTAGTCCCAGTCCACCACTGGCTACTTGACCGTATGATCGCCCATATTGAAGCACCTAATTCCTAAACATCTAACAGATACAACATACTGTAAACCGATCCTTCAGCCTCATATGAGCTCTCAGACACGTTCAAAATTAAACTGTTTTCGCTGTGTGAGCTTGCTGCTGTGTGCGCCATGCTGATGCTGGGATCCTGAACGGTGCAGCTGGAGCGCTGTGCCCGCAATGACGTCACACATACTTTGGCGGGACTTGAAGAATCCCCGAGAAGATCCAGAAAATGGTCAACATTGAAGGGCAGATTAATGGTTATCAAAGTACAAATATCCAAAATTAGTTCAGTAACGGTTTTCAAGGGGACAATATTTACTCAAATTGATGGGTTTGGATGATGGGGGAAACTCGTTTCACAGGCTCTTTAAGGTAAAAACAGAAGAAAGTAGACACAGCAGGGAAAATGTACGGCATTACAGCAGCAAAGATACAGTACAGTGAAGATACAAGGCAAACCTGACTAAATGGTTAACTGTTAACGTCTTTTACATCTGTAACTCAATAGAATACAGTTCCTTTGTATAACAATTATGTTCCACCTTTCTAAATATTGCATGATTGCAGATGTCATAAATAATGATGGACAGCCAGAAAATGGAGAGAATAGAGACATCTTATATATGGTGCGTATGTTCAGAAAGGTTCTTCTTTAGAAGCCAAAATCCACTTTTAATCCAACTTTCCAAGAAGTCTCAAAATAGAAACTGTATTCCACAGGTTTTAATCAGCAGCTTTTACACAAGCTAGATCAATGTACCTGCTTTCGTTTGAAAATACCTGGTGTAAAAGCACATTGAGAGACATTTTGGGAAGTTAGGGTTAGAGTCCTTCTCTCCGTATTTTAACTTTAAAACTCAAAGCTCAGTTACAGTGCATGTAGTGTGTTGAAGTAGTGACTCTGTGGTGAAGCACACATTCTTGTTGTTCGTCCCAAAGTTAGGATCAGTTGTCGGTTGCTACGTAGCTGCAGTTACACACAACTTGAATCAGTAAAGCATGGCTCTGATTGTTCCTTCATATCTCTTATTTTCATTTCAATACTTCTCTCTTTCCTTGTCTTTCTTATGATGTTGTCGTTTTTGGAACTTGGCAAATAGTCTGAGTTCTCCACAGATCTGAATCAGGCAGGGAAACCAAATTACAAGCAATCAGGCTTTTGATTGGGTTCATTGTAGATGAAGATAAGATATGTGGTGCACAAATAAAGGCGTTTAAATTGAATCTGGATTTAATTTAGAAATGATAAACTGAGTGTTAAGGCATTCAGAATGTGATTCAGGAATAACAGGAGCTCACATGGAAAGAGCAGCGGGACGTTGAAAAATATGACTGGCAGCAGATTTACAGTGAAACCCTGATGGGAAACACAGAGCAGTGTGACGCAAATCTGTGTGTGTGTGTGTGTGTGTGTGTGTGTGTGTGTGTGTGTGTGTGTGTGTGTGTGTGTGTGTGTGTGTGTGTGTGTGTGTGTGTGTGTGTGTGTGTGTGTGTGTGTGTGTGTGTGTGTGTGTGTGTGTGTGTGTGTGTGTGTGTGTGTGTGTGTGTGTGTGTGTGTGTGTGTGTGTGTGTGTGGGTGTGTCGCCCAGTGGTGTTGCTTTGTAGCAGGTGTGTGCCTGAGTCTGTACTGCGGTTTCAATTTCACTAGTGTGTGTGTGTGTGTGTGTGCACCCCCTCTGTTGTTTTGTTCCATTGCAGCCCTGTAATTACCTGGAGTCAGATCTGTTTCTGTAACACAGGTGGGAGACACATAATTTAATTACAGGGTTGGAGCTGAGCTGCTGTGTGTGTGTGTGTGTGTGTGTGTGTGTGTGTGTGTGTGTGTGTGTGTGTGTGTGTGTGTGTGTGTGTGTGTGTGTGTGTGTGTGTGTGTGTGTGTGTGTGTGTGTGTGTGTGTGTGTGTGTGTGTGTGTGTGTGTGTGTGTGTGTGTGTGTGTGTGTGTGTGTGTGTGTGTGTGTGTGTGTGTGTGTGCTTTATTGTACAAATGAGTGTTTGCACGTGCTTCTGTTTTACAAACTATGATTAAGTTGTAGTGTGTTTGTGTGTGTGTGAGAAATAGAGAGAGACACAGAATAATATGGTGTGGGCGAACGAGCCGGAGTGAGATTTAAAGCGACATAAGAAGAGAAAGGGAGGGAGGGTGTGACGGCAGCAGGTTGAACACCTGGCACATGATCTGACATGATAAAACACTTCTTCTTTCTCTTTTCTTCTTCTCCTCTCCTTTCTTTTTATTTATGTTCTCCTCTATTGCTGTAAATGTTTTATCTGTTATACTAATACTTTTCCTTTCTGTTTAGCTTCAAGAAGTGTGATGCCTGTTAGTGGCAGCTGTTGAACTTTTGAAACAGGGAAAGCTTAATATATGGGGCAGGAAAACCAAAATAGAGAAGGGACAGGGCAGGAAAAACGTTGGATTGATTTGAGAGTTTTAAAGAAATGGCTTGGACACAGCTTCCCATTTCTAAGTGATGTTTTGAGGATGCATTGTGCTCTTTCGCAGAATTTATTTGATGTATATTTATGTACAGACAAACGGTTCTAAAGCTGTTTTGATGTCATCTGGATTGTTACCAAATTACAGGTTGTGTAATTGACAATGTTTTTGGTTTGTAAGTTATTTTAAATAAAGTTTAAATCACACGTTCCTCTCCTTTCCCGTTTTCTCTTCTTCACTTCCCTTTCCTCTTCTCCTCTCCTTCTCTCTTTGTTCTTTTTCTCCAGCACAAGTTGAGCCGCTCAAGGTGTGCTTCTTCCTCCTTGTTGCTAGGCAACCCAAAGTTTGACGTGTGAAGTTGTAATCTTGGGAGCTTTCTAATTAGCTTTGATGGGGCTCAGAGATTTGCGCTGCATGAGATGTTGGACAGGTCTGTGTGCAGCAGCTTCCAGCAGGATCCAACCAGCAGCTGCTTCAGGTGTCGGACTCTGCTAACGTCATACAACAGAAGTGAAGCTCTCTGTGTTGCATTGTTGACTGTGTTGCTATGAGACAAACCCTCCGGCGTTACACAAAACGGTTTAATTGGCTCACAAATGGAAGTGATTCAGTAGCTTGTGTCGGTGTGAAAGCCTCCTTAGTGAAGTAGTCACTGTAATTTGAAAATTCACCGGAAGTTAATGTTACTTATTAGCAAAAGCTCCTGCTACAAGTGAAGACAGCCACTGAATGTGAAACAAGGCTTTGCCAAACATGATCATCGACGCAAAATGCCTCTTTTATTCTATGTTATGATATCAGTTTTCATTGGTTTTCTTTGTTTCTTTGTTCTCCTTAATTTCTATACGTTTTTGACTAAATAAATGCCATTATTATATTGATGCTAATGATGATGCACGGGAGGGCTACTCCCCATAAGCTATGCTTCAGCCCTCCCGCTTCTACTAATTTTGTTCATTTGTGTGTATGAATTATACGTTTTAGTTTTTGTATGATTTTAGTAAAAATGTATCCCATCTTATCGCGTAGTTGTATCGTATCATATCTTGTCTTATCTTACTTTATATCGTATTGTATTGTATGTTATCGCATCATATATTTTCGTATCTTATTTTATCTTGTCGTATTGTTTCGTATCTTATCTGATCTTATCATATTGTATCTTGTCATATTGTCTCGTATTGGTCTTATTATTGATGCCTGTTTTAAGCTACAAAACCTGGTATCTGTTCATGTAAATGTATTTTATGTTAAACCAACTTTCCTTCACTTAGTGCCCATTTATTTCCTATTTACAAAACATCAGCTTTTCTACCTATTCCTCAGAGACTAAAGCACTTCTGAGCTATAACTAACACAGAGCTACTGAAATGTAAATGGACCATTTTACAAACTTAGAGGCAAACGTTCCACTTGAGAAAAAAAGATTATTATAACTTAAATATTCATTCTTGGGAAGCTTTTCATTTCCTCAACGAAGAATTCACTCGGAAAGAATTACCTTTTATCATCCGTGTCTAAATTTGTACTATAAATCGTTCTCATTTTGGAACACACTGTTAATTTTTTCATCTTAACTGACTTTGTTTTACCTCTCAAAGTCCACTCTGTTAGCCAAACTCACTGTGAGCTTCAGTCAGCATCCTGCTGCATGACTGCCAACCTCATGGCCCGGAAACTCTGCCAGTACACCGCGGCCCATTATCTCTCCACCGGTCAGAGTGTGTCCAATTCAGGGATGATTCAGTGGGATATGAACAGCCACCCTCAGCACTAAGCACTGGAGCTGAATACCGAATATAACATTTTTATATTTTACAGATACGAGGGGCTCAGGATAGTTTTACCTCATTTATTCTCCTCACCTGGTGTTTGAACCAGCCACCTTTACTGCAGGAGAGGAAGATAAACTGGCTGCCTAGGAGTGAGTAATGGACACATTTTCAATACAGAAACAAATAAAGAGATTGACTGCAGGAAAAACAAACTGACTTTCATGTTTTTGGAGATGCTGGCAGTGCGAACAGTGTCGTCGTATTTATGGGATTAGTTGTCTCAGACGACAGATCACTGTTATCAGCACTCTTAATACCACTGAAGCTTCTCCAACTTATCAGATCTGTAAACATTTAACGCTGTAATGAACCCAGTGATGACAATAAACTAAAACTGATTTATCACTTCTGCCAAGGAGGTTATTTTTTTCTCATATTATGTTTTATTGGTGTTTCTGTCCGTCTGTCGGCAGGATTATGGAATAACTACCGGTCAGACATTCATGAAATTGGTAAAATGGGGATAAGATTAACTGAGGAAGAACCCGTTAAATGTTTGAGCGTATCTGAATCACAGGGCAGGTCTATGCATCATTTCTCCCTTGTGCACACGGCCTTGGTGGAGGTCTGCGCTCTCCAAGTGCTCTTGTGCTTTAAATTGTGGCAAACACAGCATTTGGTAAACACTGGTTCTAATTTCAGTTCAATTTAACCTTGTAATAGCCAGAAAGCCCTATTGATAATAGAAAGCTCTAATTCAAGAGGGATTTATTGTTGATATGTAGGTTACAGGAAAAAGACTCTTTCAGCATTTAAGGAACAAACAGGTGAAGAGTGTATTTTTTTATGTAAAGAATTCCTTCTAATCCTTATTTAAAAAGTTTAAATATGTATACAACCCTCAATACTGTTCAGTTAAGTTCTCATGTGATGTATGTGTGCACTGTACTAATTTCCCCTTTTTAATTGTCAACAACTCAATATTGTCCTCATACTCATTCTGGATGTATTGCATGCTGTATGTAAATCTGTTTCATCCTGCAGTTGAGTGTATGATCCTGGGTGACAGTGGAGAGCAGATGGAAGTTCATCCAAGAATCTCTGGCTCATCGAGCCTCAGTGTGACGGCCCCGAGTCGGGCGGGGCGGCCTGACTGCCTCCCTCCATCCATCCCTCCTACCTCCATCCATTCTCCCTTCATCCATCCTTCCTCCCTCCCTCCCTTCATCCATCCTCCCTCCCTCCGTCCCTCCCTCCATCCGTCCTCCCTTCATCCATCCTCCCTCCCTCCCTCCCTCCCTCATCTCCCTGCTGCCCTGTTCTCTCCTCCATCACTCCTGGCCAACACTGTCAGTGGCGCCCTTGAGAACAAAGGTTAGAAAAACCTCAGCACCGCACAGCTCTGGTTATCCAAAAGTATTGTTTTGTTATTTGATGAACAGCGTTGTTGCTAAGTGCTAACGGCTGTTTCTGCTCTGCATTTCCATGACTTCACAGTCAGTCAAACAGTGTGGTTTAAACATGTGCCATGTGTTTTTGCTTGCATATATCCGTTGCTTCTAACATTAACTACCCAGTTCTTTGTTTTGTCTCAAAACAAGCCCAAAGCTCCTGCTGTAGAGACCCAGATGATTCATAAGATGAAGGTAATGTGATCGACAAAAGCCGCTAAACATGACCAGCAAATCAAACCCTGCAACCTTTTCGCACGATGTTTGAAAGTCTAGTAGCTAGCTCCCTACAAACCAATTGAATAGACAGCAGTAGGAATACGTTCTAAAACCAAAGATACGAGTTAGCATCTTAACCTTTTCTAGTTACTCTTTATCATACAATGGTTTTGCTAAGATCCATAAGGGTCCGTTGTGCAATACACAAGTGTATTGTGTCCAGTGTGGTGGGTTTGACAGTGGACACACACACACACACACACACACACACACACACACACACACACACACACACACACACACACACACACACACACACACACACACACACACACACACACACACACACACACACACACACACACACACACACACCACAACTAACATGTCAGCTGTCTGTCTGGTCTGTTTGCCACACAAAAAAGGAAGAAGAAGTGAGAGTCTTCTTCTGTTTCAGCTTCCTGTCTCTCTCCGTCTGTCTTTCCTTCCTCCCTCCTCCTCCTCCCCTCCTCTCTCCTCTGCAGCTGTACATCCAGCTCCATTAGCTGCCTGTATGGCTCCCTCTCAGCAGATAAATCATTCATCCCCGGGCGGCCGAGCGCTCTGCTGCTCCGCACGCTACTGCACACTCCTCTGTTTGCGTGGGAACTGCGTTATGAGCTACGTCCACATGACCTTGTTTTGACACTGCGGTGAGCGGCTGGGTGTTTGGACTCTGCGGCGAGCCTCATCACTCCTCCTCCTCCTCTTTCTTTTTGCATGAATTGTTTTTCCAGACAATGACCACAGAGGCTCACAGACACAAACAGGATGCAGGGCCGCTTTGTCATCAATTAATGATCACAGCTGTCCTACCTGAGCGCCTGGAGCAGATGTTATCAGGGGGGTCAGAACAAGGGGCTGTTCAGCGCTCAGGCAAATCAAATTGTGAATGAGACAACAGTGAAAGTGTACGCTGCTTATTGGAGAGTCAAGGTGGTAATTTATCTCCTCTGACAGAAGCATATATGGAGTAGTAGAAATGTGTTGAAGTAGATGCCTTACCTTTGTACAGAGAAAGGTTGCATGCTGTCTTTTTACTAGTCCGTGTTACACTCAAACTCTTTGATGGCTGACCTTTGGCTGTTGTTGCTGGTTCAAAACTCCAGGTGGTTGGGAAAGTCTTGCTGAGGGAAGTCAAGATGGAAACAACTGTGACCGGGCGCCTCCATCAAGATGTATTGGCTTTGCTCAAAATCCATCCTATAAGTGGAAACAGATAACTTTTTCCCACTTATTTTTCCCAAGTGGTAATATTTTTGGAATTGTGTCGAAAAGAAAATGGATCGTTTTCCATTTTTCTGTTATGGTTACAAATGTGTTGACACACTTTTGTGCCATACATCAAGCCTCTGTTCTTCGGGAGATAGATTGACAACATTACATAGTGACAGCGAGGCTCATCGCGAACACATCTAAACGATAATGGGTTAATCTTCTACAACAATTACAAGTAAAAAATAAGTGCACTTTAATATTGCGTATTTTGAGGAAGGAACCGGAAGTGCTAAAAAAAATAATATGTGTCTATATGTGTCTTTCAAAATTCAGCACACGTTTTTAGCCAATACGTTATCCAACTGCTGAAAGTCCTGACTACAGAGTTAATTACTTAAATTATTGATATGCTAATTATGATCTTCTGATAATGCACAAATGTTCTCTATGATAAAATCTAATCTTAATAAATAGTAGTAAATAAACCCACTTACTCATACACATTTTTGTATTGATTATTATTTGATATCAGATTGTTAGCTTTCCAAATAAAAGATATAAACACGGATGCAATCTGAGATTTAAAATATGCTCGTACAGCAGTTTATACAGTAGAAAGTGCCCCGATCTTTCAGATTTACTCTTAACTAGAAATAACTTGTGTTGACTATTCCCACGCCCTTGGTATAAACAGCCCTGCAGCGTGGCTCCCCCCCCCCCCCACTGCTGCAGGGTGCTGTTCATCCTGTGATCCTGTGGGAGACCCAGCGCTAGCTCAGAGGCAGAGAGATGACACCTGACATCAGGGAGCGATGGAGCCTTAGGGCCCGATCCTGTCTGCATGGCAGTTCTGACGGGTCCATTAGAGCAGCTGAACGACTGTGAATGTGTTAAAGTCCTGCCACTAGAGCGTCTTCAGCCTCCACTCACGGCTTCGTATTATCCACACTGAAGGTCATGATACTAAAACCTGCATAAATCAATATGTTTTAAATTTACATTAAACATATTTCATAGAGTAATGTTACAGATTACTTATACTGTCAACATCTAACATAAATATTACCACTTCTGCTGCTTTATTGAGCTTTTTAACATTTTTAGATCCTGGCTTTAGTTTTTTTGGCACATTTATTGTATTGTATGTTACAGTCTTAATGCATTCATACATTTTCATTAGAAATCTGACAATCAATTCTTAAACTGTACCATCGATTGGTTTGTGTAAAATTACAAGTTCCTTAAAGGTGGGGTAGGTAATTTTGGAGAAACCAGCTCGAGTGCCCTAGAATTTGAAAATACACAGCCGGAAAAATCTACCACTTCCTTACAGAGCCCCTCCTCCAACACACACGAACGTGCACATGACCAATGAGGGCACGAGATAAGTTTGTGCACTGATGGAAGGCTGACAGGCAGGTAGGCCATCCAGTTATTTTAGCCGAAATGATTGGTCGTGCTTTTTACCCTACAACGGCTTCCACAGATGACATTTTGTTATGGATTTTTTGTCAAAGCACTTCAGATATTCATTGCTATCGGGATGTTAAGAGCATTCCATGGAATATAACAAAAAGTGTATCTCGAGCCGGTTTCTCAATCTTACCACCTTTAAGTATGTCATCGATGGTACATCAATGTAATATTGCAGAACATACAAATAGTCCTGATATAATAACACAAAACAGATATAAGCAGCGAATCCTCACATTGGAGAAGCTCAAGCCAGGGAATGTTGGATGTTTTTTTTCTTGAAAAGTAATCAAGATAGTTGAAATTGATTTTTTTGTTTAAAGACTAATCAATTATCTGCTTTTTTATTTGGCTGTTTTCTCAATTTCCAGCAAACAAGCTCTGAATAATCCTCATGAATAAAGTGGAGCATTTGGCAGCTAGAGAGACATATTTTGGAGTTGGTAAAGATCAAAAGAACGTATTATAGAATGATTATGAGTTTAATATTCACCATGTGGACAGAAATACAACTCCAATTGAATGATAAAGCTGCTCCATGATTGGGATTCTACGGTGTTTTCTCCTAAAGCCACATTATGCAATCATTTCAAAGAATATATTGAAAGACGAAACCTCATTTCTGCAGTATTAACTTCCAACTCCACAGAAATCTGGAGGTAAACAATGTAAATTACTTTTGCATCGATTTGACTGTAAGCAATAAAGGTGTGAAAAAACAAAGACCACTGATATGAAAAGAACAAATCTTCTATTGACAGAGGAGCTTTGCAAAATGGAGTCGGAACCAAAAATAACACAACGAGATGAGATGAAATCTGCCCCCCCCCACCCTGCAAGTACCCAGCAGGCCTCGCTGCAGGGAGCAACATATTTCCCCTATGCACTATTTCAAACCTTCTATATCCTACCCCTCACCATAAAAAAAGAATGTTTCCTCCCTCAGTGTGAAGCGATTCATGGAGCTCGGGAGGCGTGCTGGATTTATTGTGTTTGTGCTGTTTGCTCTGTGAAGGGATGAAGGTTTATTATGCTGCCTCCCTGCAGAGATCAGCAGATGATGATGCTCAAAGATCCTGCATGTGAGAGGAGGAGGAAGAGGTGATGAGGAGGATTAACAGGTGGTGAAGATGGAAGTGTGAGCTTGATTGAGATGTTTATATATATCCTGCTTGCTTGAAGTACACGGTTATTTTGTGGGGTTTTTTGTAATCATTGAGTGTTCTTGTATTTTAATGTGTGTTTTTTTATACCTCGGGACATGTGTGAAACAGTATTTCGATCTTTCTGTGAGTACAAACATATTTTGAGATTGACAATAAAGTTGACTTTGACTGACTTTGATCTAAGTGCCCAACAAAATTGAATATAAATGAAAAAATAGTCTCCTGTGTTTCTTATAAAAAAAACTTATTGGTAATTTGGTAAAATCTCTAGATCAAGCAATTACGTTTTATGGTGAGATTGGTTTCTCAACTACGTCAAAAAGTATTTGGACAGTCCAGTTAATTTTTGACCTGCGTAGGAAATAATCTGCCAGAAATAAATCTTAACTAAACGTCCACCTTTCTGTATCTCCGGAATAGCTTGCTTTTAAGCCACCATCCATGGACAAGAAGTTATTAAAATGCTCAGAGTAATGGAACGTTGAACATATTTAATTCCACAATGACATCTGCTCATACATACTGTGTCAAAAGCCCAAGGAAATGGGAGTAAGTGGACTTTGTGTGGGGATTTATTTCGAACATGTGCTATTCAAAAGCAAAAATGAACCGTAACACTCAAAGTCATTTTTCTTGTTGTATTTTATGACTTTTCCTTTGCAGAAGGGACTTTAGCATCTCTCTTCTTGTGTGACTTGGTAGTTGTTTGCCTTCAGAATAGTCTTCAGCTGGTGAAACGCATCCTTGGTCTAAGGTCATGTGACTGACTTGGCCAGTCAAGACAATTTCTGTATGATCATTAAAATACCTTGGAAATGTGTTCTGTATGCTCAGGATCATTGGCCCACTGATTGCCCTATAAAATAGAGACACAGTATGTATACAAAAAGGCGTTGCTTCTACTCTATTTACCCATCACGGAGGCACAGATTTGTATTGTAAATGGAGAGACAGACATGATAACACAGTGCAACAATACCATCTAAACTGTGAATCTATTTATTTGTTCTGTGTGATGGGAGGTGGGAGGTTGAGAGCTGAGCTGCATGAGTTCTAGGTCACTTCTTTTCTTCTGTTTGTGATGTGGAGCTTTAAACCTTTAACAAGCTGTAGGGGAAACAGTATCTCTATCAAAGGGTCATATGGGACCTGCAGAACACAGAACAGGCCATAAGCTGACAAAACAAAAGTTCATAGTGTTTTTGATGACACAGCCTGGATAGACTTCAGTTGTGACCGCATGCAGTAAGCCAGTGTTAGGAAATAAAAACATTTTTAATCCAGAAGTTGTTTTTTTCATTGTATCTAAAACATTGTGGCCCAAATGATGCCTGGTGTGGATATATTTAGCTGAATGGTAAGGATCAACAATAGTCTGAAACTGCCCTGTTTCTCTTGCACTTACTTGTATGATATTTTATACATTCACAATGTATATCATCTAAAAAGAATGCATACTTTATAGCCTAATTTATAGCATTTCTGGAATTCAAAGAAACAAATAACAGCAGTGAGTAATGCTGCTACTATATGTAACACTTTTGATAAAGATAATATCTAAAATGACATGAGCGTTATTTTTACATTCATTTAAACTACAGCCAAAAAGTCTTCTATTATTGTGTGTTTCCTATTCCTGCCTTAGAAACATAGGCATTTTTTCTTGTCTCTGATTCGTCTTTGCATATTGTGAGAAGTTCCTTTTTAGAAGGAAAAACAACAAGTATTCCTATTGTAAGAGCATATATGAATAACATTAAACAGTGGGGTTTTAGGCGATAAATACCCAGGAGCAATGAAAGACTCCATGTTTAAATGTGTAAACTTTCAGCGTAGGTAAGAAAACAAACGGGGCGGGGGAGGGAAAAAACAATGGTTGTGAATGTTTTTGCTCACACACACACACACACACACACACACACACACACACACACACACACACACACACACACACACACACACACACACACACACACACACACACACACACACACACACACACACACACACACACACACACACACACACACACACACACACACACACACACACAGCTTCCCTGGGGGGGATCCAGTAGGTTCAGTGCACATTTCCATGATAAGAGTTGAGATGACAGCCGTGGGCACGTAAACGGCTCCTGTTTGCAGGGAAACATCAATCACACACAATACCGGCCTCCCAGGTGGCAGTGACCTCTGGTGACCTCTGGTGACCTCTCAGCTCTTTCACACTTCCTGCTGGATACTTCCTGTGTGTGAGTTTTTACATGCAGTATTTACAGCGAAATGCATAAGCCTGCTCTCAGACACGCTCAGGTCCTGTTTGTTTTTATAGTTTTTATCTGCATGGCCAGATTTACTCCTGGCATTAAAATACAGACACTAACGAAACATACGTCTAGATAGAAATCCAAGAGCAGAAAATGACTTCCAGCCACAAGCCAAACGCTGTTAAATCCTCTCAGCGACTTTGGCAGGTAATCAAGTACTCTCTATTTTATTTGTTGAAGCTTTTTATTATGGAGCCATGCTTGTTGATGGCCCCAAATTGCAGCAAGAGCATCTGTGAAAATAAAAGTTATTTTCTAACTGTAGACACTCTGAGGCTCGGTAAAGAAGGTAATTTGAGGTAAAGCAGTTAATGTTAGAAGCATAAACAATAAAAGACAGTAAACTCTAACTGAGGGGCTTATATTTCGCCTTATAGCTACTACAGGAACTTTTCAGGGGGACAATGAAGTATTTGCTCTGCTTATGACTTCCCTGTAAACACAGGTCCCATAAACTAAGGTGCAAAAATACAGCAATTCAAACAACAGTGAGGTATTCAAGTGGAAGATGTGGGTGTTTAAAGGGAGGCTTCATGCATACTCTTAAAATTCATTGGTATTATTGGTATTAGTTGGTGAAAAAAGCAATTTAAAACCGACAGCTTGTGTTGTGGAAGAAGTTGGCGTATCCAGATGCATAAAAACATTCCATTACAGTGAAGGTAAGATCCATCATTCAAAGTAACTTGAAATATCAAACAAATGGAGAGGTGTAAAGTACCTAAAAATATGCAGCAAATGTTTAGTAGGCTACTTGACTAAAAATAAACCTAAATAATCACATTTCATCACTTAGGATTAGTATTTAACGTTTATATGTATGAGCTATGATTGGTTTATAATCAGTATGGGGCGTCGGCTAAAACCACCAACAGGTGTGCCTCTTTTTTCTGACAGATCTGAAACAATAGGCTAATTTGATTTAGAAAGCTACCAACAAGGTGATACTTTGCTCCAGAGGCGAACCATAACAGAAGAAAAACCTTGAGAAAAAATAACAGGAGAATATGTTTATAAGTGGGCTGAAGAAGTATATTGTGTACATTTAAGTAACTGCAGTTGAAAAAGTGAAAACAGCGAGCTAGCAAGCTACAGCTAATGTTAGCCCAAAGTTAATTTAACGTTTACATAGGTAACGTTATCCTAACGTTAATGTAGCTAATGCTATCAAAGTTAAACAACAATAAAACGATTATAGAGCTGGATTTTGAGGAGTTGATGACCACGTTTGCCATAAAGCAGGAAGACAGGGCTTCTAAAGGTAAGAGTCATCATTTATCTGGTGCAGCTGATGGTGTTTTATGGATTTTAAGATATAAAGGCGAGCTAATTAATACCAGGTGTTTGGATACAGGTGCAATTGAGAAACCAACATTCACTCAATACTAGTACAATTCAAAGGTAGGACTATTTGTTTTTAACATCAACAGTTGTTGAAGTTCCTTCTCCACTGTTAAGATGTAAAGATCTATTTCTTGGATGTCCCCTAAGCAGATTCATACAGTCTGTTGGATTGTAATATTATTGTAATGCAATTTCTTTGGTTTTGTAATAATTTGCTGCAGTGGTGTTGATGGTGTTTGTGGGTTTTTTTCTTCACCTGAGTTTGAGCTGTGCAGCTGTGTTGGTCACCACACGGCAAAGCTGCAGTTTACTTCAAATTCAAATAGCTTTATTTACTTCTCTTTTCTCTTTCAGTTTTTCTCTCAACAGTGTGTTAACTGGGCAACTATTACATGTCTGGTCAGGTGTGTGTGTGTGTGTGCGTGTGGTGGTGTTGTTGACATCATGTGTGTTTTCTCTAGTTTGTGGTGTGATGTAGGATAATATAGGTGGGCGGTGGGGGTCATTGTGCCCCTAATCAGTGTTCAGGTTTTAGTCCAGACATGGGTTCATGAAAGCCAAAGTTACTTTCAGATAACACGGGTAACATCTGAGTGCTTTTTCCACTACCTCTTTCTTGCAGACCAATGAATGTATTAGTTTATGTGAGAATAATAATAAAAACAGTCCAAAAATATAATATATTATACGATATAATACTGAAAAGGCTGTAAAAGACCTTTTGTTACTTGTCAAGTCTCAAAAGTGTCATCTTTTTAAAAAGAAAGTGCAATTTGTTTCGCTAAATACGATTTCACTGGTCACATGTTTACACCCTGCAGGACACAGTCATGCTCGGGTGTAAATCTGTGAGTTTGTAGCTTTGTCATTTCACTTGTCAGTTTGTGAGCATCTGCTGTCAAAGCATTTGATCACCATTGACTTTGCATCACAGTTGGCCAGAACAATCTAGAAGGTTTGCCCAGTCAGCGCTGTTAACGTGTCTTCGCTCTTAATGGCTGTCTATTCCTCCAACATCCTGTGTTACAGTCATGAAAAGTCTTAAGAAGTAGGAAACAGAACGTCAACTACGATCAGGTGTAAATCTGCAGCAGCTAGGAAAGAATCTAATACCTTTAAGATAATAGAGGAGTACAAAAAGGTCAATATAGATTTTTAGTTCTTCTCTCAGTTGAGAATTGCAAAAAAATGTGCATCATATGGGACTGTAATGCCGTCTTCACAAGGATCTTATCTTGTTGTTATTGTCTAGACTCTAAACTATGAAAGGAAACCTGCAGGGATTGGATTTTCCCCATCATGCCATCGTCAGTTAAAATACCAGTTCTATTGCTGCAGGAGTAAAGGAAGCTGGATGAGGACGTCGGAAGAGAAAAGGTGTTAAAACATCCAGAGATTAGCACAGACTCAGACAGGGCTTCATCTCTTAATCCCCATCTTCCCCACAATGTCAGGGCTTTGGGAAGTAGCTTTACCTGCTGTGATATACGGAGAGCCTGACAGGGTGCAGATAATCATCACTTCCCCTGCTGACAGGAAGTCATTCCCATCCTTAGGAAGTTCCCGCATTAGATTGTCTTTTTTTAGGCCGTTTTAAACTGCTGATGTTTGCAGGAATTGTGACATCCTCAGGAAAAGTCTTGAGAAACACTCAGTCCTCGGCTTCCCGTCATCAACACTGTATAGGAGAGAGGGGAGCAATTAATGAGGGGATGATACAAATAAAAAAAACTGAAAGGAAGTGAACGTTTCACCTCTTCTTTATTCCTCAGATGTTCTGGTGTGAACTTCACGGTTGTTGATCAGGCAGCAGAGAAATCGTTCACTGGTGTCGTTTCCAACCCTCTGGGGATCTCCACACAGGAACCAATCAGATGTGCAAACACAACAAATACAATTATCATGGAGATTTCAGATAGAATCTCCATAAATTCTCGTGTAACAAGAAAACAAGATATGGGAGCAGACTTCATTTATTAAACTGCCTAATTGATTTTAGGGGAGACATTAAGTGTTAGAGCAGCAAAAGAAACATACTTAAGGTGATTGAAATATAAAAAAGAGAGAGATTTATAAACTAATGGAAGTGTAATCCAATCAATTAAATGCTTGACACCTCAAGGCTTGATCAAATTTGTAAATACAAATTATAATCCAATAAAGATCTCAGGCTAAAAAGATTATAAAGGGACAGCTGTCATAAATGTATGTACACTGTTTTGCAAAATCTGATGCCTCTTGAGATTTATTTCTTCATTTTCTAAAAATTAAATTAGACTAGATTTATTCATTATCACCAAAGAAACAGTCAATACAAAGTTCAAGAGTAAAGCTAAAGTAGGAAATGCTGTTTACAAAAATGTAATGTATAAGCTTTGGTTAAAATATCTTATGAATATATTGAAAAGAGCAATTTAATAATACAAAAACATATTCATTATACTTTATTGCTTTGAAAAGGTTTCAAATATAATAGTTGTGCTTGTTAACAGCAGGTAAAAAAGCAATGTAACCTCCAATGTCCACCGATCCGTGAAATGGAAGAAATATATCATAGTACAAGAACTAAATATATAAATATTTCTCCGAGTATAACCTGAAACTCAAATACAGTGAAATGAGCTTGATGAATTTGGACAGGAAATCAAATGTGGTGTTTAAGCTTGCCCCACACACACACACACACACACACACACACACACACACACACACACACACACACACACACACACACACACACACACACACACACACACACACACACACACACACACACACACACACACACACTAATTCAACAGGACAGACTGACGAGTGAGAAATCTTCCTGTGAGGGGTGTGAGCCGGCAGGGTTAGTGACAAATGAATCTGTCATCTCTAGCAATGTTGAGGTGTGGAGAAAGAAAATCCCTAAAGATTGTTTTTCTGCCACTAGAGTCCAACTCCATCGCGGTATTCATGGAGGCAACACACGAGGGAGAGAGTCAGGGTTTAAGGAGATACAACGTGAACCCTTAATGTCGTGTTTGACAAAAAATCAGCAGGAGACAAACGCTGAATAAAGTGTGGGGTTTATCTGTGACCAGAGGGGGTCCGATGAGCTTTGTTTTTTCTGAGAGCCTTTCAAAGCTTTCCTTCCAAAATATGCATGAGATGAATATTTCATGTTTCACCAGGGGGGCAGGCGAGGGAGACGGCAGGCTTTATGTAGCTGCAAATGGCCTAATGAGCTTTTTTCTTCTTCTTCTTCCTGTGCGATCATCTTGAACACATCCACACTCCTGCTGCGGGACACAAGTTGTCTGAGTAGATAGGAGCTGTCACTTCACCAACACCTCCTGTCAAATCAGCCTGTCATCCTGTACTTAGTGTCACAGTCAGCTGGAAAGAGGGAGGGGGAAGTCAAAGGCCATCGCAGTCATTTCTGTCCTACATTCATCGAAAGGAGACATGAAACAGGAGGGAGAACACAAATGGAATAAGTGTCACAGTAAGCTGAAATGTTCTGGGCAAAAGTCTAAGGTCATCAGGCGTTTCATTTGAAGAAGAATAGGTTGTACTGTCAGCTTTTTTTTGCAGATATAGAAGGAGAAAAAGAGACATTTTAGTGTTGCTGACAGTTGTTAACATCATTTGAAGTTGCAAGATGAGGTCGAAGGTCATTTGGATGTGAGCAGTGCAGTATTTTTGTTTTATCTCCAGCGAGGACAGAGACATCTGTGAAAGCTCAGGGAACGACGAGGCGTTTCACTGGACTGAACCAAAGGTTGTTTTCTGTAAAGGAACAAAAGGTGACCGTTTGAAGAAAATGTATTTTGTTGTGGAAGTGTGAAAGACTGGCTGAGAGAGATGTAGCAGCAGACCCGGAGTGGACTGTGTTTATGATATCATATGAAGTTGTGTCCAATAAGTAAATGCTTCTGTGTCCAACATCAATGTTCCGAGTGACTTCAAGTAGATCGAAACATTCCTAATTCTCTTGATACTGGTGCAGACCTTTATCTACATACATCAAATTCTTCATGGTGAGGTTAGGGACTGAATCACCTGAATATATATTCCCGGGTATAAAAGATTTACATACAGTCCGAATATGAGACATATTTCTTTTTTACCTAAGGACAAAGGATGTCTCATTTCCATTTTTACCAGACTATTGAGTCTCGCACTTTTTTATTCCTCACTCGTTCTGGAAGAGACATTTCCCAGCAAAATGATCAACTGTAAGGAAACTAGTACCCATAATGCCCAGGCTGGTGGTTGTGTGCAGAGGAGGCAGGCTTGACCCAGATGTCCCAAAGTGCCATTTACCAGCCGATCGCACTGACAGACGGCCCGCATGCTACAGCTAACTCTCCGCCATTAGTCACCCACACGTCCACACAGGCCGGAGCGCTCGATTGGCACCGAGCGATGTTTTATTTACAGAGCATTGTAACCAGTCATTTGGCTTCCAAGCATCGCTTAATCCTCTGAGCCGCCATCTGGGCAATCATCTTTTACTATGGGAAATATTCACCTTAACTGTCATCTCGCTTGGCTTGCTTCCTGTGAGTTTCTGAATTCAAGTGAAAGACATGTTGCAAGAATATTTATGCAAAGTAAAACAAAGTTTGTCCTTTTTTCTTAAGTATTAATGGAACGGATTACCGGATACTCCCAAGGCTTCCTAAAATCCTTGAAATTACACAATTGGTTTTGGAAAATGTACTTTTTGGTTGACCTACTCATAATTTATGTCCACACTAAGGCTGTAATTTAGATAAGGGCCTCACTGTGTGATTTAAAGTGATCACAGGCCACGAAGGTTGGGAGCCACGGTTTTATTAGCCCCACTTAACTAAACAAATTCCATGTGCTGATGAAGGCCAGGAGGTGTGAATGAAAGCTCTGGAACATGTCCATTAGTCTGCGTTTTGCCAAGAGATTTTGGTGAAACTGTTTTTCCAAGGTCATTAACTTAACTTCAGGTTCAGCCTTTTCATTCTTTTTGAGCTTTTCAGGCGTAAGAAATGTATAAGCGACATTATGTATGTGAAGAATCCTGCCTTTATACTTATGTACACTTTAGTGTGTGGCTTTTATTTCTGATTTCTCTTTGATAAAGTGATATCTTTATGGTAAAGGTCATGATTAAGGATGAAACCAATTTTGGTCTATTCTGAATTGAAATTGCATATTCATTCATTTTTTATAGCTTGGTCTTTCCTTCTGTTGGAAGGACTGAGTAGAGGCTGCTATAACTGCAGATTTATACTCATGGTTATGGAAGGATTACATAAGGGTGTTATATTTGATCGTCCCTATTGTTAGGTAGTCATTCCTTTTGCTATATAATGTAATTCTCTTTACATTTCCTGACTTATGTGAAATCCCTCTGGCGTTTTTGCGAGCTGAAAGTCTTGCTTTTAAATTGCTGTTTTATTCTGCTAAGGATTTGAGGGCCACAGTTATTTTTTCATGATACATGATTCAAACCTCTCTAACTAGAGAAACACATTTTCTGGGGAAACTCTGTAGCAGTGAAGCAGGTTTCCTCACTTCTCTCTCACCCAGGAGGTTATCTCATTGGAGCGGCTTAAAATAGAGCAAAGTTAAACTTGGCACCGTGACGCTTTGGGAGCCAGGCGCTGTTTCCAAACGCTGAATTTACACCGCCGGCTCAAGTCTGCCTTTTTTTACTGCATCCGTGACACAGTTTGGATCTTTGAAATGTTGTCCAAATAAATAGAAAATCCGACTCCATGTGGGTTTTCAAATTTAGCCGGCATATTTTACAAGTACAGGGATACAATTAGACTTTAGTGGTTGCTGCCTGATAAGGTAACCGCAAACTTTATCAGGTCGTTGGAGCAGCACGACTTATTCTAGAAAACTCTTCTGATTATTTGTATTAATTCTTAAAGCTTGTTTTGGTATACAGACAAGTACATACCATGAACCTGAACTTATTTTGCAAGTAAATATAGTTAAGTAGAGATGTCCCGATCTGATCACGTGATCGGGGATCGGAGTCGATCACGTGATTTTCAAAAGATCGGAATCTGGAGAAAAAAATCGGGAATCAGGATTTTTTAAATTTCTTTTAAATAATTTTTTTACATTTTGTATTCAATGTTACAAAACAAAAATGACCATGTTCAAGTCTTAAAGTCATCCTGAGGCCTTAGTTTTGGTTTAAAATTACACAACATCATGTATGTGTTGCTTCTTTGGGGCTTGTTTTCATAGACCTGATTGCTTATTTCTCTCAAATCTGGCAACAGAGTGGGCAGGGCGCAGTGTCTAATTGTAGCAGTAAGCTGATAAGCTTTATTTTTGCAATGCTGCTGTGAAAGAAAGAAGCTATATCCATGTTGGATAGAATATTCAATTTAATTTAAAAAATAACCTTAAGGGACAACTTGAATGCTTTTTTTCTTTTTTTTCACTTAATGCATTGCATAAAGATCGGATCGGGAAAAATCGGTATCGGCAAATTGTCAAAATCAAATGATCGGAATCGGATCGGGAGCAAAAAAAGGTGATCGGGACATCCCTATAGTTAAGTGTAAAGAATTTGTTTTTACCAATCTATTATTACCTCATTTGTACACCGTGCACGATATGTTGTTACATTGGTTTCAAATCAAATTAAAGCAAATATTGAAAGCTTTAGATTTTGGGGGTTTTATCGTCTTCTTTGTAGAGTCAACAACTCCTCGTCACATGATGTACACAATTTGACCCCATGGTTTTAAAAGTGTGATTTGTGGATTTGATCCTGCGGGTTAAATCTGTCTGCAGGGGCTCTCAGCCCGTTGAGCCGCCACGCTGTCAAAAATCTCCCCTAATTACCGGCAAGGTAAATCCCCCCGTAGAAACGGCTTAAATCAATTAGCCCACACTCTGGACGGATGGGCTCAATCCTCGCCGCCTTTCTCACGATCCTGCAGAACTGTGGGAAGCCGGTCTGATCGGCTCACCCTCCTGAGGCCTCTTCCCCCCCCTCCCTCCCTCCCTTCCTCCTTCCCTCCTTTTTCTCATCCTTCTGTCCTCGCCGCCACTGGCAGATCGAACGCTAAACAAACGGTTGAGCTTCTGTTGAAGTCTTTGCACAGTTTCCTCTTTATTGAAATTATAAAAAGATAATTTCACCGCTTACACAAATCAGGAGGAAATATGTCTTTTCATTAACATCACCTCTTCTTTAACTGCTGTCAACTTGGCAACTTTAGCTCAGGATTTAATGACTTTTCACACTCCACCAACTTCATTTGTCTAATAGGGAACAATGACAAATAGGGGCCGAGCATAATATCAGTTTGCTAATATATCAGGCAGATATTATCCTGATGGCAAACACTGGACTCTGGCCAAGTCCCGCACGGCTGCTAATGATGGACTATGTTCCCCGACAACAGCTACATATAACGGAGTTTGTAAAACCGTTCATGAGAATTCATCTTCATTATGCATTTCTCTCTCTGAATTGATGTGTCTAATTATTTCTCTTGCCAAGTGATTACAGTTAAAACTAAGGTGAAGTCTCTCTATCTTGGGGAGCTTGCTGTCTTTTGCAGAGATCTGTATTCCGATAGTTTTGATGCTATTTTTTTCTGCTTCTATTCTTTCTTATTAGCAAACTGGCACTATTGCATTGAAATGGGAAATGAAGTATTTATCAATGTGCACTGTGTGGAAAATGAATTATCAAGAAAACATAACATTTAGTTTAACACTGATTTGTTTATTATAAATATTAGAATCGATGTTTTGCTGCCACTGCTCATTTTCTAAGGACAGAACAGTGATTAAATGTAAATACTTAGCATTATCTAATATTCATCTTTTAGTTATATCATGAGGATTTCTTGGCCCTTGGTTTACAGAACTGCTGTTCAGTTGAATGACTTCACACCTTTCTTTGGGCCAGTTAAGGTTTTATTAAAACGTTTGATAGATTTGAAAAGATTTGCCTGTTGAAATAATAAACAGTGTATCATCAAGGCCCGGGAAGCTTACCACCTTGGCTAAACTATTTCCTGGGAAACCCGAATGTTTGGGGAAATATACTTCCTTCTGTGATACTGAAGGCAATCCCCTTACGTCAACTGGACCATGTGACAGCCTCAACACCTAATGGAGGTTATATAAGTCTGCTTATGCTAAAGTGGGGTCATTTAACAGAATAAAGCCCCCACTGGTGTCACTACTGTACTGTATCCCATGTTGACTGCTCATTTGTGCTGCTTCTTATTCCAAGCCCGAGAGGTCTTATCACACTTTTGCCATGCGGAGCGTTGAGAAGTAATTACAGTGCGGTGTGTAAGTAGCCTATTTGGACAGTGACATGCAGTATTATGTATTGTATTGGCTCTCTGCTTTGGCTAAGTGGAATCTGAATGAAAAAATGACTGAAGTGCTGACTTCCAGCTATACATTGAGGGTGTTAAGATCCTCACTTGGTAAATATCTAGAATGATTGCCCTATTTGTTGCCTCTGCCCTCTATATTCAGGGCTACAGGGCTAGGGTTCGTACACTGTGAACCCAATATACTGCATGTATGTAATCATCCTACAATTAAACCTTATGATATCTAACCTAAGCAACAACACATGATCAAACACTGAAGAAAGCAAATTAGCATCTGAAACCGGCTGCTTTGACAATATTCATATTATAAGGAGTCCATACTTCCTAAGCTTCTATGCAAAGCTTTGCAGTAGCTTTTAGCAGGACTCCATGTCAGGGTCAGTTAAAGGTTTACTTGTACCTCCAGATTTAGTGCCAGCACTCTCCACTCAGCAGCTTAAACTGGCAGCAGCTTTTCGGTTATTAAATTAGAGATTAAACTTTGCTGATCCATGTGGAGAAAAGGGTTGTTGCAGAAGCAGCAAAAAAAGAAAAACAGGATTCAACAGGGAAAAGCAACTGGAATAGGAGCACACAAATAGAATGTAAAATAAGCAGGAAAACAGAATCCAAACGATTGGAGGCTTATGTAAACATATTCTGCTGAGACTTTCAATATGCTAAGAAGGCTGCAAGAGTGGGAAAGAATATCTACGACCAGCATTTACGGATTTATCTACAGACTTTTCTACTTGGCCTGAGCAAATGAACAGAAAAGGTCAACAATAAAGCTAGAGGGTGTGTTTGCAGGAATAGTGAGCGCTTGTGTTTTGTTATTAGCCCGCTTCTCTACCTGCAGGCCAAAGTAAGCCTAAAACCCCTGGAATGGCTCTGTCCTTGTTAGCAAAGATTGTAAGATGTAAGCCCTTGTTAACCATCAATTGCAGAAGTGAAAATGAAAGTAAAAATGCACCCATCATCCCCGTCGCCCTACTGGCTTTAAGAAAGTCCAACAGTGACCAGTCACGGCCCGTCTACACAGCAGCGTTACAAAATCTTCCAACGCTTCTGCCCATTCACTTTGAATGGGGTGACGTCACGTTGCCTCGCTTTTCGCCGAACTGCATTCTGGGGAAGCAAAGCGAAGATTTCCAGGATTTCCAGGATTCAAAAGTTGAGCAATGTTCAACTTTTGAAGCTGAGGTGGAACCGTCAGCCAATCAAATCCTGTTTATGCAAATCTGACAGTACAATCACTAACCAATCAAACCGCGTGCAAGCTGGGAGAGCCAGTTCATTTCCTCATATTCCAAACGAGAAATTAGGGTAGCAAATCACCCGGTTCTTTAAGACCAGTAACTATTTACCGGGATACAAAACGGAGGAACCAGGCATGGAGGGAGGTGGCAGAGACAGTGGGTGAAACTGATAGGTTTTCGCCTGTTTGGGGATTTTATATATATATATATATATTGCTCGTATAAAATCCCCGGGGTTTTTTGCTTTGTATGTCGGGGCGGGAGATTAATGTGATTGGTTGTTGGTCGCGTTGCTCGCAAAAAATCCCCAAACTTTCAGACACGCCCACCTCCAAGATTCTCAAGATTTTTTTAACGCTGCTATGTGGACGGGCCGTAAGGGATAAGAAAGCTGGAAGAGACAACAAAAACCATACAAACAAAAGCGGCATAAAGTATTTCGGGCTGTTTTGAAAGGTTTACATTAATATGCATCTGACCTCTCCGCCCCGAATGTAGCGTACTACTGTAGAGGAATTTTTATTTAGTTTTTAGTCATTGTCTACTAGATGATGAATCTTCTGTGCTGCACAAAACATATCTGAGAGATCTCTTGCAGCAGGATTTCTCTGGGTGAAAATGATTGAATCTGTCAGAGTTTCATCAGACCTTTTCTCTACAGTCAGAAGTAATACATGCCCAGACCGAAAAACAATAACACATCAACTAGAGCAGCTTTGAAAAGTTTTTGGGGCATTGAAAATGTCCTTCCTTGTTTAACAAGATGAAAACCATGCAAACCTTCATGTACATTTTCAAATCAAAATGCTCATGTTGTCATGTCTAGCATTAGTTAATCGGTTATATATAAGCATTCATCTACGTACCGTGGTGTGCGAGGGGCTACGTGCACCATATGTTACGAAATGACTTTTATTGTCAGATCTGAATGTGTTCTGCATCACAGCACCTCCAAATATACACGCCTAGAAACAAGGGAACAGACGTCTGACAATACAATCCCGGAAGACAATATAGTCGAGACCCTTTTCGATCAATTGAACTGTCATTAAATTCCAAATTTGGTTTCGGGCTTTATTGGTGCTTCAGTCTAACCATATTAAATCATGTAACCATGTGTCTCCAATTTGATGGCTCTTCAGGACATGATTGGGTCTTCGTAATCCTTGAGCAGATTTTCATTTGGTGAAGCAGTTTTGAGTTGAAAGCGGTGGACACTTGCATTATGTAGTATTTCAATACTGTAAAAACATTCATTACAGATGTGAAAAAGAGAAGACTTTGTCGACTCACACCAGACCAAAGGCTGTGAATGAAACACATTCTTTGTTTTGTGCTCTGAACCCCAGTAACTGTCCAATTCAGCAGAAATACACCAACAATAGAGTTGTTGTAGACTGTGTGAAAACGATATGACCACGTGAGCTTGAGTTATCTGATCATGAAGTTTCCACTCTCTAAACATGTTTGTTGGGGTTGGTGGGATGCTCCTCCCAGGCATGGCTGCCTCTGAGTGAACTCTGCTGTACTGGACCTACTGCTTCACACACAAGACACACACACTTGGCACAGAGGATGTTTACAGACATCCTGCCTGGGAGCTGATTTTCATCCCTTGTTAAAAAGAAAAAGCAGACATGTTTCTGCTATTCTCGTATTTTACTACACGTCTTGCCAGTGTGTATTTTCACCGCCCGGGGGTACAAACAGTGAAGCTTCCCCTCCGTCCAGACAGACAACGTGGGAGGGGAGCGGGGGACAGACAGACATGTGGGTGTTGGGTTTACCAGTCTGGGGGTCCCGTCAGCGGGGAGATAAATAGTTAGCTATCTACCCGTCAGAGCCGCTGGCATGTTCTATGTATGGCAACACAACAGATACTTCAGAAAATCCAGGTTGATCCTCTCGCTGCGCCCCAGAGGGCTCCTGGTGTGGGAGGAGGAAGAGGAGGAAGAGGAGGAAGAGGAGGAGACCTTCGTACCGGCTCTCTGAAGCTATAAATATCAAATATGTGGGCAGCTCGGAGGGAAATATCCAAACTCAATATAGGAAAATAATATCTATTTCCTAGACTTTCTCCCGTCTGAGTTCCTCTCAGACTGGTTGTTGCTCACTCTTTTGTTTCTCCATCCTGTCATTTGACAGTAACCAACCATTCAACTTTTTTGAACCTCTTGTTCCAAGTGTTGTGAACAAACTCTCCAGCATCCTCTAGTCACTAGTTCATTCGTTTGGCCTTCAGATCTGTTGAAAAGCAGATTGTAAGAAATACTGTTAACCGAGTTAGCGGAAGCCATCTCTCTATATTGTGGTACCAAATGCTTTTGTTTATTTATTGAGAGCAAATATACAGACCCTTGAGACTAAAGTGAGCTCTCAGTCTCTCGGCACCCCACCTTCCCTCCACCCTGTCCAGCCTGAGCAGCTGTGCACACAGAAACATTCAGCAGCTGAATCCATTCTGCTCCAATTATGGAGGGAATCAGGCAGTACCTGAATGTTTGCCTGCAAACAGCTGCCGGTTCCACACAGCTCAATTATTAACGTAATATTCATAATATAAAATCAACATATTTAATAATCCATTTTAAATGTTGTCTATGCAACTATGAACATATATCATTACCTTACCGTCTTACAGTCTCATACCAGTCTTTTATGATAACATTGCATTCAAAATGGTAATACATTCTAATGTTATAATGATGTGTTCACAATTTTTTTTAAATTATTTATAAATCCAGTTGTTAGAAGATGTTTCTACATTAATATATGTTATTATGCAAATGGGAATAAAGGAGTGTATGTTTCAGTACTGTACCAGTTGTTTAAAAAAATAGTTATAAATACATTGAGATTAAAATGTGGAATTTCACTGGTACTGCATATCCCGTATTGTGACCTACTTACTGTAGAGTGCATTGCCAAGACCTTAATTTGACCTATGTTAAAAAACAGTGACTGATATACAAATCCTTCCATTTCCTGAAAAAAGTTTTGAATCATTAAAAGAATCTGGGCTAGAATCAGACTAGTTTCACAACTTATTTTAATGAAATGAAAATGTCATATTGCAGTCTTTTAATGTAATATATATGAACGAAATGATCTGCATTGTTAGCAGAGATGGGGTGGTTATTAAAAAAAAAGTAATATATTACATATTACTTTTTTAAAAAGTAATATATTACACTACTTTGTTACTTTACTCGCAGGGCCGGCCCGCCCCTCCCTACAGGCAGATCACGCAGACTGCGACGCACCTACAGTGTAAGCGCGCCACAGTTTTGCGGCAAATGGGCTACTTGTATCTACCTCTGGAACTAGCTAAATTAGTTATACATATATTTATTCTTCACTGTCGGGTCAGTCATTACTGGATCAGTGAGCTGCATGATATACTGACAGGCTGTCAGGGGAAGGAGAGAGAGAGGGAGAGAGGAAAAGAGAGCGCTTCCGCTAATTTCTCCGTGTTATTATCCAAAGTTAATGTAAACTTGAATAATGTACTTCATTTGAATGTAATAATTATGTTGGTTGTTGTTTGTAGAAGCGCCAGTGAATGAGCCCCATTAACTAAGTTTTAAACATCACTTTAAATGGAAGATCCCCATAGCCCCCATCCAATCCATCGGATCGGCCGATACTGATTCCGGCGATCGGCCCCAAAATTGGCGATCGGAGCATCCCTACTATCTTTGAATGCATGTTATCCAGTAAAGGTGTCAACATGCTCCAGCCTCGAGCTCCTCAGTATTCATTGTGTGTAGTGACAGAAGAAAACAAGTGATTGTGATTCTGATAGGCAGACGGACATAAAAAGTGACGGACTGACTGAAGGATGGAGAGACAGAATAAGGTCAGGGCACACAGAGCCAGCATCATTCAGATCACATCAGCAGCTCACAGGATAAAGAGGCAAACAGGTGCACAGAGAGAGGTTGATGGAGTGATTTCTTAAAGACATAAAGAAAAAGGACGGGTATATTGAGGTGAAGAATTGACAGGATGACCTGCTGGAAGAGAACGTCCTCCAGCCGGATCATAATGTGTAAATAAACCTCCAAGTTTATCTGTCAAAGTCAGACACAGAGACCTGGGACTGGGAGGCTGCGTCCATGTAGACTCCTAATGCAAAAATGATAATTATTGTGCTTATTTCAAGTGGTGTAAAAACAAGTGCATACTGTAGCTGGTGAGGTTTAGAAGAATGTGGAACAATTTGCACACGGGTGGTCCTAAACACCAGCAAGAACATCGTGTTAATTCTGGACGCCTCATTTCCCAGCAATTAGCAGTGATTATAGAAAAAAACTCCCAAGTTTTCAGGGTTGGGTGACATTTCTTTGTTCCATGGATTTCTCTGGGTTCTTTGCTGCACTGGATTTCAAGTTTCTTTTAGCTTTTTCTGATATGTTTCTCAAACACCAGATATAAGGGGCCTCCGGATAGCTCACTTTCTGAATCCGATGAAATAAATGTTGATTTGAACTGGAAAAGTAACTTTTTTTTTTACATTCTGATGAGGAGCTTAACAAACGTTTTGATATGTTCTATCACCTGAGGCTGTCAGTGTTTCCCACATCAAACACAGGATTTCCTTCTCTCCATTGCAACCTTTATTCCAGAAGTCTCCTATCAGCCATTTCATTTGAGTACTAAAGCAAATAATTGTGGTTGAGCTCTATTTAAAAACAGGAGCATCTTTCCAATAACACATTTGAGTGGTGATTTCCAATGCCATTCCCTTTTCATAGCAAACTACTGATTGTTAAATCAGCCACACATAAGTAGAAAGAACAGGGAACTAGCTGGTATTGCGAGGAGGCTGTGGCTCAGTGGATAGTGTGCTGGACTTCAAATCAGGGGATAGCGAGTTCGAGTCCCACTGCAGTCAGCATGTCGTTGTGTCCCTGAGACACTTCACCCCACATTGCTCCTGTGGGGATTGTCCACAGTACTGAATGTATTTTAGTCGCTATGGATAAGAGCGTCTAACAAGTAATGTGTCCAAACTTTTTTCACCGAGGAGGGCCACATACAGAAAAACATACAAAGGGCTGGGCCGCTCCCTAGAGACGAGGTATATTGCCTCATAAGTTAAGTTAGCAAAATCAATCAAATGTAGGTCAATTATGCTTAATACTTGAATATGCTTTTTTGTTTAAACAACAGCCTACACCACAGCTCTCCAGATGGTTTCATTTATTGTGTTAGCAGCTCATTCCTTAAAACAGAAGCCTCAGATTGCTTATCATGAGAGGAAATAGAAAGAGTTTATTTCAAGCTTGTTATGTAAATAAGTTATTGAGCTTTTTTTGTATCAACTAACATTTGTATTCAGCTTTAACTGACTGAATGTATTTGAAGTGGGCTTCGTAACACATGAATACTACTGTGCAATATGTGTTTTCATCTATATTTAAGAAGTACAAGACGAGCTCAAGTTTCATTCGTGGGCCATATTTCATTATACCTTTCGAATTAGCTGAGGGCCGATTTCAAAATGGCTCGCAGGCCGCATTTAGACACCCCTGCTCTAATGTCTTAGAGGAATTCTTCCTATTTTCCCGAAAGTTAACGGTGAAGTTAGCTGATTGTTAAAGTCAACAATGTCTGGATCGTGCCAGGCTGACAAAACTGAAAGACCAATGTTTAGATTTGATTTAATTAGCGATTATATATAAACACAGTTTTGGATGGAAGGCTCTAGATGTGCTCTCCATCAACATGTTTCTATTTCCTCCCATTTGTTCTGTGTATCTGAGGGCTGGATAAACAGACAGACTGACAGACCGATAGCACCAGTTATAAAGACAAGCAGATGGAGGCAGACATAAATACACAGACTGCAGCTCTCATGCTTTTATTTGGCAAATTGCCTTTCAAGTAATTCAGAATTGCCTTCTCCTTTTGGACGCTTGACTTTGTTTTACTTTCTATCTCTTCTCTCTTGAACTTCGTTGATCTGGAATGACTGAACATTTAGAAAGATGTTGCATTTCCCCACCTTTTCATGCTCACCAGGGGCGTTTCCTGGACCTGGAAACATTCGGGGCTTAGCCCACAGTGGCGGCGCCAGAGATTTCTTTTGGGGGTGCTGTGGGGTAGCTTGACGTTTCATAGAGTGTGCTCAAACATTTAGAGTTTCCCATTAATGTACCGGGCGCTACAGTGGAATGTTCTGCTGCAACAATCCTCACGCACATACACAGTGTACCCGCGACTGTTACAATGAAGGCTCGATATCAGCTCACAGCATATAGGTGCAAGCAGAGGTAAAGTGGGCGAACCTAACATTCTCTAGGGGGGTCCTCACTTCCTCTAGAGGGGTCCGGGGGCATGCTCCCCCGGGAAGATTTTAGAAGTTAAAAGCATCAATCTGGTGCACTTTGAGAGCAAAATGAAGAGATCTATGGATACATCTCTCAACACCCAGATGAAACAGAACTGTAAACAGATTTATTTATTTTTTATGGATATTTTACAAATCACTCCCTTTTAAACTTTATTCCTTGTTACTGTCATATAGTATTTCATACCTGTTTTTCATTTATGCTCTTATTTTCTTTACGACTATAATGATCGTATGAAGGTGTGCCTCGGAAATAATTTTTTACATAATTTGTGACCAAACCGTTTGAGACCCACTGAGATAACTTAGACTTAAGTTGACTATATTCTATGTCTTGAATGGTTGTTAACACATCATTGTAGTGCAGATATAAAAGTATATTTTGTCGAGGCATTGAGACCTTTTCCTGTTTTGTTTATCCGCTGCACATTTCCTCCTGCAGGTCTTCAGTTCTTGGAGGTTTTGTGCCATAAGTCAGGGTGGACACTAGTGTTAGTTAAGAGGTTTGATTGTTGCAAGACTTTCCTGATTGAACATAAGATATAAATCTAATTGAAAAAACCCAACCATTTGATCACAAAATGTTTTGTGTTTTCATTCTCTATGAGCACAGAAATCAGTGTTCTCCCTTCCTCTTTTCTCTGAGTCTCTGGTTTCCTTTCAGCACATTTCCTCACTTATTTCCCTCCTTTCGGCCAAGTCTGCCAACTCTCATGCAGATCTGAGCTTGGACAGATGGTAGCGAGCAAAAAGTGTTTACTTGCACACAGCTCCTAACAAAACGAGCAGATGCCTGCAGAGCCGCAGCTCCCCTCCAATCACCATGATACCCAAACACGCCCGACAGGAGGAGGAGAGATAGTTCTGTGCTTTAAAAGAGGAAGAGTTTTAGCTTTCCCTTCAAAATACACACACACACACACACACACACACACACACACACACACACACACACACACACACACACACACACACACACACACACACACACACACACACACACACACTTTATTTCCAGTCACAGTCAGTACCAAACCTGACTTCATTTGGTGTCTGTGTCTGTTTCTGTGCATCTTGATATTATTTCCTCTCTGTCTTTTTTTGGAGTGAGATGTTTTTATGCCTCTGGAGATTTTCTGGGTGTCACAGGCACAATAGTTTGACGCTTTTGTTGTGTGTGCGCAGATGGAATGCCTAAATCAATGTGAGTTTTCTGAGGGAATTAAATGTATTTTTTCTTGTGTATAATCGTTATTCAGATCCACCTTGCATTCAAACCAGCCTCCCAGTAGACACTGAGTTGTCGGTAGATCAAAAGATGTCTAGACGTCTAGGTTATACTACATTAGCTTCAAATAAAATGATTGCAAATGATGCCTAATTAGTATAAAGGAAATCAAATATCCTGATATTCTTGACCAGCAAGTTTTGATATCATTGTAGTGACGATTTTATAGGGTTCTCATTGATGCTTTCACAAATGGATGCCTTGTGATGAACAGTCACCAGCAATGTCAAGGTAAGGACTAAGTGGGTAAGGGTACAGAAATAAGCATCTTGAATAGTATTAAATATATTCAGGAAATTATGCACTTTATTGTATTGTAGCCTTTAAAACAAGAAAGAAAGCCCAACACATTACAATTCCCAAAATCTAGGAAAGTAACTGTGTTTATAAATTGACAAATACATTTCAATTTACCAGACTAAATTAGAGCAATATTGAAAATGGTTGCCCTCGAGCGCAGGTTATCATTTTGTTTTTAAATTGAGCAACCGCTTGAAATTCAATCTCCCATTGGGGATAAATAAAGTATTTCTCATTATCCTTCTGAATCTCTGAAATGAAGCCTCTGGTAAGTCCTTTGAATGCAATTAACTGTCATGGCAACGGGTCACAGACAACCTTATAATGACCGGAATATTCTTTGCAAAATCTCGTAAGATATTAAATAAACAGTTGGCGTTGCTTTCTCTGGGTTTGAAACCATTAATCTATTATCGTTAATTAATGCCCACCTGTCCCTATCACTTTATCCATCTTTGTCTCTCTCCAGCTCCCAGCATCCTTTGCAGCGGTGATCCTAATCAGTTCCTCTCTGTAATCATGTTGATTGGCACCCTTGGCGGCACCTTTGATTAACACCACAAATCCTCATTAGCTATTCAGGAGTTGCATGTTCGAAAACGCAAACATTCAAATTCAATCGGGAGTGAAACATGACCCCCCCCCTCCCCCCCCCCCCCCCCCTCCACACCTCCCCAATTATTCCATCCTGCATCTGGTGCGGTGTTCAACATAGAAGTGGCTCTAATGAACCGCTAAAAATAGATTTGAATTTTTTGGTTGGCGTGGAGGGATTAATTTGCTCCTGAGAGCATTGAGTGTAGATCAGACTGTCCTTGAGAAAACGTCCACATCCACAAGTTTATGAAAACGCTTGCGGTGTGAATCGAACTGCTTATAGATTATTGTGTCCGCTCTTTGCCCCGCGATTGATACCACACTAAGAAGCTTTATCACCAACATTAAATCTGTTCGGCAACATCTCAGTCATTGATTCTGAACACATTTTTGAAGCATCCACTCAATGTTTTTATGTTAAATGAACCAGATTGTCTCTTCAGCTCTTTTTATTTATCTGCGAATGTAGGCATATAAATTATACTAATAAGAGTCTTTCAAACGCAGAGTAAGTTGATTTTCCTCTCTGTTGTTGCCTTGAGAGAAGCACCTAGCGGCTATCCAATTCCCTCCGCTCCCCTAATTTGCGAAGAAGACTTTGTGCAGAATATTCATTAGCAGCCATAAATATCTTCTTTCTGAATATTCATGACTGCAGGGAAAACATCAGTTGAAAAACACAAGACAAAACATGGAGGAACAAGGTTATTGTCTATTTTCTTCTGGGACAAGAGAGCGATGGTACTCCCCTGCATGATTTCTGCGTACATGTGACAGGGGCACGCCATTACTGACTTTCAATAAACACACATGGTCGGTAATATTTAGAAGACCTCAGACTATCCAGGTAGTTGGAATAACCTCTTATTTTTGCTACTTTCAACACAACCATTTCCTGATTCACTTGCCTCCTAGAAATATATTTAAATGGAAAGGAGATTTGTTGTTAATTTGAATGAACTACATCTACTGTGACATAACTCAGGCTGCATCTACAATTACTCCCATTAGTGATTTATCCATTTGCTGTTTTTTTCTTTAAAACTCTGAAAATAATGAAACTATTGTGTCATTTTCAAGCGCTCAAAGGTGATGTTTTAAAGGCAATTATTTTCCAATTAACACTCAAAACCCTAAATATATGTTATTAACATTCACAGACAGAAAATACGCCTCCCTACATCAGAGAGGCTTGAGCAATATTAATGTTTTGCTGCAAAAATGATTGAACAATATTTATCTATTAGCAAAACTGTAGTGGTGAACAGATTTTTTTTTCAAAGAGTTATTTGATAATAACAGAAAAATAAATACCTTGGATTGGACATTTAAAATGAATTAAAATAACTAATTTGACTCCCACCAATGATGAACATTTCTGTCCCACCTTCACTTACTGCCATTAAAGGTCTCCTATTATGCTATTTTTAGGCATATATTATGGGTCTCAGATGTATACAATATATTCTACATATTTATGTATAAAATACATCAAAAAGGGCATTTTGCATGATAGGTCCCCTTTTCTAAAGCAAATATAAATGATTTTGTCTTAAAACATGATGTTATTCATCACCATAGGAAGTTATATATATATTGTTTTTGTTGTGTTTTTTATGGATTCACCAATCACTCATAGTACCATGCAGTACATTGGATGAAACATCAAGTTGGATGAAGAGCTCTAATTGATTCCCAGTTTTCATATGCTGAACAAATTCAAACTGACAGTTTATTTACATTCACTGCCTGAGCAGAGGTACCACTTCTCCAGTATAATCTGTGAATGTACAGTAAGCAGCAGAGTATTTGTTTACAGGCTGAGCAGGCCTCAGTATCATTTCCCTGCAAGCTGTCGTTGTCAATTAGGCGGGCGGAAAGTGCTGAGCGCAGGTCTGCAGGAGGGAGATATCAAAACAACAAACTGTAATGAGAAGCCTCTCCACGGGACCGCCAGCCAATCACAAAGCTCCCCAGGTAGATATCAAAATGATGTCAACCAGGCCTCATCTCCTCCAAGGGGCTGAGCCTCAGCCTGATCATTTACCTGTGTTCCCCTGTTGAAACAGAGACAGTTATCTGCATCACCAAAAACCTTCAGTCTGGAGAGATTTGTGTTGGAAACATAATAATGCCTTTCAAGAGAATATAGCGGGAAACAAAACCAGTGCAAGACAAGACTAATGACACACTATACCATCAATAATCACTGATAATAGCAATATGTGTATGTTTAGCATTCAGTATGTCTTGTCTGTGTGTGGTTGCAATTAGCCAATCATAGCATGCTAAGCATCGTAGCTGTGAGCATGTTAGCATCATGATGTATTTCAACATAGTACATTGTCGTACAAATTCAAAGACATTTATTAATATTGTGCAAGTAAACAATAAATGAGGAAGTGATGGTGTGTATCATTTTTGGGATATATCAATCAACAATATAAGTCCCAGAATGATATAAAGAAAATGATTATTAAACTCAGTCAAACAGGTATATGATCATAGGAAGCCACTTTTGCAGCCAAACTGTTTTTGCTATGATGCTTTGTTTAAAGTATCTTGAATAGTATCAGTATCATCTTTTTGGTGTCTACGCTGGGATCCTAAGTCGTGGCTGATCCTGTTGCTGCGGTCCTGTGTCCTGGATCCTCTATCCTGAGTTCTGGATCTGGGTCCTGGACTTCGAGTCGTGGCTGAACCAGTCTCTGCGGTCCTGCCTGACTCTCATCATACTACTTCCCTGATGGCTCCCACAGGATTGTTGACATCCTCGTGGATTCATCTTCTTATTATAGACACATGCATTTCCAAACCTTTGGACTACCTATGCTGTAAAATGTATTATCTATTCGATTTACACACGGCATTTATTGCACGTCTGTCCGTCCTGGGAGAGGGATCCCTCCTCTGTTGCTCTCCCTGAGGTTTGTCCCATGTTCCCCTTTAAACTGTGGGTTTTCTCTGGTAGTGTTTCCTTGTACGATGTGAGGGTCTAAGGATAGAGGGTGTCATACTGATATTCTGTACAAACTGTGAAGACCACTGAGACAAATGTAACATTTGTGATATTGGGCTATATAAATAAACATTGATTGATTGAATACACTTCTCATTTAGTTCAGCTCCAAAGAAAGAAAGAAGATGAAACTAAGCAATTGTCCTTTATCTCTTCTCACCTCCATTTTCTTTGACCTTCACTTTTTCTAATTCGACTGCACAGGATAATAAGAGTATTTCATCACGTCGCCTGTAAGCCGCTGTGGGTCCGTGACTGAAATGTAAACTCTGGTAACTTTGTCATTGAGTAAGTGAGAAAGAACTTAGTAAAAGAGTTTTCAGGGATCATCGGTGTGTGTTGGACTGAATGTAGATTGTTCTGTAAGTGAGGAGGGAGTTGCTCCATCACTTTGTACAATCATATTGCACTCATAGCTTGTTCTTCATGACTAATTGCTCAGTAAATAATGTGAACCCAAACAGAGGCAGCTGGGAGTCTAGTGCGCTCATTAGGACGAGAGGCATCGCTGAACGAGGAGAACAAACACAACCTGTGATTACTGGGATCCAACGCCGGTGTTCCAATCAGAACAAAAACATTTACCTTTTGATGTTTTTAAGGCGTTTACTTTACACCCTTATCAAAGGAGAGACTTTCTGTAAAGACCAAGAGAATTGTAGCAACCAACATTTATTAATGAATACTTTATAACGGCACAATGACCTTAATTGCATACATTTTCACAATGACAAACTGGTAAATAACAATTTGCATTCTTTGCTCTTAACAGGAAACGATTGTCAGCATGCAAAATAGTTACAACGTAAACTTTTGTTGCCTCTATTTGTTAGTTATAGCATTTGATGAGCTGAGTTTAAGACGAGTTAAAACATTTTTTTATTAATTTTAAAGTTAAATGGTAAGGGTAAGAATAAACTTTTCATCTGATTCCACCATTCTGTAATGTCCAATGCAATTTCTTAAAAATGTGGTTTACAACAATGTTTAGTTTTTGTTTAGTGCAACATACGACGGTAGAAGAGAGTCTGAAAAATAGAAAGAGGCTTCCATCAGCTAGGGCTGTCCCGAAAACCATTTTTCGGGCTCCGGATATTCGGTAGTAATCAGCAGCGAATATTCAGATATTCGTGCACGTTTTTATCATGTGTAACGTTACCGTTTAAACTGCGGATAAAGCAGCTTCATCATGGCAACTGGACAACAACTAAGCTAAGCTACTACTTAGAGCATTCAGGTGACTTCTTATAGTTGTTGTGCCCAGAGTTTCTATTAGAATTGCGATCTCTCTCTCCTGTCAGATTAGACTTCACTCGCGTTTATGTCCATATCGATCAGATCTAGCTATTGAAAGCGATATCAGCGCCCAAGCTGAGATTGTATATATTTCCGCATTTTAACATTGCAATTAAAAAGTATAAATAAAGTATAAGAATGTGGCAATTCGCCTTTATTTATAGCATACATTTAGGAAAGAAACAAAAAACGAATATCCGAATAACGAAATTGAAAACTGAATAGTAGGCCAACGACCGAATATTCGGATATTCAGGTACAGCCCTACCATCAGCGAAACAACATCTATAAACCTAAGATTTAAATGTCTACACTCTTTAGAAAAACGGGTAAACCCTGAGTGGGTAAAAATGGGTCACTGCCTAAAACAGAATAAAAAAAAGTTTGTTCTCACAGTTTAACGTTGTCTTCTAAAATAAAAGTCTGCAAAGAACAAATCACTTATTGAATTCTCAAAGCTCATGCATATTCCGACTTATGATCAGACACAGAGGTATTGTCATTTTTGTATGTTATTAATTATAAACCAGTGCATGTAGCACCTTTTAGTGTAACTGCCTTCTCCTGCTCACGCTCCCTCTTCTCCCTCAGTACTTTTATCAAGGTTGAGCTAAGAAGTTCATTCCTGACCTTGAAATCAGCCATTCACTGCAAGATTACTAAATCACATTCTACCTGCTGTAACAAGCTGCTGGTTTAAAGCAGAATTATACATTGGGATATAGATTTATTTTGACAATGGGAAATATCTACTTGAGTGTCTTTTAGCAGCTTTTCACCACATTTATTGGTCCAAAGTTGAAACTTAAATATGCACTAATTGCTGCAAATATTTTTAAGGGCAACCGATGCATTTCGTTTTTTATAAAACAGTGAGTTGGTCCTGCCAGCAAACACTTTCCAATCGTGGGCGTCACTGTGGGGAGAGACTGCTGCCTCCTCCAACATATGAGAGCTCAGCAGAGAGCTTCACTGCCAGCAAGCACAAGCGTCAGAAAATAATTTGAAAATGGGTGAAATTCTCAGTTTGGATTTAAACTCATTTTCTCTTTCAACACTGATCATTTTTTTGGAGAAGCATTGACTTGCTAAATTCCCATTGAATATATGCAAATCCCCCCACAATGGCTACTGTTGCAAAGTGTTGCGTACTGTAAGCCAGCTAAAGCGGCGTGCTTGAACCCAAAGCAGCGCTCCCTTCAGGTTTCACAGCGCCGTAGTGGCATGGGTAGCTTGACACCGGGGAGGCAGGATGAATAATAGATGTGTGTTACTTCACCAAAACGGATGAATAATTCAGCAAGGGGCAAGGAGGGTGTGCAGAGAACAGAGACGCTGAGATGACCGAGCTCTACGTGCCGCTGCATGCTTGCTGAGTTTAATCTAAAAATACAGACTGACATGTACTGTAAAATGCATCAGGCCACACTCACAAAACATACTAACTGCAGGGAGACAATGTACATGCACTCAAAGACAGGCACATTCATCCACCTACGCATATGTAGCCTGCAATACAATGCACAGGCCCTCAGAAGTGTTCCTTGGTGAGGCCTGGATTACACAAATTGAGAGTGCAGTGCAGGAGTTTTCCTGCACAGAGACCCCAAAATGATAGTGAGCATCTAATCCTGTGACCAAACCTCTCAGAGAGTGCATGTCGGGGCCAAAGAGGGTTTAGGCGGTTTAAGAGTTTGGCATTGTGAACGCTAACTCCTGCACTGCAGTGATGATACTCCATTTTATAAACACGTGAGAGAAAATCCCTTCTCCTTTCTTTGCACCGCACTGTATTCAGTGTTACTCTGAAGTGAATCATTTTGGTAATGCAAGTCAACCACAGTTGTACTATTTCATACTGTTATTCATTTTTAAGATCAATCTAACATCTTTTCAACTGCTTGTCCTTTTGTCTGCATGCGTGTTTTTTGGGCCACTCTGTCTATACAACAGCACAGAGTGTAACAATAGAATTTCCCCAAGGAGATCAGTAAAGTGTTGTTATGTTCTTTTAAGTTTGGTTTGACTTTCTGCATGTGAGGCTTGTGAAGAAGTTCCTTGTTCAACAACAAAGATATACAACTTTTTATGAATCTTCTTATCTGATGCATGTGATCAGGCCTACAGTAGTAGACTGTGAACATAGCATATTAAATAATTGATAACATTAAGTTATTGTTCTTTATCTGATCGCTAAGTGTTCCCATAAACAATTAGTGCTATGATAATGTGTTCCTTTTAAAACTCATTACACCACACGTTACTCTAAGCACTGAGTCATGATGAGCATATAATGTCATATTAAGACCTTTTACTACTGGATTCTTCCGGTGTTACACTGCCCTGTTTAGCATTACAGCACAATGTGGTGATGCTGTAGTGTTCTCCCTTGGTCAGATTCATTTGGGTGATTGTTTAACTTTCCATAAACATCTGGTGAAGATTTGACTTTACATTTATGCCGGGTAACTTCTACTGACAGAACGTTTGACACCTGTGACTTATGAAACATTAGCTACATAATATTTGCATTCAGCTCAAAAAACATGTGAGACCTGGATGGTAGCATGATATTGTTAGCTTTGAGGTAAAAAAAAAAGAGGCTGTGCTGAGATCCAAGTCTGACAAATTACAGATAAGACTGATATGTCTTTGAAGTGGTCAGTAAAATCAGTGGCTTAGGTGTGAATTGGTGCTCATTCCAACTAACAAGAATATTTACAATAACCTATAACATGTTCCTTTCATTAACATTGATATCGATGCTTAAAGTTTGCATGCGAATGTGACTGTAGCAATAACCTTAAAGAGCAGACTTGTGAACGTTTTATTCAGTCACCAGTGGCCACCATAGAGAGGATGCACTCTCAGGACAGATATACATTTTCCTTGCTCATTAATTAATGCATTGTGTCTTCTGAAGTTGCTGCAGTCTTTTGTTTCCAGCTTGAACCTTTATTCCCTTTTAAAGTAGGGGTGCTCCGATCGCCAATTTTGGGGCCGATCGCCAGAATCAGTATCGGCCGATACCGATCCGATCGAGTGGGTGGGGGCTATGGGGATCTTCCATTTAAAGTGATCTTTAAAACTCAGTTAATGGGGCTCATTCACTGGCACTTCCACAAACAACAACCAACATAATTATTACATTCAAATGAAGTACATTATTCAAGTTTACATTAAAGGTGGGGTAGGTCATTTTGGAGAAACCAGCTCGAGTGCGCTAGAATTTGAAAATACACAGCCGGAAGAAATCTGCCACTTCCTTACAGAGCCCCTCCTCCAACACACACGAACGCGCACATGACCAATGAGGGCACGAGATAAGTATGTGCACAGATGGAAGGCTGACAGGCAGGTAGGCCATCCAGTTATTTTAGCTGGGGTGGCTAAAATGATTGGTCGTGCTTTTTACAGCGCCACGGCTTCCACTGATGAATTTTTGTTATGGATTTTTTGTCAAAGCACTTCAGATATTCATTGCTATCGGGATGTTAAGAGCATTCCATGGAATATAACAAAAGTGTATCTCGAGCCGTATTACCTACCCCACCTTTAACTTTGGATAATAACACGGGAGAAATGAGCGGAAGCGCTCTCTTTTCCTCTCTCCCTCTCTCTCTCTCTCCTGACAGCCCGTCAGTATCCGTCTCATGCAGCTCACTGATCAAGTAATGAGTGACCCACAGTGAAGAATAAACATATTTATTATTAGTTTAGCTAGTTCCTGAGGTAGATACAATAGCTAAGTGTGTTAGGTCTAACTCTTAGTGTGTGTTTTGCTCCGCTCACCGGTCCGTCACAGCGGGGCGGAGCTGAGCTGCAGGATTTCTGCTTCACACACGTTGCATTAGGGGTGTAACGGTTCACAGTATGCACGGTTCGGTATGTACCTCGGGTCACCTCGTCAAGCAGCGGCACCTTCCCTAGTAGAGGCACGCCACCTAGCAGAGGCTTCGGGGCCGACGACAACGACTAACGGCTAACGGCTTACAGCTAACGGCCGTCGACAACAACTAGCGGCTAACAGCTAACGGCTAACGATGACGAATAGCAGCTAGCGGCTAACGACGACGACTAACAGCTAACGGCTAGCAGCTAACGGCTAGCAGCTAACGGCTAGCAGCTAACTCACTCATAAAAAAAGGCATACCGTTACACCCCTACGTTGCATACCGCTATTTTATTGTCTTTTTCGGACACCTTAAAATACTGCCAGACTGGTGAAGCCATGTTGGTGAGCTTGTTTTGCCGCGCACAGAGAAAAGTGTCATGTATTTTACGTCATGTGATCGGCTCGCCCGATCGGCCTTTATAGAGAGCACCGATCGATCGGCAGAGAGTGAATATGGGCCGATATCGATCGGAGCATCCCTCCTTTAAAGTATAATATGACATTGTGTTAAGGAGATAAAGTGCATAATCTGGTTACCTAAAGATGCTTCACATTAACAAACAAGATATTATGACTAATTTAATAACAAAAACAATAACACTCATTCCCTGCTAATGTGGTTAATTTGAGCACAAAGGACTGCTTCCCTCTGACATGATGTTTGGATATCATTAGGCTGGAGGAACGCCAGCTCGGAGATGTTTAACCGTGGCTGTTTTTTGTTGCCGTTGTTGTCGCGCTCCGCTCCGCTGGCTCTTTTCTCGGCAGAGTTGTTTTTGTTGTTGTTGTTGTGACTCATCTGTCTCCTGTCAGCAGTGACGGAGAGAGAAATTTCATCTCCGTAAGAAAAACCCATCCTTCAAAGCTGTCAGCAGAAACAGCCATCAGCACTTCCTCGTTTTACACTTCCCCCTGTCCTTTTCCTGTCCTCTCCTTTCTCGCTCCCTAGCCTGTATCATTATTTTCCTCTTTCGTTCTTTTCTCTTCATTTCCTATCCTTTCTCCTTTAATTCCTTTCCTTTAGCTTCTTCTCCTTTTTATTTCCTTCACTTTTTGTCTTTGTCTCTCCTCCCCTCTCAAGTCCACATCCCATACTTCCTTTCTCTCTAGATTTAATTAAAGTTCCCTTTCCTTTTGTCTCCTGATCTATCCTTTGACCTTTACTCTTTCCTCCCCTTCCTTTAGCTGAACTTTCTTTCTTCCTATATACTTACCTTGTCTATACTTACTTTTCTTCACCTATTATCTTTCCTATGCTTTTATCATGTCATTCCTTTGTGAATTTCTTTCCTACATTTACTTTCATTAACGTTTTACTTTTGCTCCGTTTCCCTTCTTTAACTTTTATCTTACCTCTCCTACCTTTTTATTTATTATCTCTTTTTTATTAGTTCAGCATCTCTTCTTTTTGAAAAGGCACTATTGATATAATTAGACTCAATTCAGTAGCATCAAATGTATTAAATAATTACCATAAATAAATGTTACAACAATGTATAACCACCACTATTTTGTGGTCTTGTTGATGTTTCAAAATGAAGGCTTTGCAGTTTCAAAGAGGACATTTGTTTCTTGTTAGGTTATTGTTCGGAGTAGCACATGATAACAAAGGCCCTACGTAGCTGTGTACATGACAGGATGTGATTACCTAGAAGAGCGTCAGGACTGTTTTAGACATATGATAGCTATGTGATTAACATGATGATTCAGCCTCTATGGAGATAGACATATGACAAGCATGATCATTTCTGACGTGGAGCTAATCTGAAGTAAACATTGAATACTGTTTTGAACCGGTATTCCTGCATCTTGTGACTGTGTAACTCCCTCTCTTGTATATAAGCATGTGAAGGACACTGTTCAGGAACTAGTTGCACCATATGCTCTGTATGTGATGACTACTTCCATTCTTACAAGGATAATAAATACCAGTGGCGAACCGTGTCTTATCACAACTGGACCTTCTGTAGACACACAAACCCCCTGCCGCCGCCTCCCCCCGCCTGGCGTTATAATGTCAGTCTTTTCACTGAATTGTCATCTTGAAAAGGGTACTCACAACAATTCCGCAACAACTTCATCTTCACCTGTTGCACTTGTCATTTCAACGTTAAAAACAGTAAAACGGCATGAATTGCTTCGTCGCATTCATCTAGATCGTCTGTCTCGAGCCAGTCAACTAGCGGGCCTTCTAGAGTACCCTGGGAACAAGGGAAACTTTGAAAGAATACGCCCATTGGCTACGAATCAATATATGATTGGTTGATCAAACTGTCAGTCCTAACGTACGCTCTCATTCAGTGCAACGGCCAGAGCATTCTATCAAGGATGCCGAATACCTTGGTTGAAGGATATTCTACCCAGAGACCCAGAACAAGATCTGATTGGTTGCTTTCTTTTCTAACACAAAACCACTGAAATGTGTAGTGCATGGTCCGAGAAGGACAAACAAATCAAGGTAACACTGTGATATTACAGATCAACAACAGATACGATTCTCATTTATTCATTTTATTACATTTTATTTATATAATTAAATCGATTTTTGTTTGTTTTTATCTGAGTGTTCCAGGGTATTCTGTGAATACCTTGAAGGCCCTGACGGTTCACCACTGAATAAATACATGTATCCTGATATTAAAGCTCAAGCCGTTGAACGTGATATTTTCCTAACAGTTATCTACATGTAAAGTGAAAACATTTGGGAGGCAATTGTTCGACCAGGCTTTTTTAAGCGTCATCATACAATACAATGTTTTACAGTAATACTATATGTGTGTGGAATTCTTCTTTTCTTTTTTATTGTGGAAAAGTGGCAGGTAAAAGAGGGAGGATGACATTTAGCAAAGGTCACAGACAGGATTTGAACCCATGTTATCATGTTATGCACGGGCGCCACAAAGCTAGAGTGAATCCTCCACTCCTGACTGACTCGTCCTCTGAAGGTCAGCGGAAGATTAATGAGCTGATCGCTGACAGAGAAAGTGTGTGTGACAATGCGGCCTCCCTGTCTGCCTCCTCCTGTAATGATCATCATTTCCTCTTATCTATACCCCGTCGACTCCCCGCAGCAGGTAATTCAGAGTCAGTCTAGACACACCTGCCTCTCACCCCCACATTTTCCTCCCTGCCCTGCTGTCTCTCATCCCTGTCGTCAGGTGAAAACCTCATTATTCCACATTTTGGTACCACAGGGGATTAAGGGGAGGATAGAGCACAGTCTGCTGTGAGGTAGAACATGTGGAGTCAATTGTATTCATGCAGGAGTAGTTTTAAATGTTTGGGGATTTTCATTGAAAAATATTAATCTGTGTAATCCCATTTGACCCAAAATGTATGCCTGCACACACAGATCCAAAACATGCTGAATACAATACTGTTAACAATGTTCTTCAACAAATGACCAGACAATGCTTAGTTTGATGGAAAGTGAAAGTAAAATGGAGCTTGTTGCGCAAATGTTCTACAGCCCTATAGCCAATTTCACGATTTGGGAAAAATGTATTTGATTTCCATTATTTGGAATAATTGGATATATTGCAACCAGAGATGGGGTCGTTACTAAAAAAAAGTAATTTATTACATATTACTTATTATATAATATATTGCACTACTTCGTTACTGTCTACATAAAGTAACTCGTTACTTTACTCGTTACTTTACTCGTTACTTTACTCGCAGGGCCGGCCCGCCCCTCCCTACAGGCAGATCACGCGGACTGCGGCGCACATACAGTGTAAGCGCGCCACAGTTTTGCCTCTGCGAGACTCCACTTGCACCCCCAATTACTATTGCATTAATGAAGACATAACACAAGTCTTTCTTTTGATATGCTCTTTAATAAAATAGGCTACCAGCCTACCACAACAAGCTAACAGTCTGTGAAACGTAAAGACACTAATTAATGAAACCAGTTCAAGACGCATTATTCTTATTCTTATCATTCTTTATGAGCGCAGCAACGGTAAGGTATCTAATTACTTATTTATTTAGTATTCCATAACTTAGTAACAGAGATGGTCAAACTAAAGTGGTAGAGACATGGCAGAATTCCTACAATGAAGCGGGACATTGAACTGTTCACCCGTGAGAGGGCAATCAAGAAAAGAGAGCGAGCGGCCCCGCTGAGGGAGTTTACCAGGAGTTTACAGATGAAAAGACTCAGCCATGTTTATGCAGCACTGCACGTGGAGATGTGGTCGAGCAAATCGCGCAGATTACGTAGGCCTACATGTATACAAACCTGCGGCGGAAACCCCTCTTGTCTGTCAGTGAGTGTGATTATTTTATAAAAGTAACAAAGTAACGCGTGTCGGGGCAATGTTAGTAACTGTAGTGTGTTTACTGAATTATAAAAGTAACGCGTTACACTACTCCATTACCGACAAAAGTAATATTATTACAGTTACACCCAGCTCTGATTGCAACTGCGATACGGTTCATGTTATCAGAGAAGATTTGATTAAAAATATAAAATAAATTGAATAAATATATGTGTACAATAAATATGTTGCATTTAATATTGCATAGTAGGGTTGCACGATATTGTAAAAAACTGACATTGCGATATATTTTTTTCCCCTGCGATATGAAAAAATACAGGAATCGAAGAAAAGACAGTTTTTTTTGTCCGCAAACCATCGTTTCTTGAACTTTAATGCTATACAATTGTTTTTGTTTTCTTGCGATATTCAACCGGATGAAGGATTTTAGTCACGGACTTCTGGATCTTAAATTATCAGAGCAACAAGCTGAGCTAGCTCGGTTATCCTGCTGTGATCTGATCAAGAATGATTATGATTGGTCTGTGCATGCTGAGCCTACATGTCACTCACTCAAGTACCCCTGACATGAGAGCCGCGCAAGTTTTCCTTTTGTAACAAGCAGCAAAAGAATTGTAACATGATGTTTTTGATTTAATTTGCCTACTTAATAAAACATTTCCTAAAGAAAAAAAAAAACTGCGATGTGAATATCGCGCATGCGCATAACGCGATTATCGTCACGACACGATATATCGTGCAGCCCTATTGCATAGTGTTCAGTTATAAAACATTGTGTAGTCCTCTGTCCTTCATATTGCACGTCTGATCTCTTTAATTGACAGCTGAAGCTAATGAAGCCGGCATGAAAAAAACAGTTTAACGTTTAGTTAAAACAAATAAATGTTTTTCTTCTTAGCTCTTAGACTTTTTACTTTAGATATTCACACATTCTCTGCATTAGATTACTGAATGACACTTCAGTACATTTCTACTCATTTCATGATTTAAGGACAATGTTGGCATCTTTCGACAAACATTTGCTAAACTAACATTTATTCACGTAAACATTTCAAAAATTATAAAAGAATTTACAATACTAGTGACATGTTTATTTGCCTAAAACCGTGTTGTTCCTGTCATTAAACAAATTGCATCATAAAAATAACGCATTAAAAGCTCCTCTTCCTGACGTGCTGACAGCTGGTTGTGTCTCTGATCGTTTCTCCTCTTCCTCCTTCCTCTTCTCTCGCCTCAGGTTTCTTTACGCTGGCTCCTTAATTAGCCGCACATCTCCTTTGAATCACGCTTTAAAAAGCCGTCAGTGCTGTGGGTCCGGGTCGGGCTTCTCTGAGCTAATTAGCACTTAGCTCCAAGTGCTACGCTGTGTTGTGTTTGGCCGGACTGGGGGGTGGGTGTGTGTGTGTGTGTGTGTGTGTGTGTGTGTGTGTGTGTGTGTGTGTGTGTGTGTGTGTGTGTGTGTGTGTGTGTGTGTGTGTGTGTGTGTGTGTGTGTGTGTGTGTGTGTGTGTGTGTGTGTGTGTGTGTGTGTGTGTGTGTGTGTGTGTGTGTGTGTGTGTGTGTGTGTGTGTGTGTGTGTGTGTGTGTGTGTGTGTGTGTGTGTGTGTGTGTGTGTGTGTGTGTGTGTGTGTGTGTCAGTCAAACGTTTTTCTTTTGTTTCATCTGTGTTTCTTTGTTCTTCAAATGTGTCATTTACAAAACCTCAAAACCACGCATGACTTCTCATTGGGCAGATGGAAAAAAGAGTGAGTGTGTTTGTCAGTAGTCTTAAGACAACAAATTCAACAATATCAAACATTTCGAAAACATGCATAAAGACCAAGATTTGCAACAACAAAAAACAAAGACGCAAAACAACTAAAAATAGAGATGTAACAACTACAGCAATGGAAAACGACTACAATACGGCTACAAAGAAACACTAAACGAACACAAAGCTCTACCAAATACACAACAACAAACACCACAACATGCAACTGTTCTACTAAAATATTCAAAACTGCTACAAAGACACACGAAAAGACTTCAAATGGACACAAAATTAAGAGATTTACTGTAATGCAAAAACAAATACACATAAATCTCACAGCCATACGAAGAAACAACAAAGAGATGCCCAACAACCAGGAAAAAACCCAAAATACAGAGATCCAAATGGACAAATCACACACACACACACACACACACACACACACACACACACACACACACACACACACACACACACACACACACACACACACACACACACACACCAAAGATTCAGAACGACAGTAAAAGCACGAAAAAGCAGAAATGATGATTGTCTGCCATTTAGCTGTTTGCTTCCTTTTAGTCTGGGGGTTTTAGTCCTTTGCAGAAGGGGTGGGGGCCCTTTAGATATCCCTGCCAAGAAGTCTATTGTCATATAATCTGTTAATCATGTGTGTGTGTGTGTGTATGTGTGTGTGTCAGACAGTGTGTGTCGTGTTGGAGAAGTTGCAGTGTCAGCTCACTGCGAGTTTTTCTTTGAGGGGTTTTATTACTTCTGTTCTCCAGATGTCACACTTGAATGCAAAAGTGATGAATGCAATCTCACTCACACACACACACACACACACACACACACACACACACACACACACACACACACACACACACACACACACACACACGTACATACATACATAGCCATCCTGTAAGACACATACACTTGCTCGCTCACTGAGCCACACGTCACACACTCTCCACAGTAAGTCATTAGTGAGTTTGCATCACACACAGTTATCATGCGAGCATCCTCCCATCTGCTCACACTCATTACCGGGGGCTCCTGTTGATAACAGACTCCTGCTTCTTCTGTTTTTTTAAGGACTCCATAAATTATTCAGTAATTAAGACGTTTGTGCTGTTCGGGTTTATTCTGGAGATCTGCCCGGCTCCCTCCTCCTGACAGCTCTGCAGGAGGAGGCGTGACACGTGTAGCAGGAAACTCTTCGCAGCGCACGAGTGAACTTCTTCTTTTCCCCCTGGGATTGTAGAGCAGAGATGTGTTGACATTTTGTATCTGTTTACTACAACTTGCAATATATTGACACAAGAATAATGTTGTGAGGTGAATGATAGAACATCTCCAGCAGGTTGATTTTATAAACCCTTTTTATTAATCTGCAGAATATTGTCAAAAACGTTCTAAAAGATTCTAATTAAATGTGTCTAAAGTTTCTGCAATGGGCCAAATAAAGTGTGTATTTTCATAGATGATCCTGATACAGATTATGAACTTCAAATGACTTAAAGGTCACCTATTTTGCAAAATCCACTTGTTCATGTCTTGTATACATCAACATGTGTCCCCTCTGTGTAAAGAGACTCTGAACGTTTCAGGAAAAAAGATTCTATCTCTTTTTGTCCTGATCCTTTTATATAAAAACCTGTCTGAAAATGAGCTGATCAGATTTTGGCCACTTTATGATGTCATAACGATGTTTTGGCTTGTGTAACCATTAGCCAATCACCAACCAAGGTAACCCCCCTTCCCCCCCCCTTATGACCTGAATCTCCTCTAGAGCACCATTGTGTTATTTTTAAATCTCTCTCAGAGGGGCATGGGTAGGGGCTCCTTATTTTCATCTAAAGCAGGGGTCTGCAACCTTTTTGACCAAAAGAGCCATTTTGCTCCTTTTTCCCCAAAAAATGTTTGTCTGGAGCCGCAAAACATATTTCATAGCTTAATAGCTAATAAAGTTGTATTTATTGTTATATCAGACAAAAACTACAGTTTTTTTTACATTTATTAGGCTATTTATTACATCATATAAAACTGTTAACCTCTAATAAGAAACAAAGAACTCCTATAAGGAGAATTAAAAATAATACACAGGCCTACTTTAAAATAAATTAAACACAGCACTTGGGGAGTCCTCTGCACATTTGAAGGGGAAAAAAATATTATTAAAATGGGCCCACTTTGAAATAAATAAAACATATAGCTGCATCCTAAAAAGAGTTAAAGGTGGGGTAGGTAAGAATGGAGAAACCAGCTCGAGTGTGCTAGAATTTGAAAATACACAACCGGAAAAAATAGGCCTCTTCCTTCAGACTTCCTTAAAGAGCCCCTCCTCCAACACACACGAACGCGCACATGACCATTGAGGGCACGAGATAAGTTTGTGCACAGATGGAAGACTGACAGGCAGGTAGGCCATCCAGTTATTTTAGCCGGCCGGCTAAAATGATTGGTCGTGCTTTTTACAGCGCTACGCCTTCCAGAGATTAATTTTTGTATGTATTTATTGTCAAAGCATTTAATATATTCATTGCTATCGGGACGTTAAGAGCATTCCATGGAATATAGCAAAAAGTGTTTTCTGAAATAAATGACATACCCCATTGAATTATGACTGAAGATTGTCAGCTGTCTTCCTCCCCCGTGTTGTTCCTCGATACGGAAAGGCTGCAGCACCTTTGACAACTTTTCTCTACACATCAAACATACCGGTAAACCAGCATCGTTTGCCGTGAAAGCATATAACTCTGTCCACACGGAATTAATTCCTGTGTTCCTCCGGTACTTTCCTTTGATTTATCCATAGTTCGCTCATCGAGCCGGGGGTCCCCGCGCGAGCGCCTCCAAGAAAAGGCGCTCGCGCGGGACCGTAGCAGGATGTGACGCATATTTTAGTTGACCTAATTAAAACCGTTTTGTTTTTTATTTATGTGTCACAGTATCCCCTCAAAATACGAAACATTTTAAACTGTGCAACAAAATATAAATAGTCCTACAAATACTTTTATTTTATTTCCTTCTTATTTTTGTCTAAGCTCAAGGGAGCCAGAGCAGAGGGCTTAAAGGGCCGGCCGCGGGTTGCCGACCCCTGATCTAAAGTAACAGACAGAGAATCAGCACTTTGGAAACAGGGCTGAAACAGAGGGGATTATGGGTAATGATCTGTTTGGTATTTAGAGCCAAACACTTCAGAGACATGTTTTGTATATATCTGAGACCTATAATATATTGATGAAAAACAGTATAATAAGGGACCTTTAATGTAACCTACTTAATTAGCGTAATTTGAACAGATTATGCATGCCATGGTGAGGTATGCACATTCAAAACGTACTATCTTACTCACTAGCCATTTATAGACATAGAAATACTGTAGATAAGTAGATCAGCAGCGTTTCCCTATAGGTTCCCTGGTCTCTATTGGTTGGTTGAGCAGCTGATTTACTTCCAATGCCAGTGTTTAATGCCAGAGCCGGGTGTGACATGCCCTTTATGAGGCTGACAGGGAGCAAGTGGAGGTCATGGTGGTGGACGGACGCTTAGGGAGGAGGAGTTTCTGATCAGAGTATTTTAGCTGGATATCTTTCCCACAACCAGAATAATAAATGAAAGTTAACACACAGTTATAATCTAGAAGCCAGTTGTTCTATAGGAATTAAATGATTGTGTTCAGTTGATAACAATAGGGTTAAATAGATCTTTGTCTTTCTCTGTATCTTTGTTCTTTTTACCTTTCCATTTTTGCTTTTCATTTTTTTCTCTATCCCCCCATCTCTGTCATTGTATTTCTATATCCCCCCCAGCAGCTGCTGATCAGTGTTGACAGTGATATCCTGGTTTAGTTTGACCTGCAGCAGAGGTGTGCTCCCTCATGCCTGTCTAACAGTGTGTGTGTGTATGTGTGTGTGTGTGTGTGTGTGTGTGTGTGTGTGTGTGTGTATGTGTGTGTGTGTGTGTGTGTGTTTAGACACCCCCCACCCCGGCAGCGTTCAGCCCACTGCTGTGCACTCGGGTCAGTGCAGGTCAGAACGGGGGCGAGTAGTCCTCTGCCTCCTCTCCACCTCCACCTCCACCTCTCCATGTTTTGTTTTTTACATTTGTCATGTATTTCAATATTTCTCTCTCCTCTTGTCTTTCTGTTCAATCTTTCTTCTTCTTCCTTTCCTTCTCCTTACTCACCCATATTTGTTTATGGTCCCATACTCTCTTTCTTACAGTCTTCCTTTTTCTCTCAATCCATATTCTTTGTTTTACAAGTCCTTTCCATGTCATTGCTTCTCCTTTTCCTGTCCACTCTCTCCATCAACCATGTTCTTTTCCATCAGCTGTCCATTTCCTTCTTCTCTCGTCAATGTCTCTGTTATTCTCTCCTCCTTCACCGTTTAACATCAATTTTTATTGATCTTTTTCTACTCTTGTGCACAGACTGTCCTTTGATTCCCTCTGCCTTTTTGTTTCTCTGTCTCTCATGTTCTAGCCTGTTTTCCCCATAATGTAAATGTTTCTCCCTAAGCTTCTTCCCCGTAGCTCCTCCCCTTTCCTCCCTCTCCATCTCCTTACTATTTTCGTCTCACTGCACAACTAACTTTTCCTATTTCTTCCCCCTCTATTCCTTTATTAAAATCTCCTATTTCCCTACCTCCTCTCTTCCCCTCTCTTCTTTCTCTCCTTTTCCTCTCTCTGGTCTGGGTCATGGAGGCAGAGCTCCCCAGGGTGCAGGTTATGTAAGAGCTTAGCGTGCTGATGTGATGCAAGGGGAAGTGTTTAGGCGGACGAGCTGCTCAGACCCCCACCGTCTAACACACACACACACACACACACACACACACACACACACACACACACACACACACACACACACACACACACACACAACTTCCTGCAAGCAAGAGCTGCATGCAAGCTGGCATTTTAGCATGAGTTAGACCTCTGCTCTGTGTGATATGTAAGCAGTAACACAGACTGCAGCTTCGACACTCAAACATTACACTTAACCATACAAATATGCAGCATAATATTATAATATGACTCACAATATTGTTTTAATACCTATTGCCCTCATGATGTGTGTTGCTAACAAATATGTTGTCAGCTATGCAATATTTGTTATCCCTTATCCCTGTGAATGTGTGACATACTTACTGCTGCACAATTTAGTTAAAATAACTTATTGCAATTTATTTTGACTGATAATGCAAAATGATCTGCGAAATGAGGGTATGGCCATTTTTTTACATTATCCCTCAAAAAATGCATAGAAATGTTATTTATTGTACAGGATTTGTACCAAACCACAATACTTCATTCAGATATTTTCCCTTTACTAAATATTGCACTTCCTGCGATTTAAATGTTGTACTTGTTTATTTTGCAAATTCGATTATAGTTCCAAGAATTGTGCAGCCAAACATCAGAGTATTTCACCCTTGTGTCACTGTTGAAAACCACAAGCGTTAATCAGCTGCTTTACGATGACCCATTGATATCATGACTACAATCTTTCTTCTAGGTGAAAATATGTCTTTGCACTAGTGCCTGTCTTTTCTTCATCGACACACAACCAACAGACGACTTTTTAAATCTTTACAGCGCCATAAATTCACACCTCGTTCTGGTTCACAGGTCCAACACAGCCATCAAACTCCTGAAACCTGGCACTGCTTCTGTCACGTTCCAAATACTGAGCCACACATCCCATTTAAATCACACAAACGAGACACGCGATAGCATGTGTGGAAGGAAGGGAGGAAGGGAGGAAGGGAGGAAGGGAGGAAGGGAGGAAGGGAGGAAGGGAGGAAGAGAATAGTGGAAACCATGAGTGAGGGGACGCTGCCTGGTGACCATACGTCCTCCATCCCACTCTAATAGACCCATTAGTCACAGAAACAGACCCAGAGTGATTATCAGCAATCAGGCTGCACAGAGACAGACCACTAAAGGGGGTGGGGGAGCAGGGGGGAGGGTAAAAAGAGAGAATGGAAGATGAAAAAGTGGAATAAAAGAACATTAGCTAGAGACAGAGGGAATATTAAGAGAGAGATGGCAGATGGCAGGACATGGAAATAAATATGGAAGATGAGAGGAGAGGGTCCCCGAGCAGCTATTATCACACTGCACAAAAAGGTTAATTAGTCATTTAAAAAAAAATCAGCGATGCTGGACGTACTTCGGCCTCCCACAATGCATCAGACAAATCAAATGAAAGCGGCTGGAAGCTCGTATTTAAAGAAGGACAAAGCTAATAGGCTGCACAGCTAAAGACGCTCATTTGTCAACATCAGCATGGCAGGGCAATATAGATCTGTCTTTGACAAGATTGGGTGTGTATGTGAGTGTGTGTGTGTGTGTGTGTGTGCAATATGGCTATAGTTGCCATGGTTACAGTGAACGCAGCTCCGGGGTTGGTTCTCATTAAGGAGTTAATTACCTGCTGTGGAAATATTTTTCACCTTCGCCTGACAAGGCCGTCGTTAGGAGACGACTGAGGGGCAGAGAGCGCCACACTATTTAATAACAATATCACAATGAAGTGAAAGGGTTAAACTAGTGGAAAAACACCAAATTAAATGAGAAAAAGTTTTATTTTGCAAACAATCTGAACAACTTTGAGTTCTTGTTCTACGATTACATCTACTATGGAGTTTTGTGTAGATGATTTGGAGGTTTAGGGGGGCAACTGTTTACTACAACTTAGTATATTTACTCAATTATTGCATTTAATAATCAATGATTTCAAGATACTTCTAATTTACTTGAATATTTTCATTTTCTGCCACTTGATACTCCTACTCCATTTTGAGGCAATTATTTTTTACCTTTTTTTACCTACCTTTACTGTTTTTGTTTATATTACATACCATATTTACTAGAAATCTATACAGTTGTACACAAAGTATCAAAACATTGCTCCAAATGTACAAATGTATAAGTACGAATACAAAAAAATGTATTGATAGACACAGAATGTTATAATATTGTATAATGAAACAACAATATTAAACAGCCAATCCCTAATAACTTTACATTTTTTGGTTCTTTAAGTATATTTTGGTTAACACTTCTGAACTTTTACTTAAAGTGGACTCATCATGCTATATTTGAATAATATAGTGTAGCGCCATACCTATACAAAACATGTCTGTGAAGTTGTTTTTTTCAAAATACCAAACAGATCATGCATTTTAGCCATGCCTCATTTCGCTCTATTTACTCTTTTCCAGCCCTGTTTTTGCAAGGGCTGATTCTGTGACGTAGCTTTAATGCAAATGAGCTGCAGCTGACCACGCCCCCCAGCAGGAGAGGGGGGCGTGCCCAGAGATCAGCTGCTGGGCTCTCAGAAGAGGGGGAGGAAAAGAGAGGCTCCGTTTTTTATTCTTATATTATTATCTAGAGTTGTTATTCATTTGTTTTAAAGCTCAATAAATAACAAAGAAGACCTTTGACTGGCACTTTTCAAATTTTGTCCGGAAGATTTTAACTTTAACGGACATGTTGACCGCCGAAAAAAAAATCTGACTGAAACTCTGCCGCACGGTCCCCTCGTCCCTTGGAAGAGGCAGAGAGGTGGGTGTTTGTCATCTGCTGGTGGACTACCGGAGAGAATTACAGCAGGAGCAAACGCTTGCCTCGGGGAGGGAGAAAAAGAGCCAGAGCGTCCACAGCGGAGAATAAACAGAAGGGCAACCATGGCAACCATGCGTGGGAAGTCTTCTTCGCTGCTTTTGTGGCAGACAACAGCGCCACTTACAGGCTCGGCATATGTACTACAGCGTCTCCAGCTCTTTTGAGCGGTCTCACGTGAACGGACATGTTTCTGGTGCCTGTTGCGTGTGGACGGAAGACTTTTTTGATAACGATTGCGGTCCGTTTGCAGGTGGAGCGTTGCCCATGTAGGCGGAGCGTCACCGCCCACTATTCCGGGCTGACGTCAGCTCGGATGGAATCTGTATCCACTCGTTGTAGCCCCGTTTTTAAAAGATTTGGGTACTGAGGAAAAGAGAGAGGGTTTTATTTTCTGACGCTGGGTGAGTTCCCCGACGAACCGGGGACACATATTTATGTATAAAAGACATCACAAAGTGCATTTTGCATGATAGGTCCCCTTTAAGGTATATTTTCAACTCAGGACTTTTACATGTATTACTATTACGAGCTAAGTTCCTTTTTCACCACTGTCACAATATTAAAGTAATGAAGCTCATTTTGTAACTTTTTAAAGTACAGAAAGCGGAACACAAGATGCCTTTCTTTAAATGTAAGTACTGATGTTTATATCTTATTTCTGACTGCAATGATATTTTGAGCACGATGATGTTTGGGAATGTGTTTTTTGCCTCCAGGTAATGACTGTGAGTCGGGTGAAGAAGAGCTTTTCTTCTTCTATCTTGGTTGCTACCTGCTGTAGAACAAAATCATTTCTCTTGCAGACGAATAAACGGAACAGAAGAGCAATTCAATTCACATTCGACCCATTTAAAGTAAAAAACACCCATGAAGGTTAATTCTCCCTTAAATGACCTCAGCCTTCTCCTTCCTTTTACATTTAGTTAAGAGTGATGTGTCCCGTTTCAGGTCCTCTCAATAGATTTCTTAACTGTGAAATGTACAGCTTGTCCCTCATCATCGTGCTGCATCACGGTGAGGAAGTAACTATGCAGCGAATAATCACTGTAAACATGATCACAATAATAATGATGGTAATTGCCTCGCTGACGCTGCCAGCAGCTCTCTAAAGCCCTGTTTGTTTTCTGATCCCTCTTCACAGGAGTCATTTTGGTCTAATGGTCTGTTTAATCTCCCTCTTTCTCTCTTTCTCCCCCCTTCCTCTCTCTCCATCTCTGTTCCCTTCTTCTCTTTGTTTGAAATGGAGCATGCTGCACACTAAATGGAGGTAATAGAGGCTCCATTTTGCAGCTAAGAGGGTAATTTACTAACTCTTTGAAAAACATAATTCTCAAAACGGCATAAAAGGAGCAATTGTCCCTTTGTTATGCCATTTGCCTAATTTAATCTGCCTTTGCTGTTATTTTAACTCTTGTTAAATGGCTTTTTGCGGTTAAAAAAGTTCAGAAATGTGATTTCAAACAACTGAAACATTAACACCTCCAAACAATTACTGATAATGAAAGATGTAGGAATAAGAGGATGCCTTTCAATAATATTTTTGTATTTTACCATGAACAACAAACTTTTTTCAAATGATCCTTTTCCTAAATAGAATGATAAACATGTTGTAAGATAAGGATAAACACAAGTCTTTAAATGGTCAGATATGAATACTTTCCTTTTAGTTTAAGAACCAACGAAAAAAAATTCCACGTTTACATTACAACTCAGAAACCAACAGTATTTTGACAAACTGAATATTATTATTTTTTCTACTTGTAATAATTTATATTTATCGTCAGAACAAGAAGCTTACCGGCTTTTGAGTATAAATGAGCCCCAATTAAAGCCGTATCTGTGAGCTCTGGTTAAACCCACCTCACTAATGAACGGTGGTAACACGTTTTAAAACCTGGATGATATTCATGCATTAGGACGTTTGTCAGAAAGCTCATTGCCTGTAAAGAGCAATAATGTTTATCTTCCATGCACCTGCCTAACACCTAGCGCCTGGTTAGGTAATTGATCATTTATCACGTACAGCAAAGGACTGATTGACGTGTGAAGTGACCTTGTAATTAGAAGTCAAGGCTAGATTTAATCAACAAGGCTCAATATAAATCATCTTCTGGTGATGTCTAGTGGATACAAAAACAATTATTAAATTAAATGAAAGGATCATGCACTTTATTATTGAGGTGGTATGTTTGTGTGGGACTAAGAACACGTGGATAATGAATGATACACATTGCACTGTGAGGCTGTATCGCTGATACACATCAAAATCTGCGGGATTGTTGGGTGAAATGTAGCATTTAAAAAACCGTTTAGTCTTTATAATATATCCACTTTGACTGCCAACCCTGTTATAAACCGCGGATATAAGAACAAGCATTCCAAAGCTTTCAGAAATATCTCGTTTTCCCCCTCTTTATTAGCTGTAGTTGCCACCTGCATGAGGATATACTTCTGGGGAGACATTCTGGCTAACTAAATTAGCTGAAGACGTGGTTTTACTTTAGTCTGCGTTTCCCATGTTTTTACAGATTTGGTGTCACCAACAGTTGGTCACGATGAGCCCCATTTGTCCTGAGAGTGGTGCCAAAGTAGTTTAAGAAAAAAAAACGTGTTTAATACGTGAATAGTGTCCATTTTTACTAAGCCTGTCTCAAATGTAAACTATTACAATTGACTTAACGGTAATCTTCTAAAATGGACTCAGGCCACATCGGCTCAGCTTTTTTTGGAGCTTAAGTCTGATGTGGAATATACAGTATGTTGGCATATATGTTGTTAATGCAACCATTTGCATGCTAAAAGCCTAATGCTGCTAGCAAGCCTAGAAAATAACTTCACGTTCTTGTTTTCAATCTTTAAGTGAACAATTGTCATCTTGTGAGAGAAAGACTCGCAGTGAAGAGAATAGTTTGTGTGATTTATATTTTTTGGTTTGGATAGCTTTTCTAAAAGGCAGAGAGATAGAAACCACTGGTTTAATTAAGCATTTAGACTTAATTAAAGAAAGAATAATTGAACGGCTGAATTAATTAAAACCACCAATGTGCAAGATTTATTAGTTGGTTTTTAATTGTCTTTATTTGACTTTTAGGCAATCCATTTGGTCTGACTCTACCTAATGAAACGGAGACTTGAGCTGTGATGTTAAAGCCCGGTTTCCAGAAAGGACTTTTGAACATTCTGCTGACACACGGCATCTCTTCAGAGGCGTTGGAGCGCAGCTACAGGACGACTGACAGACTGGCAGGCCGCTCTCTGTTTTTTTTCCCCAGGAGGAAACTTGTCCCTAAGTCAAATTAGATCCGCTGACATCTCCTCGGCTCTGCCTTCTTCTTGCGGTGTGTGTGGCTGAGCCTGCCGAACATCTGAAGCCTCAGATGACGAGTCGTGGGAACTGCGGAGGAAACTGTGCCACGCTCCGTCACAGATGGCACCGCCAAACGCTTCTGAGAACATCATGCTCTGCCGAGGAAGCGTCAAATTGAATTTGTCGGAGGAAAACAGGTGTGCTGAGTTAGGTGCTGTCGTTTTAATGTGGCTCTCTGTCTCACAAACACGCACGCTGAGACACTTGTCAGCACACACCCATACACACACCCAAGAGTTAAGTCAGCCTTTTAAATATTTCAAGAACTATCCGTAAAAGAAACACTTGGCATCCATTTTTTTAACCCAAAGTTCCTGCACCTTATGTTTACCAACAACACATAACACCTCAGTATATCTGCTACAATTTTAAATACGAATTGCAGCAATGAGGGCCTTATAATAATCAATAATCTGGTCTGTATGATCACATTTTAGTCACCTACACCTCTTGGTTTCCCTGATCGAGGTTTTTTCTAAAAGCCAGTGAAAAGTAATTGTTGGTCCTGTCAGAAGGGAAGCCTTTTAAAGAATGTCTTAGTCGTCTAACAATTACTACGATTTTGTCAACAAATCCATTGTTCATTTAATCAACAGATCTGTTTAACTAAACAAAAACAACAATCATACAGTAGCACGTTTCCTATAACTTCTACATAGCAAAACCCCCCCCCAAGCCCGCAGTAAGTGCGCCGGACTCTGTGGCCATTTCTCAATCGCGAGGATGCTTGCTTGGTAGCACACGTCTTCCGAGTCACTTCCTTCAGAAGCTAGGCAAGAATCCTTTCTGGCAATCGGAAAACGAAGAGTGGAACAGGCTAGCAATTGTGCAGGTGTGCGTCATATGAGAGGCCCCGCCTTACATTTTCCGCCACAGATTTGGGGAAATTAGTCCGTTGTGGGGATTTGAAGGATGCGAAGTCTACCCATGTGCAGGAATTGGATTGGAACAGTTCTTCGGCGGCACTCAATGACGTAGTATTCTTGAAATATTGTCTTGGAAGCCCGTTTCCTCGCGATTGAGAAACGGCCCGTGCCCAACATTCGTTGTGTCCAAACGGCGATACTGCCACTTCCGTATCAGTCCGTGACGTCACCCGGCCCAAAACAACTTTTTCCCATTGACTAACATTGGGAAAGAGAGACGTCTGTAAATCAGCGGAGATTTTTTTTTTAACTAAATAAACTACCCAGTATGAACAATTTCACAGCCCTTATTAGAATCATTCGGTCCTTAAAGTTGTAAAATGCACTAAAAGCCGAATCTAGATGTATTTTCTCACTCCATTCACTCTAGTGAGCCGAGAGTGGGAGCTCGGGGGCGGGACTTAAGGGGAAACTCAACTGTGCATGCTCTAGCCAGGCATGTCGGGTAATCTGTGACGTTTCGCTCTCTCAAAAGTTGGGCCATTTTGCCTTCATGCGCCGATGAGCAGCTCTCATAGGAAAGAACGAGACCCCGCCTCCCACGCTGTATCCAGGTTTGCGTTCCGATAATCCAAAAATCATCTCCTAAATTCTAACCATAGACTCTATATATAGTTCTAACCCTATCTCCTATTCCTTGACCTCTGAGTGAAACGTCACGGGGTTAAGGGATAGTGGATAGGAGAAATTCAAAAGGACTAAGGAGAAGAGACTGCGGTACTTTAGAGAATCCGAATGCACTTTCACTATCTGACGTGTTTATGATGCGCCAGCGGACGTCATTGTGTGCATCTGCTGCTGTGGTGAAACTATGGAAACTAGTGTTCTATACACAAGTTATTGAGCCGTTTCCGCTCTACATCCTGAACTCCTCCCTTCGATGCAATGCACTTCCGTTTTGGCGGACTGGGTTTGTTTTGCTAGCTAGCTCCGTTGTGCCGACAAAGGACTGATATCGCAGAGACAAAGAGGATATAACAATTACAACATGAAGAAAAGTGGTTCGGGAACTACGTGTGCGGTAGTTGGTTGCAATCACTCGAGAAAGCACCTGAACGAGTGGTTAGATAGAGAGTGCTACGACCACAAACCAGCACCCAGCCATGTTGTTCATTAAATACAGATAAACACAACAAATACTGCATGCATTGTATTTTTTAATATTATATATGAATATTTTCATAGTGATGTAATTGTGTGGGCTGCTTTTATATTTTAATTTGTAATACCTGTTAGGATTAAACATGTGATCTTTCTTGTTGAAGCCATTTCTTTAGTTTCCTCTCAACAATTAATTAATTCAGTGTTATTTATGTACAGTATGAGCTTAATATGAATGATGAACTGTGTTAAAAGAAATTGTGGCACTCTAAGGAACATATGAAATGCAATAATGCAATAACAGTGCAATAATGAAATTAAATTACATCAAACTTTATTTTCACTCAAACAGTACAGGCACATATGATATATTGCACAGCATAAAGAGATCATGTAAATTGTGCATTATGTAAACAACAGACAACTGTTGGCTCCTGTGGGCATGACCTAAATAAGGCAGTTTATTTTGGTTTTATGCTGGGCCACGTCGTCATGTTATCCTCCCAGTTTTGCACTGAATTCGGGTGGGGGAGAGTAACGCCATCTCCAGTCAAAGAAGTAGAATCGTGTTCCCAAGCTAGCATCACTGTTAGCATCGAAATCGCTGTGTTTACACCAGTGCCCGTCTGACTGTTTACATCGGTTTACACCGACAGACGCTGTGCAAAAGACTTCCGGCGGAAATGAAGTGCATTTGTGTAGTGTCATGGCGCTACCCGTGTTTTGGCGCGTAAACTTGTCTATACAACGGACTACATGGATGTTTAATAAGAACAAGGGACTCATCTAGAGACTCTGCACCGTGCTCTGATGCTGTTGTTTTATGCTTTATGAATGTGGACAACAGAGAAACATATTCTTCATGACCAAAGTTGGAATTGAAATAAAAAAGGAAAGTGAAATTTATGCTCGTCACCCTCTCCCTCCGGTCCACATTAATACAAATGATCCCAATACTTATGATTGTATGAAAATATCTTAAAATCAATACAAATGTATTTATTATAAACGTTAGTCCTTAACACCTATCACTGTGTATATCACCATTCAAACATCTTTTAAAAGTTGAACAAACCCCACACAGCTCAGTGAAATGTTGACTTTATTTGATCATTTCAGTAAAAACTAACGTTCATATTTCTCTTTTTGATTATAATACTGATTAACGTTCAAAACAAAGCACTTTGGCAACTTACCACATACATTAAGCTTAATAAGCACCGTAACTTTCATGATATAATTTCTCCGTCATAATCGTTTGTTTCCGTGAACTGTTGTGTGACGCAAATGCTGCGGCTGCAAGGCATTGTGGGGCAGCATTTGCTCCTCTCCTTTCGGTTAGGGAGGTCCAGTGGTTCCTAAGCTAAAGGAGGTTTTAAAGGAAGTTTGAAACCTCCTTTCCTTTCATTTGGAGAATTGGAACGGCACTTATCATGGCTGCCACTGACGTACTTCCGGGTAATTTCAGGTGGTTAGTAAGGTTCCTAAGCTAAATGGACTATTGGAACGAGTTCTTATTATACATCCATGATCCACCCACAAAGGTGTTTTGAGTTTGGAGGATTTAGAACGTCTTCTTCAGTGGTGTTTGGGACATTTGACTACACACAACTCAGCCTGAGAAGCACTGTAATCAGGCAGAATAACTCAAAACATGTGCGGGTGTGCAGAGCCTGGTTATTCACAGATAACATGCTAACATTTACACATGGTAGAGGATGGATCAAACTGATCCATATGATGACAAAGATCTCTTTGGGTGAGTTTGGTTTGGGTAAAGATTTGTTTTTTGTTTTGGGCCCAAGTCCATCTGCTGTTGAGGACCATGTGATATGGTTGAGCGCTAGAGAAAAAACTAAGATGCATTGTTTTGCCAAACTGCTTTTTCTATATGGCAGATAGTGTCTTTTCATCCATTAGCATAATACAACACAAATTATAGCAGTTTTTGTTAGAAAAGGAAAAGAACGCATCAGATTCATGTCTATTTTAATATTTATTGAATCTACAAATTAAGAAAAATGACAACGAAAATGAAAAAAAGTACGTACATTATAAAGTGAAAACATGCCCGTTACACATCCTGCTTTCCCTCACACCTGGTTGATATTCAGCAGCTCCAGCAGCCGCTTCAATACGTGTCAAGATTAGCTCGCTCCCCTGGGTCGGCCAATCACGGTTCACGGTACATGACTTGCCAAACTGAATCACCCAATCCTGAGCGAGAGAAGAGCCGGAGCGATGATACAACACTTGGTGTCTGATGTGTGTGTGTGTGTTTGTGTGTTTAGCTTCCTGTTAGCATTTTGTGCATCTGTTTTCAAGTTTTTGGATAAGTTGTTTTTTTTTCTCAATATTTGCATGAATCCATCTTTCTCTGTGCATTTATGAGTTTGAGTTTTTGTGTGTATTTCCTGGCTTGCATTATATTTTTTTCTACACGTGTGTTAACACATGAATGCATGCATGTGTGTGTATCTGTGTTTGTGTGTGTGTGTGTGTGTGTGTGTGTGTGTGTGTGTGTGTGTGTGTAGCCCGTATCTTCCGTGCCGCTGTCTGCCTACAGATGGGATGTGTCACATGCTGAGTGGACAGGCATATTGAAGCAGGGGAGGGGACAGATTGGGGGGGATAAACGGGATCGGGAGGGGGGGGTGTGTGGGGGAAGAGATGTGGTGGTCATTTTAACATGACTCAGCATTCCTCTGACCTTCCCCATACGACTGATGTCTGATGTAGCCGCAGGAGGTCCGCTTCAAAAGCTGTTATGAATATTCAACGTTTCCTCTCTCCTTCCTCCACCAGGCAATCCATCATTCATAAACACGCCTTCACACCCTGCTGGAGGGTGTGTGACTCCCCGTGTGTGTTTCCTATTTTTGCCAAATGTGCGCATCGGAAGTCAGTGTGAAATATTCCCTTGCAGGGATTTTAAATATTCAGATCATTCCAGTGTATAATAATTTGTTTGCTATTTCTGCCACGTCAGGCTGGTAAATCCAGATTTACCCGCTTATGTTGACAATACAAAGGTAACTTCTGCGATTTAAGAACATTGCGTCAAAGCATTCTATACAAAAAATCAAAACCCACTGTTTTAAGTCTTCACTCTTTGATTTTTATATTTAGTTGGGTCGCTAAATGTCAGAAATGCATCATGGTTAGCTTGTTTTTCTTATCTTGAAAGTAAAATTGTGAAAGTGTAAAAAGTCCACTGTGTTCTTTTGAAATGTAATAGCAAGGAAAAGCACAAAGAAACAATTGTAAATATCGAATTAAGCTAACAATGTTTTACATCAGTGCTTAACTAATTGTAAAGTTAGTTAGTACATTTAAGTATATAGATATCTTTTGTATACTGACTCGAACTGCATACTGACACTAATTGTTTATTTTACTTGTCCTTCTTTTAGATTCCTACCTGCAGTAAAGGAAGCTGAAGATAAAACATCCCAGCATGCATTCTGACTTCAGGGTATGTGTCTTAAATATCTTATTAGGTAGCTAAATCTAACTGGCAGGAAATATGCTAACAGCAGTAAAATATAAATTTGAGTGGACTTCCTTTATGTCTTCAGGGGTCCATTTGTCAGCAGTATAACAGCATGTGCTTACAAAAGTACCTGTGTGCAAGTTTGTGTGAGTGTGTTAGTGCTGTATTTGCATTCTCTCTCATTGCACTAAGCGCTGAGCTGATATATTAGCTCAGTAAATCTTTGTACACCTTTTAGGTAAATCAGTCGTCTCATCACAGTAAACAGGAGAGCAGAAAGTGAACACACACAGCTGCTGCTATCTCTGGTTGTTCAAGACAAAATAAGACCATTTCAAACACAATAACACTGGTAATCTGTACTCAAACTGAAAAAGGAACCGTCTTTCCCTCAGTTATTTAATTCCAGCTGCTCTTTAAACTGTATCTGCAGACAGAAGGTCAATATTTGCAATTTGAACCCATTTTCAAGCTGTTTTTACCTCTGGGAAGGTAAAATTGGATGTTTTGTCATGTCTGGGGAGAGGCGTAATACTTTAAGGCATTGGATGTAGTTTTCCTCTCGGACGCTGTTTTTCTGTTAAAAGCTGATTTTCATTGATATGATCAAGAAAAAATTCAAAAGCACTATATGGGTACCCTTATCATTATCATTATATTACCCTAATATCAGCATCACCTAGACAGTTTTTTAGGTCAGTTAAAGATGAAACATTTATAATTTGTCTAAAGGTAAACCAGACTTTTTTTCTGCAAAAGTTTAAAAAAAAAAAACGAATCATGACAAAAATAATATCAACTTAATATTTAAGGTTTAAATCAAGCAGTTATTTCGTTGAAAATACTTTTCTTCTTGTTTAACCACGACCAAATCAATATGTAATCTTTTCCTTTAAACCCAATGAAAATGACGAGGGCTAGCTTTTGTGTTGCCTTTACCAATTTGCAGATAATCACCATAACCAACACACAGCCACAGCCATATTATGACCAAATGACAGGGCATGTAAGCAAACAACTCCCCTCTTTCACATCCAGCAGATCAACAATTTGACAAAGGTGAAATAAGGTGCAACCAAGAAAAACAGCCAAAGATAATCTGATGTTTAAAGACTGACAGAATGGATGTTTCTATTGGAATAAAGACACACACACAGTGACAGTGAAGCACATATTCACTGATTTCAAATGAAACAAAACTCAACGTGGGCCCAGCGTTAGTGGACAGCAGGCGAAGAAGAAGCTGAATCATGTTCCGGGTCATGTGACGAGAGTGGACACGGCTGTCAGGGCTCGTGTGTGTTATAGTTTAGAGCAGTGGTGGTGTTTTTTATTTTTTGCAGGCACATGTGTGGTCTCTAAGAGTCTGTACAGAGTTTGTGTTCGTGTGTGTTTGTAACAGAGATGAGTTTGTTGTTTATGCATGTGTCTATAAATGTGACATGGAAATGACTCTGTGTCTGAGAATGTATGTTTTTTATTACCATCTGTTCATCTGTTTTTGCAGTGTGTGTTGAAGTTTTTTTAATTTTTGTTTCTCTGTGTGTGTGTGTGTGTGTGTGTGTGTGTGTGTGTGTGTGTGTGTGTGTGTGTGTGTGTGTGTGTGTGTGTGTGTGTGTGTGTGTGTGTGTGTGTGTGTGTGTGTGTGTGTGTGTGTGTGTGTGTGTGTGTGTGTGTGTGTGTGTGTGTGTGTGTGTGTGTGTGTGTGTGTGTGTGTGTGTGTGTGTGACACAGATCGTTCCTGACAGCATGCAGAGAGCTGGCACACGGCTGTCCTCTCCTCCACCCACAGTCCTGTCTCACACGGTAAACGCATCCTCACTTTACGTCTGTTTTCCCCAATGAGACTCAGGACGACTGCTCAGACACACACACTTCTACACACACACACACAGATAGAGACACACACAGTTCAGATGGTGCAGAGCCAAACAGAGACCCTGGAACGAAGTGACAGAGTGTGGACCGTAAACTGTCCTGTTCAATTCCCACATCACCGTCACAGCGGGACCATTGCTCTAATGGGGGAAGGCATCTCCGGTGAAAAACAGAACCCAAAACACCTCCTAAAGTTCGACTTGATTTTGGATTGGAGAAAGATGGAGTGTCAGTTGTGTATTAGGACATGTTCCAAACTGTAAGGCATATCTGGACGACATTGTTGTCTATTCTAATGACTGGTCTAGCCACATGTCTACCTCCAGAGAAGTTTTTAAATGCTTGTCGGCCGCATCCCTAACGCTTAACCTTGCCAAATGTGAGTTTGGAAAAGGTACCGTTCTCTACCTTGGTCAGCAGGTTGGTCGAGGGCAGGTGTGCCCTGCTCATGCAAAGATCAGGGCAATTGCCTCCATCCCAGTGCCATCCACCAGGAGGGAACTTCGCCGCTTCCTAGGAATGGCAGGGTACTATCGCCGTTTCTGCGAAATGGTGCGTAGAGCGGAATATGAATACAAACTGCAGATTCGCAAGTTAGAGATAGAAGCTGAGAAAGAAATCACGTTAAAGCGGCTTGAAGTTGATGCCCTGAGAATCTCTTCAGAGCAGACATTTGAGAGGTCAATACCTTCGCATACAGTCTCTCATACAAAAAGTTTTGATGTTAGTAAAAATATTGCTTTGGTGCCAACTTTTAGAGAGTCAGAAGTTGACTTATATTTTTGTGCTTTTGAGAGGAATGCTACCGCACTATTCTGGCCTAAAGACATGTGGCCAATCCTACTGCTTAGTGAGGACGTAACAAATGGGGTGTTGACGCAGCACTTTTACACGTGATAGGGCAAAGATGGATTTTTCTGTCATCAATTTACACCAAATGTATAAGGCCTCCGTCAATTAAAAGGTACTGTTAGAGCCAGTATTTTGATTTGATAAGAAAGGCCACCTAATTGTGACGTCTGTAGTCAACGCACTATAAAGGACTACATTTCCCACGGCGCCTGTGCTAACGCCACAGTGATGGGCAACCTGTTGAGAGACGCCGTCGACGAACAGTTTTTAACCATAACGTAACCGTACTCGTACCGTACATGTACATACAAACCGTACAAGTACCATTTAAGTTGTGAAGTTATAAGCATTATCACGAAAGAAAGAATACCTAAGTTGTTTGTTTTATTTGAGTTTTGCCTATTTCTTTTGAATATTGTAAAGGCCTATTTTTCTTTGTTGCATGTGCAAAAGTTTGTTATTTTATTTTGAGCAAACGTATCGCAACATCTTCTAACCATCGGAGGCCAAGCAACACTTCAAACTGTGAGTAATTTAAGGAAAGAAACGAGTTAGAACTGTCTGTTTAAGGCGTCTAGTGTCTTGATAGAAAAACAAGGAAGGAAGCCACGACAGGTACCATTAGTCCAAAAACGTTCATTACTCTGATTAAAAGGCACTTTGCCCACCATAGCACTTAAAGTAGCTACACAGAAGGTATTTCAGGTTCTACCTAGGAAATTGGCTTGCATTTAGTTTCTGAGCTAAGGTTCATGCTCTATTTCCAGGTGTTTAATCACATTTGACAGATCAATAGTTGTCAGAAAAGCAGTTTAACCATACTTATTATTTGTTCTTTAAAGTCCATTTGAGGTGTGTGGGGAGTTAATATGTATACAATATTTGACAACACTAACTTGATATACTTGTTTGTACTGTGGTGCCCCTTCTTTTCTCCCTGTTATGGGATATGAGTCACTGCATGTTAAGCTTCTTGAACTCAGTGCCCTGAATATGTCAACATAAGTTACTTAAGAGGAAAGGCTTATTAACTGGACTGTATCTGACTTTTTCACTTGGGTTAACTATCCAAGTGTTACAAGAAGCAGACAAACTTATTACAAACTATTACAAAACGTTTCAATCAAATGGAAAAGCAGTCCAATAAGACAGATAACTGCACTGTACCTCAAAATGGTTCAGGAACTTTCAAGGTGGGGCTTTTTGGATCAAATGTTGTGATTGGTCAAACACAAACCTGATGCTGCTAACGAGCCTTGGTTTTCGCTGGTATCAATATAAGCACTTTAGAAGGGAATTTCTTGTATTGTTATTGATGTTTAAACAACATAGCCATCGAGTAGTTTAAAGATATGCTTTATGGGGTTGTCCCTTTCCTGCAGTGTGTTGTATACGTTTTTGTGCATGTAAATGGTACATCATGACATCACTATGTAACATTTGTGCTTCTATTGGCTAACACTCCAACACATTGTACGTGATGGGCTAAGGGGCGGGACAACTCTAAGCGGTTGCCAAACCACATCAGCACCGGCCAGCTCACCAATCAGAGCAGACTGGGCTCTGGTTTCAGACAGAGGGTGAAAAGAGGTGCTGGCAGTATGATAAAAAATAAAGCATGTAAACACATCACAGTAGAGGCACAAAATATGAATATGAACCTGAGAATGTGTATTATAGGGCCCCTTTTAAAAATGACAATACAAAGATACTTCAGTTACCTCATCTATTTGTTCCCTAAGTGGAGTTAACTGGAAAATAAACAATAATGGCTAATTGTGTGTCTCCTGTTGCATCCTAGAGTAGCACCTTCCTGGGTACTACCTAATCTCCAGGGTCCTTCAGCTGCAGTGGAAATGCAAAAAGGTTTGTGCAAAGCTCCTGATTTATTTCCTGAGTTCCCTACACCCCTGGGACAGTTTTTGTTGAAATGGGGTCAATGAGCTCCACCAGTGGAACCTGTGTTATTCATGTGCAGAAATTCTCAGTAAACATTTCCTGGGAGCGTAACAGCTGAAAAAGTACTTTTGCAAAGTGAATTTAATGAAGTGGGTCCATTCTCGGGTCTAATCTTGAGTTGCCAGAACCACAGCTGTTAAAAAAACATGAAGCAGTGAAAAAGCTGAGAAAACATAATGCAGCTCCTGGTACTGTTTGACCTCACGCATAACGGGAGTATCTCTTTTTGTATTTGTTGAAGCCCACGCAAAACACATTTTGAGGGAGTACAGGCACCAACAGTACACAATAATAAGAAACCAGACTGACCTGAGAAGAGTCACTCATATCTGTGTCTCTGCGAGTTTCTTCCTGTACATTTGCAAAGAGAAAACACAGTCAACACAGAGAAAATCTGAATGGAGCTGTTGCTTTGATACAAACTGTGTTAGACACTGTGCAGATTAACCTGGAGATGAGCTGCAGCGTCCCAGTGTTGTGTAGATCTCGGTCTAATAGTGTTTGTTTGGGATGTTTACTACCCTTGAATGCTTACGATATAAACATTACGGATCCTTAAAGTCTTAATGCAGCTGGCAGAATACAGTACAGTATGCAGTAATGCAGCTATTATTGAATATCGATGTTGACACCCAATCCAGGTTACTATACTACCTGGTAATAATGGTAATTATTATAGGTATATTTATCAGTGAAGTATATATAAGTACGGAGTGTCTATTTGCACCCGGGTGAAATAGACACACGGCAACTATTTGGCTATTTCCACCCACCCCCAAAACAATTTATGCGTTGCTTCCTTTCCTTGTGCCCAGTGAATCTACAGAGATATCTTCACCTTCTGCTGGCTTTAGTGCCGGAGGAATCACTGTGCACGAAGATGATCTCAGGTCTCTCCAACCAGGAGCATAACTCAATGATAATGTGAGTAGAAAATGTGCCCTAGTTTTGATATGGCAATCAAATAACATTTATATAAAATGTTAATTGAATAATGTTACTGAATGGTTCATTTCATCCACCATAGGGGAATTACAATTTGACGCAGCAGCACAAGGGAATGAAGTTATCAAGGAAACATTTCCATAAATACCTATACATCCAAAACAGTAGCTACGGACACCCGGGTGTAAATAGCATTGTTAGCTACGGACACCCGGGTGTAAATAGCATTGTTAGCTACGGACACCCGGGTGTAAATAGCATTAGGCGCTTTCACACCGCAGCACTTTTCCCACAAAGGGTCATCAGAATTTCATGAGAACTCAAGTACAGATCGCGTTCACACCGGAATAAATCCCTGAGGGAGGATTAGGCAAATGAAGCCGCTGACGTCACTTCTTCTTCTTCTGCTTTGGGTTTACTGGCAGGCCGCCCGCAAACAACTTCACGCCGTAAAATCCCCGGCCGGAAGTCCCCGGAGTTAGGGACTGGTGAGTAGAAGCTGCTGGAACTCCCATTAAGTGGGAAAAGTACTGCGGTGTGAACGCGCCTATTGTTAGCTACAGACACCCGGGTGTAAATAGCATTGTTAGCTACGGACACCCGGGTGTATATAGCTGTTTAAATGATCCTCAATGCAAATGTGTATGTCCTCAGACAGACAATCTTAATTTTTGTATGTTTTTAAACCCAACGCAAGATGAGTTAAGAGGTTCCCATATCCTCTGTAAACATATATTTACCGTAGCGACAACATGAACATGTTAATAAAGTGCTTTTAGTGGACAGAATCTGACCGGGGAAAACAGATGATTAATTACAGCTACATTTGAGTGCCCCCTGTTGTGAAATGGTGTATGAAACCATAAACTTTAAGTGAAAATCTGATATGCAGAGCGAGGTTATGTGCTCCACTAATTGTAGCTGCATAGGTTCATTTTCCATTTCCTCACAGACATGCTGTTTCAATCAGTAAAAGTTAAGGGCACTGTGGAATCTATTAAATCCACTCGATGTATTTCTGCAGAAACCAGAATGACAAATCGTAAAAATCTTAAACAGTTCAGTGAATTTTATTAAAGGGATATGACTGGATGTTGGAATATTAAACGGTAAATGCTGGCATGTAAATCCCAAGTTATTCAAAGAGTAATATAAGCTTGTGGATCTCATATGTTTCCATTATATTTCTATATCATTTGATAATTTCCCCTAGACTACCCGACAGCAGGATTTATCAGCGTATTCACTTCTGTCCTGCACTGTCCATTGTGCGCTGTGTAACTGTCTTGTGATGTGTCAGCCGTAATTAACCAAGTGTTCTGCATGCAGCCTTTGTACTCGGTGATTAAAGCGATTCTGTGCTGATCAAAGAGCAGAACGATCAGGGAGGAATAGGCCAAAGCATTACAGTCCTTCCTTTTATCCTCTGCTAAACTTCCACTGTTAAAACTCTCCGTGACATCTGTGGCTGGCGAATGATCTGAAAGATAAAAAGCTTTTCTGGCTTCAACCAGCGCTCAGATCAACAGTGAAGACGTTTTGATAAAGTACCATTTGAATAAAACATTGCTGAGCAGCTAACCTGGATTACTCAGATGTGACGGATTTCATTAGTATCAGCATAATAAACACAACACTTTTTACATGATAAAGATTGTCGCAGAAAATTGTTCACTAAAAAGAGATAAAAATAATGACTTCTAAATCTTCATTTCATGATTTAGCACCTTGTAACTGTCAGGAAACAAATTCAAAAAGCTTTATTGGCATGACCATAAGGACATACAGTACTTGAAAATCATAATTATTGCTAAATTGCAGACAGTGTCTTCTTTATTGAAGTGTACAGTATTGAAATATGTTGCAGCAGCAAATATGAAATCTTGTCCCGACTGTTCTTTCTTTTTTTCAATATAATAAATTACTTTTTAAGGAACCCGTCTAGCAAATTGCTAATTCTTAAACTATTACCAAAACACTAAACACGTTTCATCACAATATTCGCTAAAGACACTTAAAGAATCACTACATTTTTCATGGTAGGCAACTCAGAGCAATTGGTTGAGTTTAGGAGAGATCCTATGGTTAAATATTCAAACATTAATCAGAGACAAGATGTATCTTATTCAATATTGAATGAAACTAGGGCTGCTCGATTATGGCAAAAATCATAATCTCGATTATTTGGGTCAACAATTGTAATTGCGATTATTAAATGTGATTATTCTTTGACTTTGAAAACATCCATTTATTGGAGAATCTTTTTTTGAACAGTATGTTTTTAAGAGTTGATTACCCTGAACTTTAAGTATAATTCAACTGAAAACCAAAAAAAAAAAATTTATTTAAAAATAAAAAAGTAATAATAATAATAAAAAAATAATCGTTTTATTTCGATTACGTTGTTTTCGTAATCGTTGCAAGCCATAATCGTAATTAAAATTAAAATACGATTAATTGAGCAGCCCTAAATGAAACCACATTTAATATCTTACCTTTTTTAAGTGTTTTTTAGCCTAAAAGTAGCTACTTGCACGATGCTTACTCCGCTATCCAGTCCTACATAAACACATGTTTTAAATATTTGTTTTCATTCAGTTTAACACTTAAACATACCCATAAATCTTCTTAATTTAAACCTTGGAAAAGTGTGTTTAAAATTGCCCTCCAGAATGAAGCATACATTAAAAGCGTTTTTCTCCAGGTTGATGTTTGTTAGGGGCTTCCAAAAATGATAAAATCACGTTTGCAAAATGTTTTGATGTTGCTATGGTTTTGGGTTTAGTTAAGTTTAGGGAAAGAGTATGTTTTGGATTAAAAATAACTACATGGTTAATCTAAGGGGAAGATACAATAACTTCATTAATGTTAGGGAACCAGAGTTTTATTTTCCTTGACTTCATTCTGCTACTGTTTATTCCTAGTCCTGCTGGCTGTTATCATACGGTAACCAGTTTTCAGGCTAAGACTTTGCTCAACAACTAAAAGCTATGAATATGTATTTTATAGTTGTGTGTAGTGTATTTTCATCATCCATAAATCATCTTCCACTACCACCTTGTTAATTTCCTCATGAGAGGGGATTCCCTGCAGTGAGCATGAGAATGAACCTATTACAGTACATCGGGGACAGACAGATTAAAAGGGAAGATGGAGATGAAAGGTTTCTTTAGGAGCTCAAACATCACTTGTGTGGTTTCAGCTCACATGAGATCAGCCGGCTGAGCGTTCTGACAGCCTGGAAACATCGGACTCAGTCAGAGGAGAAATGCTTTTCGCTGCTCTGTTATTTCTGACTTTAGATGTGGTCACGGCACAATGTCTTTCTTTTCTGCACAGCTGCTTATTAGCTACTGGGAGATGTTTGCCTGCCGGGGCTCTGACAGCGTAATCCTGCAGATGAAAACCGATCACTCACCTTATAAAAACGGGCTCAATGATGGTCTATAATTTGCTGTCGGGGGTATGATCTGCCCCGACCTGCCCGTCCACAGAGTTTACACAGAGATCAGACCTGCCTGTGCCAGGACTGCCTCATTAAACAGGCTCATGCAGAAATCCAGAGAGGCATGCTCAAACTGAGAGAGACATGATGATGAACACACATGCTTCACATTAACTCATTGGATCGCCAGCCAAAAGTAGCTACTACAGTAGATCATGTTTGTTTAAATAAACCAGAATTATGAGTTAGTGTACTTTGATATCTCCGAACAAACAAAGAGAGGCAGAAACGAGAAACACCTTATTCTGTTTCCAGTTACATTTGAACCATTCAGAGCTCTTTATTTATTTAAAGTCATTTTCCTAAAATAGTTTCAGCCAGTCTCAGAAATAAACAATATATATTCTGTCAAAGTTATGTTGGTATAAAATAAATAACAGTGTTAGTGCTTGCTAATGACTCGATCGCATGTCGGTCTGTGGTTTATTTTAACAATAGGTATATATTTTGTAAACTATATAGACTATACAGTATATGGACTTTAACATCTCAACTATTGGAAGGATTACCATGTCTTTGTTGATACATTCTGAGTCCTCAGAGGATAACCCCTAATGAATTTCTAAATGGTCTGATTTGCTTTCTACTGTAGCACCACCACAAGTTTGATATCTGGGTTTTTTGGTTTATTATATCAACAACTATCAGATGGATTCCCATGGCATTTAGTTTGGACCTTCATGTTCCCCTTTGGACGATCCTTTGACTTTCCCTCAAAGCTCAATATCATGGAAAACTTTAGTCCCAAACTTTGGTTTATGATAAAATCTTAATCTAATCCGCCTCAATTGTACGGTCTTTACCAGGGCCAAGTGAAAGGTTAGGGGTGCTAAATACATTAAGCACAACTCTTTGATACCATAGGTTTGCATACAGTAGGTTTGATTTCTATAAAAGACTGACTACACATAAAACAATAAACAAAAGAATGCATTTTATTCATCACTGCACATGCACAACTACAGTTTATATGTGGGGTAACACATATGTTGCCAAAGTAGCTAGAGGGGGTCCTGGCTTATTGTATTAGGGGCACTGGCCCCCTCTTAGCGCTGCTGTTGACTCTGTGACCTCAGGATTACAGGGTGTTTTCATTCAGCAAGACATTTTGTTTTTATTACCCAATTAAGGAACATTTCAGTCAATTAGATTTGTAAGGGACTCCTGCACTTTAAGCTCTCATGCACCAATCGTTTTGCTTTACAATACATTGCATTTAGCTGACGCTTTTATCCAAAGAGACTTACAATAAGTGCATTCAACCAAGAAGATACAAACTTGAAGAAAACAGAATCATATAAGTACATCAGGTTTCATAGAGCTAAAGCATTTCAAGTGCTACTCAACTGGCTTTAGATAAGCCAGCCCTTTATTAGTATATAAGTGCTTTGTTATAAGATGTGTAGGCTTTCTGCTCTTCACAACAGAGATTCAGCCAAGAAACCTGATTGCTTTATCATGCAGTTATGGTGGTTGTAGAGGCAGGGTGGTCCGGGTCCTTCAGAAGGTTAAGAGTTCAACTCCTGCAGCACACAATGTGTTTGAACCTGTGAATGTTTTTGAGCAAGGCATTGAACCTTACATGTGCTTCTGTGCAGGTTTAACTACAGATCTTTTGTAAGATGAGTCCCAACATGCAGTGAGGCAAACATGTTCTACAACTAGAACACATGTAGACAACTAACTACCTCTTTCAGTAACAGGCCGGTAGTAGAGGTCAAACTCAAGGCACATTGTCTCGTGCCTTTCATGCCGTTCTCATGATCGCAATATTTCAGGAATGCCTGGGGGAATTTCTTCAAAATGGGCACAGACATCCACTTGGATTCAAGAATGAGCTGATTAGATTGTGGCGGTCAAAGGTCAGGGTCGCTGTGGTCGCACTTTACACGTTTTGGGCTATTACTAAAGAATGTATTCACTAATCTAGGCAATTTCACAAAGATTTCTAATAGGATAAAATGATGACGTGATGACATTTTGGACAGACATTGATGTAAACTGCAACTTGATTAATAGAGGTTGTCATTTTACTTAGGTCATCTTTTGGAGTTTTTGATATTGTCCCACTGCTGTACATAACTCCGTTTTTGGTTCGTCTTTCAAAATGCAAAACTGTGCTTTTCTTATTCAACAGCGTGATCATAATGAAAATGGGCATTATATGGTTTTTGTATGCATCAGTGAGCTAATATAGAAGTTATGAGGAGGGAGGATGTGTTTGCTTATTGTTTTCCGCAGTACGGACGAGCTAATTGAGTGTAAGAGGACATTGTTTGCACCGAGCAGCGTGTGTTGTATTAGAGAGCCGTTCACTGAACAGCTGATGGTGATTTAATTAACAAGGGGAGGTTATCTGACGATGATGTTTGACATGCACAAAAACACACATTATGTTCTGTTCTTTCTACGTGCTGCAAGGAACATTTATTGACACTGAGGTTCTTCTGAGACCATGATTTGTAGATTGATATTTAAATGTATAACCAATGGCAAGAAAAAAAAAAAAAATGTTGCAGTTATGTTGAGAAAACAAATGTGTTGTGTAGTAATGTTATCTGTAGGAGTCTGATGTATGTCTCGGAAAATAAATGTTATTCCCAGAATGGAAAGTTTAGAGTTGGTGCACACCTGCATTTCTAACAGTCTCCCTAATTACTTGTCCTTTGGTTTGGACTTTGACATAAGACTATAAATGAACATTTGTCGAAGGATTTGAGACCAAACGTGTGTTTCTTGAAAGACTTGAACCCTTGACTTGATCGACCTCCCAAATCCTTGAACTTTTCTGAAAAAGGACTTTTGACTTGCCTTGGATTTGTCTCAACTGACCGTGAATTTAGAAGTCATTTGGAGTTGTCTTAACTCTTTAAATATTGTGTATCTTGTGACCTGAGCCAAAGTTAAAACAGGTTGACTGAATACATCACGGTGTCCTTAACTCCGGGTATGTGTTTATGTGTCAGAGGAAGAAAGAGTCACGGTGTCAAAGTCAGTCAATCACTCAGTTTATATTGTCTTTTAAAGCTGTGACTGTGTTCGTAAGTCCACACATGTCGGTGTGTTTGTGTGTCTGTGTGTTTGTGTTTGTGTCTGACTGAGGGGGAGTCACAGAGCGAGCGAGCGAGTCAGTCTGTCTATATTTCTGTCAAAGTGACGACTCTCTCTAAGAAATCTTCGCCTTATCTCATGTTGACTCACAGTAAGAACCGACTCAAGGTGTTTCCACCTGGGCCAAGCACACACACATTACACCCCTCAGACATGACACGGTCACCTCAGCAGCTGTCTCATCGAGGGAGGGAGAGGAAAACGAGAAAGAGATACAAGAAGAAAGCTGTTTGAGGACACAGTCATCAGAGAGGAATGTGTGTGTGTGTGTGTGTGTGTGTGTGTGTGTGTGTGTTTGTGTGTGTGTGTGTGTGTGTGTGTGTGTGTGTGTGTGTGTGTGTGTGTGTGTGTGTGTGTGTGTGTGTGTGTGTGTGTGTGTGTGTGTGTGTGTGTGTGTGTGTGTGTGTGTGTGTGTGTGTGTGTGTGTGTGTGTGTGTGTGTGTGTGTGTGTGTGTGTCCTCGGTTACTTGCATGATAATTACCTGAGCAGCTCTGTGATTAGACTCACATCAGAGCAGAGCGCCACGACGGCAGCAATTGACAAGCGACTGGGACTTGTAAAAGCACAAACCCATCCAGACACAAAGTGAAACTCACAGAACAGCACACAGTGGACTCCCTGCTCTCCTCTGCTTTCTGTCTGCAAGAATAAACAGAGGCTTTTAACAACTTGGTCACGTCACAGCGAAATGCCTTTGAGAGTCGTCAGGATTATGGGCAGCACTTTAAGATAGCAATAGAGCCGAGATTAAAGCTCACACTGGTGCACCTTATACACTTTACTTTTTTAAAGGCTGGCACCAAACTATCCCATTAGGTTTAATATTGCAGTGTTTATTTTCACATCGACAAAGTGATCCTATGTTAAAGCTGACCTATCATGCAAAATGCACTTTTGTACGTCTTTTATACATGAATGTGTGTCCCCGGTGTTCCAGGGAACTCACCAAGTGTCAGAAAACACCACCCTCTCTATTTTCCTCCATACCCAAATCTCTTAAAAAGGGGCTGCAACGGATCTGATACAGACTGATCCAGATTTGAACACTTCTATGACATCACAGAAGTGGCGCTACGGCTTTTGGGCCAACTCCACCAATCAGGAGGAGACAGCCACGGACATTGCCGTTGGAAAGCGCTGGAAACGCTGTAGTACATATGCCAGGCCTGTAGATGGTGCTGTTCTCACAGAATCAGCCCATGAAAAGACAGTGTTAAATTGAGCGAAATGAGGAATGGCTAAAATGCATGATCTGTTTGGTATTATGAAAAATAAAAAGTATAAATATGCCTTATATAGGTATGGTCCTACACTATATTATTCAAATATAGCATGATAGGTCCACGTTAAGACACGGTTTGTTGTTAGTTGACATGAATCCTAACCCTAATGGAACCAACTTCTGCATATTTAACACAGTGTTATGATTTTTACTGCATATCTTTTCTGATTTGTCATAAATCTACCCTTGGCCTTTCCTCAACTTTGGAAAATCACTGCACTTGTTTATCTGCGTGGTGCCACTTCTATCAGTTAGAGAAATCTTTCATATCTGTTTCAAAGTGTTGAACAGGTTCCTGATGGCACCTCTCCAGCTGACAATGCAACTCCACTCGGGGAAGAATCCTTGTGTTGCCTCATTAGTTGATGAAAGCTTACCTGTGTAACCCAAACAAGGTGAAGCAGCTTCTCTAGCGCCACACTAGCTAGAGCTACAGATTTATTCAAGTTAAGGTAACCAAAGTGGCAGAAGCTGGCACACACACACACACACACACACACACACACACACACACACACACACACACACACACACACACACACACACACACACACACACACACACACACACACACACACACACACACACACACACTAATTAGAAGGGGATGTCCTCTGTGTCCTATTGTAACTCCGCTCAGTAAAGTTAAACAAGGATCCACAACAGAGTCAGAGCCCACAGCATCTGTCTCCTGTGTTTATGGTAAACAAAGGGTACAGTGAACACAGCATGACACACACACACACACACACACACACACACACACACACACACACACACACACACACACACACACACACACACACACACACACACACACACACACACACACACATCACATAGACAGCAGCTCATGTAATCACACACACACACACACACACACACACACACACACACACACACACACACACACACAGGTCTCTCCCCCACCTTCTAACAGATGTGCTCAGGATGAGTCACACTGAGAATTAATTCTCTCCTACATTTCCCAGAACTGCAGTGTGTTTTATATTGAAGACACATATTACATGTGTGTGTGTGTTTATGTGTGTGTAGCTGCAATCAAATCATATCAACCTTCTGTTCTACACATTTGATTAACATGCAGATATTTTTCAGTGGCAAAATACAATTAGCCTAAAAGAGGACGTCTAAATTAGGTGTGTGATTAAATTATCTGCAAAACATTTACTCAATTGAAGATTACAGCAAAAGGATGGACAGCGTTTCTAAATGAGTGCTTTCTATAGAGCAAAGTATTGAGCTCCTACTATTCATAAAGTAGTGGAAGAGGAAAGGATTACAGGAACAGTACCTTCAGTTTAATTAGTGTTTATGGTTTCTCATCTTTTCCTGATTTGAGATCACTATGATTACATCGCTGTTTATGTTTAAGCTAATACTGTTTTAATAATCACTTCCTCTTAAAACCTCCATCTTAAAACTTTATTGGAAAAGTATTTTAGGTCATTCATGCTGTGTAACAACCCGCATGGTGACGTTAGAAGGAGGAAGTGACTGAGATTAGGGAGAAATCTGCATCATCGCTGATGATTTACAGCTTTCATCATTTGATCTCATTTAATCATCGCCTGATATATTAACGTGATGACACATAGGCTTAAGGTCAGTTAGACCTTTTGTATCCCCTATGTTGATGCGGCTGTACAGAGGCAGAGAAAGACACAGTAAAGAATAAGTAGAAACAAAGCGGTAACCTCCTGTGCGTAAACATTTCCATTTACCATTTCGATTTACCATAGAGCTCAATGTACATTTCCCAACTCGGCAACAGAAATAAATATCTTAACAGCCTGGTACAAAAATAGTTGTTAGAGACACACTTTTTTGTTTTTCTAAAAAAAGCCAACCTAATATACCTGTCTGTAGTCAAGGGACTTCAATTCCCTCGACGCCAGCGTTGAACAGACACAGATAACGTTTAAATGATATCAAAGTTTAAAGTAATGTATAATTAAGGCTTGTCCAGTTCACATTTTTGTATAACCTTGGATTAAGTGGAAATAAGAAGGAGCCATCTTCTCTGGGCTTCAGAATGCCTCTCTATGGAATACACAACTGTAGAGTCAACTTTAATTTTTTATCTGCCAATCATTGTCAGAGTATCTTTAGCTCTTATTTATAAAAGTGTAGAGTGCCTGTCTTTTGCCGACAGGAAAACAAAACAGATGCTGTAGATGTGATATCTGTTAATGCTAACAAGCATCAAGAGACCTGTAGATTTTTGGCTGCAGGCCTGTAATACCCGCTGGGGGTCCCGGGTGTGTGAGATACAATAAGATACGATTAACTTTATTGATCCCTGAAGGGAAATTCAGTCATCGCAGCAGCAGACGTTAGACACGTGAATTAGTCAACCGGGACCAGGGAAATAATAAGGTCGGAAATATAAAATGCAATACTCCCTGAAATATTAATCATAATGTTGGTGTCTCGGTGATGTTAATATTACGGTTCTCCTTAATGACTACAATGGGACTTGTTCCATGATAGCAATCAACAGAATTCACAGGTATCACACCCACTCCAAATCATCAGAAAGCCCAAATAGTTAGCATCTCATCCCCCACAAATGAAGCACATTTTCTGTCCAATAACCCAATACAATCCTAAGATAAATACATTCTAAGAAATGTTCACAGTACCATAAATAAGCTGAAATCTCAACTGCTTTCATCACAGTAGGCTGGTGGTATCCTGGATTAAATATACTTAACCCAAATTGCTACAAATGCTTTTGTAGTTCTGGACAAAAATGCCTCAAATTTAAGTTATTTAGTCATTTCTATATTGAAAACTTGACCTGAACTTGTATTCAAAGTAAAGGCTTTGCAGTTCAACATGTTCTGTAATAATGTTGCACATGTGGGATAGGTGATAGGTCAACTAACCCAAATAGAAACTACACTAAATATTGATTCTGCCAATCTAGACAAAGTGCTTACATTAACATTACACCTTATGTTTCTTAAATAAATCCTTACTGACAGTTTGACCCTGTAATTCTGACCCTATTCCTGTAGAATATCCACAGCCGCTCTCTGATTGGCTCAAAAGTAACAGAGGCTATTAGAGACTCGGCAGTGTGTTTCTTTTGTACACATTCAACCCAATGTTGTGAAACCTTGCCTATATGAAGCGTGTATGTCTACAGCTGAGGTCAGAGGTCAGATAGGCCCGGTCAGACGGTCACTCTGCCTGCCCCCGCCTCCCTTTGTTTCCTTTGGGGACCTCTGGTGTTAAACTGACACATCTGTCGGGCCCCGGCTCTTCTTCACTGGAGCAGCGGAGCAGAAGGCATCGGAGATGAGGAGGAGGAAGAATGGAGCTCGTGCTTCAACACAAGACTCCTGACACACACTCCATCTGGCCCGTGCCTTAGCAGATGCTCCTGACAGAGACCTCCTACACACACACTCACACCGACAAACACACTTTCACCCACACACGCATGATAGAGACCTCCTGCAAGGACATGTACAGTATATACCTGGAAACACATAACTACACACTGAATTGTAAATACAAACTGAATAACACACACACACACACACACACACACACACACACACACACACACACACACACACACACACACACACACACACACACACACACACACACACACACGCACACACACACACCTTCACACACTCACACACACACACACACACACACACACACACACACACACACACACACACACACATACACACACACACACGCACATTAACACACACACACACACACACACACACACACACACACACACACACACATTAACACACACACACACACACACACACACACCTACTGTACCTTCTGGCAGCATGCTTTTCCTCTTCATACCTCATAAGTCAATCAGTCCCTCCCACTCACAAAGAAAAGCAATTAAAATGATTCACAGTCAGCTCCTCCTCCTTCACGTCTCGCCAAAATACCAACACTCCTTCCCCCCCGTCGTCGCCTCCCTCCCGTCATTCTGTCGCCTCCCTCACAGATCCCAGATCGCTGGCATTATTAGAAACCAACATAAGTTTGCGATTCAAAGCCAGGGCCTCTGAGCCATGTCTGGTTAATGTGGCCGCACACTTGCCCTTTCCACATTCCTGCATACCTGATGGCACACGTGCACCCACTCCCACAACCTAACAATGTGCCCGACAATTACAAACATTACAACTAACCACACCCTCAAATACATTTTGAGGGTAAACTTATTTCCTCCTAGATAACCGTTGCACTTTTAAACATGCAAGAAGTCAACAAAACAACTTGGTATGGCGTTCAAATAATTATGTTGGTTTAGTTATTACCTAGGTAACTTACATCCCTTGTATCACATTTAAATTACTGAAATACTGCACAATAAGGGACAGCTCAATCTTTGGAGTGTTAAAACATTTGTTATATATATGTTATTATAATTGTAATGGGAGTGTAAAGCTGCTGAAAGGACACTTGATGAGAGGTCCCATTTTATTTTATAGTGTGTGAAACATGTCTGGTGGTTTCTTGGAGTACATCGGGGCCTTTACGGACAATTGTTTCACCTCACGAAAAACGAAATGATTTAAACCCAGTGACTGCACAAACAACAACAAATGCAATCGAGACAAGCGATAATGAAACTATGTTTCTGGCTTGTTGCTAGGACGATAAAAATGGTTATTGCTCTGCTTGCTCTTTCTGAAATGAAAGGCGTGTGGGTACATCTTGTTCTCTCGTGGAGAAAAGTGCACTGAGATATTTATCATCTCGTCAGGGACGTCACTAACCGTAGCAGAAACGTTGAGGTCTATTTAGGCCTAATTTAGAGAAGCAGTTCCTCTTGTGAAACTGAGGAAGGTGGCAATGATTTCAGGCTGAAGTTGTGCGTCTTGGAGTGCAAACAGGGGCCCTGTAGTGAGTGCCAATTACATCCAAAACATTGCAAAATAATCTAAAATAGTGAGGTCTTTTGTTGCCGTCGCCTTAAGAACTAAATTCCCTATGCAGTGTTCATCTTTGTATTTATGTCGTACGAATTGCATCCCACTGGGGCTACCCAAAATGCACTGATAGTCTCTTGTAAACACTCTTAAATCAATACCAGCGTATTATAAAGACTTGGTGATATTTAATGTCAGTGTGGGAGAGATGTGTGGGAACAAAGAAAAGATGAATGGCCAGAAAATATCACAAACGTGGGTTTTTCCCCTTGTTTTGGTTCGATTAGCATGCTGGGTGAGAGGGAGGCCGCAACACGCTGAGCATCTGAATGTAGGAAGTGGAAGCTTAGGGAAGTTTTAATGGAGTGAGTTTGTTTGTGTGTGTGGAGAGAGCTTATTGAGTGCAGCGAGGGAAATGGAGAGATGAGCGATAATGCTGAGTCATATTGTACCGAGTCGTTCTGACCCAGTTCTCACTCACATCCTATTTGCCATCACAATTTATTCATTCGACACAGCGCTGGTACTTTTCAGAGATGCAACTCTTAATAATGCATGTCGACCTAAAGTGGGATTGGGGAAAGTGGAGCCCAAAAGGCAGAGAGATATTGAAAACACATCCAGCTCTCTATTTTTCTACACTCAACTCAACACTTGTATTAAATCCACGCGTCCATCCGGGGAAATGTTTTATTCTGTAACATAAAATTGATAAAAGGTCACAGACTACATTTTAAAAATGGTCACAGATTAGAACATTAGTGTGTTATGAGAAGTTGTGTAAGAGATAATGTGAGTGTCGTTATCTCATTTTTGCTATTAGTCCACAACGTCCAACAATCAAACTAACAAAATATAATGTAACTGTGACCGTACATCCCCTGGTTAGTGGCAAAGTCTAACTCAGATGAGTTAGTTAAGCTTTTGGATGATTTTGAACATTACTCATTTCTCAGTATCAGTATTCTTGCCCAGCTCTTAGTTTTTTTTATTTTTATGAGATGACTTTAAATGGACCCTGTAGTGAAAGTGAAATGCTGCCCCCTGTATCTTTTGAGCTGGTTCAGTACTGCACATTGTACCATTCTTAAAAAAAAAAACATAAACTAAAATAATCTAAATTTGGAATCAGCAAATCTTCAAATGTTCTGGTTGCTAGAATCCTGAAATGTCTGTCATTTTTGAAAAATACTTGAAAATAAGAATAATTGCCAATAGGCTTTCTGTAAATCTATTTGTTTTATGTCTAGTTGTTAATAATGTATATATTTAATCCTTAGTTTGTACACTCCTTGATAAGGTGTTTATTCAAAAAGTATTAATTTGAAAGATATTGTAACTGTTAAAACTCTCCTATTAAGCTAGTGAAGTAATTAAAATGACTCAGGTAAAGTAACAGCCCCTCATATATGTGCTCATGCACGACATGTAGTTACTTCCCCCATGAACAGACACAGATGTCATTACTGATTTGACGATGTTAAGCTGACCGGCAATAACAGACACAAGGAAAAGCTATTACAATTTAAAATGTAACAAACAAATTCAGTTTTTAAAAATTGGTCTTTGTCTAATCTCCTCATCTGATGCTTTGCTAACAACAATATACTTTCCCCCCCATGGTAACGTTGACTCCTGACTCTTCATCAGAGGCTGCTTATGCTGCTGGTGATCCAGGAATCAGATCTTATTCGGATTTTCAGCACAAGGCATTCTGGGTAAATGTGTCAGCCATGGCAGCGGTGGATAATGATTTGGGACATTCGCCTCCCACGCCTTCCTTATCTGAACATCACAATGAGGAAAATCAAGCTGACGTGTAAAGAGGCTGCTGAGGAGAATAGACAGGCACATCACAGCGCTGCATTATCCTCACCGGGTTCACACCAGGGCTGGAAAAGTTTGGAGAATCCAGGTAGATAACTTCAAGGGGTTTGAAAACTTCTTGCATCTCACAATAGAGACAATATCACCATCTGCATACATGATTCTGCAGACAAAGCAGGCTCTAAAAAGTCCAGTAAACCAAGTTTTAATTTGTTTTTAATAGAAACTTTGAAGGAACTCCAATCTTTTTTAACTTCAGAGGATCCACAGAGAGTTCTGTGTCTGTATGAAGGTGTAGTTGCTCCAAGGCACATGTGTCAAACTCAAGGCCCGGGGGCCAAATCAGGCCCTCGGTGGATTTAATTTTGGCCCGCAGGATTATTTTTAATTACTATTAGATCTGGCCCGCCGGTATATTGCACGCACACCTTCACTCAGTCCTGAGGGTCTCTTCAGCTCAGAGCCTGAGCCCAAACTTTGATGAACTTGCACCCAAGATGAGATGCCAAGTATCTGGCTTGAACTAGCATCACAGCCGTTTTTTTCTTGCAACAACAGGGCATTTTTGTTCTTTGAGGGAGATTGTTTTGTTGAAGCTGTTGTTGGCCTGTGGGAAAAATGTAATCATAAGAAAGGACTCTGCAGATAGAGCCATAAGAAATGAATGCAACTGATTATTTCATGTTTAATGTTGTTTTTATAGGCAATAATTTAAGCTTTGTTAGTTCCAGGTTTAAGTTTTGCAATAAACATTGAACCAGTCCGGCCCTCGACTAGTACCCATTTTATTTTGGCCCACTGTGTATTTGAGTTTGACACCCCTGCTCTAAGGTTTACCTTCATTGCTAGGTACTTTGGCAGTTGGCATTAATATCTTTTATATACATTTTTTATTCAAAAAAGTTTGTTTCCAATTTTGCTCTTTAATTATTAAAAGCAGTGCAAATTTCAACACCACAAATGGTTGTTATCTTCATTTCCGATTTGATAGAATAATACTCACGTTAATTTAAAGAATAACACATTTGTGATCATATTTTCTGGCCATGCAAGAACCTGAGGATGAACCCTACTGACTTTGGGTATTTGGTGCCTTTTCAAAACAGTGTCACGTGAGATTTTTTGTGAAATATTTTCGACCACCACAAGTGGATTGTCATGAAATTCAATGGAAAAATATTCCATATCCCCAGAAGACATATCCAAACCTCTATTTTACCACCAGTAGTTTGAGATAATTTTGGATTTGCGTGAACTGCATCATCAAATATTAAATGCCAATAAAATGTAGTATAGAGCTTGATATTATCCTAAGAATAAATTGTATTGACTTTGCTGTTCCCTGAACTTCTTATCCAGAGCTATCAATAGATCAGATAAAAAAAACGATTTCCCAAATACTTTGACTAAAAGATACAAAAGTAATGATATTCCCATCAGCCTAATTTGTACTTTGTGTTTGGTGCTAATGATAATGTATATTAAGCACCTGCTAAACATCAGCATTGTATCTGGAGACCTGCTTTGGCCCTTGGCAAAATCTCTTTTTACTCAATATTTTGTAATTAGACAAAAAACATGTGTTATTAGTAGCTCATAATTATGAAAGACAATCTAGGGCTTTTTATCATGACGAATACCCTGCAAGTAAAAAAAAAAAGACAGCTCTGATCTTTGCACACCGCTCTTTTGTGTCCATCATCAGCTCTCCTCTTTAAAAAGGCCCTGAAGCAACACTTTGAATCCTCACCTGTCTACTTTGGATAACAGCGTCAGCCAAATGCTTAAAATGTAAATGCGATTCGTTTTTTCTACTTCCACCAGGGTATTTCTTATTCATCACGGTCCAGCTGCCTCCTTGAGGCCGACGGTGTGACGGCTCAGAGGAATCACTCAAGTTCCTCATAGTTTTGGGGCCTTTAGGGAAAATATATTTGCTTATAATGGAGGCCTTAGGGAGCTCAATAACACCACTACTGCACATTAGATACTCTTTAAACCGTAAGAAGGCAGTTTAAAGAAGCTCTGGCCGGTTTCAGCAGGGTCAGAAATCCTTCATTTTTGAAATAACACTTTTTTTAATTCTACATGTCCTCAGGTACCAAGAATCGTTTGTTGTGGAAGTATCCAGAGTGGGTGCTAGGCAGGGGTATTATTATTTATAATTTCCTACCATTTACTTGTGATGGTTTAGAGAGCCAATTGTATCAAATGTACCTTTCTTTCTGTCTGCTTTCTCATTATATTCTTTTCATTCCACAAAATATCACGCCGAAACAGCCCAATCCATCAGATCTGGGTCGGTGGAAAACCGAAATTGATTGTTCTGGCGAACCGAGACATGTTGTTTGTGAACTCTACAAGACCCCAACCTAAAGTATGAGCAAGTCAGATTTATTCTGCTTCTCTAGGTCACCAACAATTGCAACCTTTTTGTACTGCTACCTAATGTGTGTTGCTGCAGGTCATGCCATCCAGTGTGAAGTCTGCTTTGTGTTTAAGTAAAGTCATGATTAAAAGATCTTACAGAGGTAATTTACACCTGATATTAACATGGATCTGTATCTTTTTCCATTCTGATTTCCATTTGCACTTCCTTTTGTTGCTGCACAAATTGTGAAGGAAAGCAGAGCTGGAAGACTTTTCGGTATTATTTAGGGACCGCAATGATGTGGCAAAGTCAGGGTAACCTGCATCTGAAGGTCAACAAAAGGTAATCAGTGCCAGTTGAGACGCTTACCACTGGTGCTGGAATCGCTTTTTGTTCATATAAGCAGGAAGTGATGCAGTCAGGAGATGTTCACGTGTCATTAGCAACTAGCTGATATCAATCCACTGATGTTATCCGGCGCATCTGATTACCTTCTAATAGCTATGCATTTACACAGGTGGTGACATGTGTGTTTAGTTATCTAGATACAATATTCAGATACTGTTTGCATGTTGATACCAGGTGTGAATGGGTTCATAATGAGTCAGACAGACAACAGTGCTGTGTGGTCCGGTCCCAATTGAGAGTACATTTTGATTCAGGGGAAGATGTTTGAAAGCTGTTGTTGCCTCTTTTTGCACATTTATTTGTCACTGCTGCTTTAAGCTCTGTTTTGTATTGTGAAGCTTATAACTTTTGCAATCAATGTCTGAGTTGTATCAAAGCAGAAAAGAAATCTTCCTCTTCTTTCGTCTTTCTTCTCCCCTGGATTGACTGGATTAAAACTCTGAAATCAATGGTGGATCAGTGGGATTCCCCCGGTCCGTGTTTCATGAGAGGAGCAGGTGTTTTTAGTGTGTTTTCTGTTCTTTTGCGTTTTTAATCCGACTGTTATCCTCTGTGAAGCTTTGACGCCTCATCAAACAGGACCCTTCTGTCCTAATGTTTCTGAGGGGGAGTTTTCTCGTGTTGCAAAGCAGATCACAGGGCAGATCCTTTTGTACGAACCTGCTGCACAAATACAGTTTGGTTGATTGATGATCAAAGGTTGAGGCAGGCAACCCTCAGGTTCAGCCAATCAGTGTTCAGCTCTATATCTGACCTGTCGGCACACACTCAGGGAACAAGTCCAACATTTGATCTGCCTTCATGGCAACTGAACTTTAGACGCATTAAGGCATGTTGAAGGAGTTTGGGAAATATGGGGGGGGGGGGTTATTTATTTGTTGTGTGTGTGTGTGGGTGAGTTTGTGTGGGAACTGGGAGTAACTTCACTGTTGTGCTTCTCACAATGGATCATAAATTAAGGAGATGCCCCCTCAGGCACACTTGGTACACACACACACACACACACACACACACACACACACACACACACACACACACACACACACACACACGTCCATGCGACCCTCAGAGAGGAAGAGTTCAGGCTGCAGATGTCTGTTTGTCGGAGGGGTTGAATATGTGTGATTGTGTGTTTGTATGTGTGTGTGTTGACCCCCCATGACCCTAACACAAACCTTGCAAACACACACACTTTCACCTCCCATAATCCCGACTAACCTCACTGACACAAACTCAAACAAAAGCCGCCCACCCTACAAAGCTGCGAGGCTTTGTTTCCTTTCTGCTTCCTGTTTGGGTCACTCCATCCCAACCTGATACTAGATGAAGGTTCAACTTCTTTTGTTTTTGTTTCACAGCGAAAAGTTTGAGTTTTTATTTCTGAAGCTCATTTGCTTGTTGCCGTTTTCTTTTCCATTTAGTCCAACTCAGACTCTCAGAGTAAGTGTACTTGCTGAGACAAGTGTCAAAATAATAATAATAATAATAAAATCCTCCCTGTTTATTATATAGTTGCAACAATTAGTTGATTTATCAAACTATAGAGTAGGCATCTTCTCCCCTATTTAGTTATTCTATTTTTGCTTTCATCACTTTCATAGCCCTCATCTGGTCCAAATATCATCATTTCAAATACTCTCATTTATAACTGAATACTCGCAAAACTAATGACACTCAAAACTAGTGTTGGGAAAATACTGAATGTTACTTCTATATCAGAGTAGCACGTGATAAGAGAGGCCCTACGTAGCTGTGTACGTAGCCGGATGTATGACTATGACGCTCATGAGACACTGTGTTGAAGTTATGATAGCTATGTTCCTAAGATTGGAAAGATGACACAGCCCCTAGACAGATAGGCAATTAGACGGTCATGTTTATTGCTTACGCAGGCCTTAGCTAATCTTAACTAATATCAGAATACTGCTTTGAACCAGTATTTTTTCATCTTGTTGACTGTAACACCCTCTCTTGTATATAAGCATCTGAAGGACACTGTTCTGGGTACTATTTGTCCCACGCAGCCCTGTGTGTGATGACTACTTCCATTCTTAAGGATAATAAATACATGTATCCTGATATTGATGACCAAGCCGGTGACGAGTGATATATATATGTTTTAACTTTTCAATTTTTCTGCATGAACACCTACAGTAGCATACACTTGCGTCCCCTTTATTCTCTATCTCTCTCACACACATGTGAAGAGGTACTCATCTCACAACGAAGAGTACTCGTAAATACTACATGCGATATACCCACGTACACGTGTTGCCTATAAATATGTAGAGCGTGGCTGCGGGGGAACAGCAGGGTCACAGTGCAAGTGATGGTGTGGGATAGGTGTGTGTGTGTGTGTGTGTGTGTGTGTGTGTGTGTGTGTGTGTGTGTGTGTGTGTGTGTGTGTGTGTGTGTGTGTGTGTGTGTGTGTGTGTGTGTGTGTGTGTGTGTGTGTGTGTGTGTGTGTGTGTGTGTGTGTGTGTGTGTGTGTGTGTGTGTGTGTGTGTGTGTGTGTGTGTTTACACATATACTATATTTGAGGTTTTTACGCTAGATGTAAATGTTGGCCATAAGGGGTTTTAATATTGTCAGTAGGAATATCCGTGTAGTGTGCATGTGCAAACTGTAATTATGTACATTAGCCATTTGTTAGTGTAATTAATGTTCTTCTATGTCAGGGGTGTCAAACTCAAGGCCCGGGGGCCAAATCCGGCCCTCGACCTAATTTTTTGTGGCCCGCAAGAGCTTGCAAAGAATATAATATACAATACAATACAATTGGTGTAATTGTTGAACATTTACTTTCAATTATTTGCCCTAGACTTCTGCTTTCAGACGTAGTTATTTAGGAAGATATGACCAGATCTGATAATAATCCAATGCAGGGCCAATAATGTAATATAATACATTATTTAATATATATTATATATTTACATATGTATATTTATATAAAATTAAAATTACAACCGACCGTTTGAAAGCAACCATAATGCTGATGTGGCCCGGGATGAAATTGAGTTTGACACCCCTGTTCTATGTAGTATGAGTGATGATTAACATTGTAAAACTGTAGCACAAGTCAAGAACAAATGTCCTTACGGTGACTAATACAATCGTATAATATTGTTTTTCATTATTATTATTATTATGATTTCATTTTACATATGTTAGATTGCACAGTAATACTGGAATAAGGGAACAATAATTCCCCTTACAATTGTGTGAATCAGTAGCTTGTTGTGCTGCTGTTGTTCTCTCTTCATTATGGCCTCTTCACATTTTGGACTGGATCTAATTGCCCCCCCCCCATTTTGAATTGCGTTTGACATTTTTGGGGAAATAGTTTTTATTCAACTTGTACTATGAGATTAAGTCCTAAATATTATGACCAGGGAAATCCTCAGTTTCAATGTCGGACGTTGGGATTCGGTTGCACCCGTTGGTTGGGACCGTTAATAAGGTTTGCATACAGTAGTCTTCCAAACTTGGGGATTTATTTTGGTAGAAAGGGAGTGGATTTGTTTGAGAATATCTAGGGGATACCTGAATCTCAATTCCACAATACTCAACGGGTGTACCTACTAATCTAAGGGTTTATGTACAAACTTTTTCTGTAAAGAATGCCTTCCTGATCCAAAAACAAACACCTTTTCTAAACAATTAAAGGGGTGAGCATCTCCCCACGTACAGTATGACTGCTTTATATCATGTGACTGAAGCTCCATTCTTAGTCCATGTGATAAATCCTGACACATAATGTTGGAGTAATAATAATAATAATAATATGAGTAATAATATGAGGCTATGAGTAGATAGAGGAGAAGAGATGAGTTTTGAGGCAGGAGTGGAACAGTGTGAGGGACTCGGAATCGCGGAGAGTAAACCTCAGTGCTCAAACTCTGGTATACGGTATCACAATTAAACTCTTATTGCACCCCCTCAAAACTTTCCTAAATACCAACAACGCTTCTATCTGCCTTGTGTAATTATCCAACATTGCATTGCAGTGTTCATTAGTCTGCTTTGCACGCTGCCTTGCATATTTACACACACTTTGGACAACTAGTCCTAACTGCTGCGGGTGATTATGCGGCTGATTGGAACGCGCAGCAGGTTTGCCTTTGTAAGCCGTCAGTCCTCTGGGGGTTAATGACCTAGAATCCGTCATCTTCTTATCCTCGCCGAGATGAAAGGAGACATTGTTTACATACATCTGCCTTCAAAGGGGAAGGCACCCAAATTAGAAGCAGCAAGTCAAACAGTATGCAGATGAGGCAGCTGAAAGGGGTGAATAGAAGACTCCCGACTGGAGGCACGCACGCCTCACCCTCCTCTCCACCCATGTCCTGTGGGTGAGGAGAGTGGAGGGGGGGGGAGCAGCAGAGGCAGGTGCTGTCTCCCCCCCTGCAGAGCTCCTTCATTGTGGTTCCCCTCAAAAAGGACAGCTGTTGTGTCTCGCACCCCCTCCAGTGTTGGCTGTCATGTGTGTGTGTAACTGGGTGTTTATCAGAGTGTGTGTTTTATAAAGTTGAACAGGTCTCTCAGTTGTTTGTTGCCGCTCTTGTTCCCTCGCCTGGATAACATTTCTACTTTTCGTTGTTCTTCGTCTGTTAACTCACTATTTTCTTTATTTACCTCCTCATTTTCTTTTCCTAACCTCCATTAATGAATGACCTCTCTTCACCGTTCCTCAGCTTTTTTGCATTTTAAATTAAGCTCATTTACAACTTTTCTTCAAAGGCAGAGCTGCTCAATTAATCTCAAAGCATTATTTAAACTGCAGATTTAGACTGAACCCAATGACGATCATTGGCGATCAATCCAATGATGTCTGGCTCTCTACCTGTGTACTCATCCTCTTTGAACTACACATAGGATTTGCCTTAATTGTGCATTATTTGGTTGCCTAGTAAAACATTATTAGACCAGAAAACTGGAGATAATGTAAGCTGCAAAAAGCCACCAATAAACCATAGTTTCACACTTCTAATTTTAGATTTGAAAAGTTCCCAACATGTTTTGTTTTCCTTGGGGCAATACTTGTTTTACTCATTTCCAGCCATGAATAGCTTCTCCACTACTGATCCATGCTGTGTTTTGAGTCAAGCAACACTATATTAAAAAAAGGAAGAGCCTCGGAGCAACAGTAGCGTTAATTTGGAGTCGTGTGTGTTTCAACTTGATGAATCTATGTCCATTATTCATTATTCTTTTAGCTCTGTTTTGGGTCCCCACCATCTCCTGAGAAATATATTTATCTGTAAAACATGAACCTGTGAGCTAAAATATGCCAATTGCTTTGTAACTCTGCACTAGCTGGTGAATATTCTCTGTTGGTTTGTCACAATTAGTCTCCCTTTCACATTACACATTCATTTGATCCACGGCTCATATAAACACAGATTGATTAGTGTTGCTTAAATAGTCACTGACTTTGTCCAATCTGTCTCTTCCTTCTAAACCTGCTCTACTCCCCAAATCCATATTATACATTCTTCTGTCTCCTTTATCCCCTCTCTCTCTTTTCTCGTTTCTCCCCTTTTAAGAGCTGAGGGGTAACAAGCGTGTCCAGGGTGAGGATGAGCCCCGGTGGGCCGACAGCCTCCCCCTTTGTCTCCCCCCAGAGCCCAGATGCCTCCATTCGCCTCTCCGGTTTGTAGGAATGACCACATCGGCATCAGAGGAATGGCACCAGGAATGCTTTGGTGTTTGTTCTGTTTAGCCTCCCACATGCTGGCAACGACCCCCCCCCCCCCCCCCCATCCTCACCCCTCTGTCCTGCTAATTTAATCAGCTCGGGGTAAAAAACAACCCAGCCTCGGTAAGAACGTCATTGTTTGCCCCGAATGTGAACAGGCAGCTGATTGGGTAATGTTTACATGTCTGTGGGAATGTTTGTGAGGTATGACATTGTTTCTGGTTTGAGTGAAAGGACAAACTCTTTGGCAGTTATGTGATTGTATTGTGAGGCGTTCAACTGCCAAGGTGCAAGCCACGCATGATTTATAAATTGGGCCATATGAATTCAAATGTACTTTTTGTATTTGTTCAGTTGGCAGTCTATATTCCAATACAATATATAACAAGGTTATTCAGGTGACCTTAATCAACCAAATGCTCAAAATGTCAGTTACGAAATGAAAAACAGTCGGTGGCAATTCACATGTTTCTCTGGATAAGCACATTTTTAATAAACTGATTTGTTTTACTTGTTGTGGAAGATTATAAAGGACATTTCCAGCATCAGCAGATGTATTAGGATGAATCCTCATGACACATTTTATTGCAATTCATTAAAATGTTCTTCCTCTGGATCAATGATATGGCATTGTTTGAACATCAGTGCTAAGTGTTTCATGTCGCTTCCTTTCCTTCGTGAAGTATTTTATAATTTTGGTTCGGTTTGCGTGTTTGTCAGCAGGATTATGGAACAATAACTGATCTTATTTGAATAAAGGGAAGTGGAAGGCTGTAGCATTTGCCAGAGATGCACAAATTACTTTTTCTTGTGAGATAAGGCGTTTGTTTGGCATTCGCTTATGTCTGCTAACTTTGGGTCCCCTTCTTGCTTTACTGGGACTTATGTCTCCAGAATAAGCTCCTCTGACCCCATGACCCTTAATTAGGACTTTTTAAAACTGTACGACAATACAACGTGCTGTATATCCCGTGAAAAATAGGGATTTGAGCGCCTTAGTCTTGATATACCAAGGTAGAATTCATTACATTAATTTGATTAGCACAGTAATAAATGTCAATTGCCATTACCGTCATGGTTCATTACAAATGATTTACTTTAATTACATGAACAGCTCTAACATAGCTTTACAGTCACTCTGCATGAGAGTGTGAACTAATAGACTGTAATTTAAAAGTAGGAGCAGGCAATTATTACAGCGTTTTGTAAAACAAATGCACATTTTCATCAGTAAACTATAATCTACCCTGGCAGTGGCAATGCAACATGATTGTGTTAAGATGAAAGCTGTAATTTTTGTCAGTGCGACTTCATCTGTCAAAACACCATCCGCCCTCCAGCCGCACGACCACGCCAGCCTCCATCCAGCGCGTCATCCTGACAGCCTCTGACAGCCCGATGGCTGACGTGTAAGCGAGCTTATGGCTCAACAATAGCTTCAATACCGGCCTCACAAGCAGCCAGACACCAGCACAAACTAAGAAGTGTGTGTTTAGACACTTCTTTCTTTCTTTTGATGAATTGATTTTCGCCAGACGTCAGCCTTCACCATGTGAAGTGATGAATGGGTGATTATTGTGGCCGCCAATCGAAGCAAATCAATTTCTGGTGACCTGCCTTGTAGCGGTGACCCAGAAGACTGTGTGTGTGTGTGTGTGTGTGTGTGTGTGTGTGTGTGTGTGTGTGTGTGTGTGTGTGTGTGTGTGTGTGTGTGTGTGTGTGTGTGTGTGTGTGTGTGTGTGTGTGTGTGTGTGTGTGTGTGTGTGTGTGTGTGTGTGTGTGTGTGTGTGTGTGTGTGTGTGTGTGTGTGTGTGTGTGTGTGTGTGTGTGTGTGTGTGTGTGTGTGTGTGTGTGTGTGTGTGTGTGTGGACACACCAGGAGATGCACCTGCAGTTTAACACGATTCGAATTCTTATCATTTATTGTTTTTATCGATCGAACAGGAGGAGGAGTTCTGTTTCAGCCACAAAAAACGTTTCTCCTCTTCCAAAGTGCAACATACAAACTGAACCACATAAACTCCCACTCACTCTGTGGATCAATCCGGACTCCATCACTCATTCAGTGCACAGAAACTGAGCGTGTGTGATCCCTGGGGAAGACTTTCCTAACCAGAGGCTGCAGGGGTTGGTTTGCTGGACAACGTGTTTTCACTTTGTCCCTTAAGACTGAGTTTCCTGTTTGTTATCTTTTGTTGGTCTCTTTAAAGCGTGATTGCAGTATTTTTTAATTGCTCACTATCAGTCCAAACTAAAATTCTGAGGAGGCAGGTCAGAAAACAAGCCATATGAGATGTTTTAGGAACAGTAAAATAGTCATTCTGCTGCCAAATCACTGCATTTGTTCCTTTCTATTAGAGAAACTAAATGAGTTAATCCGTTTTACCTGGAGACGATATTTATACATTTTCATTCATTACTAATCAACTATTTTCTTCTTAGATGAGTCATACTTCCTGGTTTAACACAGCATAAAATGTTTTTTTATTTGTAATTATACGGCTTGGTTGAATACCCGATTCTGTCAATTTGGGATGGTGATCACCATTTTGTTGATATTTTTTAATGAATGACCGCCTGGCTCCACATTACCTCTTACGTATTCACTTGCGCTTTTCATTTCTCTGTCTACCAAACATTTAACCTATTCCACATGGGAATACATAACATTACATTTGGGAAACAAGAAAAAGAAGCACACTTGGAAAAAAAAGAAAAATCAATATCCCAAATGAAAATATTTGAATATCTACAGATTATCCCAGTCCCATTATCTTCTTTCCTCCTCTACTCCCAGATTGAACTAAGCCTAAACAAAACAAATCATCTTTAGAACTCTGCGCTGGACACATCACAGAAATACTATTCTTAGTTCAGTGTTTGTAATGTAAACAGTAACGCAGGGCAGTAAACAATTACATTTTTCTCATCAAATCCAGGTTTGAGGAATAGGACTTTAACTGGATGTGTGTCTGAAATGCCCACTGACTCCAGCAGTCCACAAAGGGACACTGAAGCTTTGCCCCTTCCCCTTCATTACCCAGCATCAAGGTGCCCTTGAGCAAGGTGCTCGGCGCCCCCCCGCTGCAGTGCATCTGCTCAGTGGTCACCAGAACACGGCTCCGGCTGCACGGGCATAGAACAGATGTAGGCGTTTGTGTAAGAACGAGTCTAATGAGCAATAGATCTTGCAAGCTGCAAAACTGCACATATTGAAGTCTCCTTTAGTCGATCCTTACGGCGAGTTTACTGGAAGTAATTATAATAATGTGTGTGCCAATTATACAATAATCAAGTATTGCTAAGCGAGACAGGATTTACTAATTATTGTTAATAAAAAAGAATTATTTGTGTGTTTGTTCTACCCTTTCCTTCGTTACCTCTGATTGAATTTTCTTTCGCGTACCTCAACATTTCCTGTGACTGATTCACCAAATGCTTTTATATTGCATTTATCACTGTAAAGATCTAAACTCTTCCTGGTTGTGTCCTCTGTTTCCACTCTGCTGCTGACACGGTGGGAGACCCGAGCGGCAAATTCAGAATCATTATTATTTTTCAAGGGCAGAAAATGTATAAGAAAGTCACCTCTGAATATTTCCTCCGGTAGCAAATAAATCTGTGGTGCGAGAGAGCAGCTTATCTTCTGAGAATGTATAGGTGTGATTTTGCTGCGACTGTTTGAGGTGTTCATATATTTCCTTTGAAATGTTCTATGTATTTGTTTACGGTATTGCTTCACAACGTCAACGCCCTGAAGTTTCCTCAGTTTCTCTCCATTCCTTCTGGCGTTTCTTGGAAGTTTTTCCTTGTACGCACTGGGGGTCTGAGGGCAGAGGGTCTCATATGCTGTACACACTGTAAAGCCCCCTGAGAGCAATGTGTAATCTGTGATATTGGGCAACATTTGATTGATTGATTGAGTATTAGCTGAGAAATGTTTTGTTTGCATCATGGCTGCTTTATTTTAGAGTGACACTTTTTGGCAACACGCTTCGTAGCAATCTATTCATTCTTTATTCTGTAACAGTATTACACATCATGTAATTATATTTGTACTCTTATTCTTGTCCCCTTACACCAAAATTGTCACTTTTTTGTCCTTGTTTGCTTATCTTTGCTAACAGGGTGTACATTTTTGTGTTTCTGTATTCAACCCACTAATGGAGGTGGTCTTTAAGAGGGTCAATGCTAACAATTAGACCTAATGAACGCACCTTCACTCATTTGCAGGTGGTAGAAATCTAGTTGAACACTGCAGGGGTTAAGCATATCATTGAAAGTGAGATTTACAGAAGTAAAATAAAAAAATTTCTAGTTCTCATACAAAAAAACGTATTTGAAATGAAAATGTGAATTCGTGTTGGAAAAAAATCATTTTAACTAAGAGATCTTTTCTACAGATCTCTTTCTGCTCTCCCACTCTCCTCTCCTCGTCCTCCCTCACCTCTACCTCTCCTCATGTCTTGGTTTAATTTCTTTCTATTCACCAGCCAATCTTCCCCCCTCCCTTTCTCCTCCTCCTCTCTTTCTCTCACCCCACCCGCTGTCCTCCATCATAAATTCAAGAAGATTAATATTTCATCTGCCACTTCACAGCGCTTTCAGGCAGCTTTGGGGAGGAGGAGGAGGAGGATGATGAAGGTGCCTCGTTGGTCACATGGTGTCATGTCATGGCTCACATGTTTTATTATTCTAACAACATCAGACACACTGCTCTCTCATTGAGCCTTCAAACTAAAAACATGGTCTAATTGTGTTTCCATATTGTCCTTTTCAAGCTGATGTTAAGAAAGCAAAATAATGTTTAAAGGTCCCATGTCATGGCCATTTCTACTGATCATAATTCCATTGTTGAGGTCTACTAAAAATAGATTTACATTGTGCAATTCCCCCCCCCTCCCTATGAGCCAAGAGGTCGTCTGCGACACAGCGAGACACAGCGAAACCCAGCCCGAACACACACACCCGCAGCCTGGCTGGGAGATTGTGTGTGTGCTCACACACCGACTCACAGCCTCGCCATGTCACGCCGTCTCAGGGAGGAGAAATCAGCGGAGCTGCAGCTGAGAAAAGATTGAGTGGGTGTGTGTGAGGAAGTCCGTGGATTGGACGGTTCGGCGGACGTAACGTTACGGCTCCACGGATTGGTCCATTTGGACCAATGGGACCATTTGGGTATGGGCACGTCACTGTACCCAGGAAGAAAAAGAGAAATCTCCAACGAGACGTTCAGGGGCAGCATACACAGGTATTTTCTGTGATAGAGTTTTACTCGCTACAAGGTGTACTTTGAGGGTTTGTGACTTTGCAGACCGTTTACATGCAGAAAAACCTTCATAACACACAAGGGGACGCTGGAGCGGGTAATAACCGTAAAGCATGACATTGGACCTTTAACAGGTTAAAATAATTTCCCATGATTTTATATTTAAGAGATTTTTATGAATAATAATTTTAAAACTTTTGTGCTAATGTGTGTTAAAGAACTGTTGACAAAAGACTATTTTGTATACTGTGGAAAAACATGTACTGTGCTAACTTACCAAAACTATAATCGTTTTTTCACATTTAACCAAGTATTTTTGTTCCTAAACAGTACTGCAATGCAGGGGTTCACAGGAGAATGCATGAAAAATAACAAAATAACTGATATCAAATATGAACAGTTCAGGTTACAATAATAAAAAATCGCTACAGATTCAAAAAATTATAAATGAGTCTGTGGAAAACTACTTTGACTTTAAAATATATTTTGTTATTTCGTTCATGTTACTTGTTAAACGCTTTTACCCAAAGCGACTTACATACACTCAATACTGTGGGCAATCCCAATAGAAACAATTCAGTGGGGTTTGAACCTTTGCTCCCTTGATCTGAAGCTCAACACACTGAACTACTGAGCCACAGCCTCCCCTATTAATTCATAATAAATTATTCGACATCAATAAGGTCAATTTCACATAAATGTGTAACATCAGATGTGTTCTTGTGTTCTTCAGGTTCTTGCTCTTTCTTACTCGCCACCCTGGTCCCGAAATACCCAAACATTTATTCAAATTCTTCTTCTTTAATTTCTACAGACATTCATGCTCCCCAGAGGATGGATCCTAATGACTTTGATGAGCATTTTTCCTCTAGCACCACTTATTTGACATGTATGCTTTTTTAGCAAAACTGCCTATATGATTAAGTTTTTACCTTACTTTTCTGTACACAGTCTTGAACCAAAACCATGAACTAGAGAGCCTTGAAAAGCTTCTTAGATCTGCTGAGTTATTCAAAACAATGCTGAGTGGAGCTTCAAGCACCACTTCAACCTCCTGTTCATGTAAAAACATGAAGGGTACAGAGTGGGAGTCCAGTATCAGGTTTTTGAAAAAACGAAAGTATAATGCCAGTAAAATATAGAGAAATGGCCTTAGTTGCTCTAAAGTGAGGAGCAATGGAAGAGCAGATTCTGTGTAATTGAGTTAACCTGGAACAAGAGTGTGAGGTATAGATGAGGAAGATGAGAAGAGGAAGAGGAGGAAAGGCTACATTAAGGTATTCATTTCCGAGAAAATTAGTCAGAGAATCTATATTTCCTCTTTGACAAGGCAACACAAAGGAGGAAAAAGTTACTCATCCCATCATTATATCTCTGGGGTGTTTCTGAGAGCCCTGTGATTGGTCGAGAGTCACCTCCACAGTGATATTATTTCATTATAATGTCGGCCTGTAATTATGGAAACGGAGATTCCAGGAGACACATTTACCGTTAAATCGCAGCATTCTAATTTTGTACTTTTTAATGACAGCACAGCGATGTTATAATTAGCAGGCAGTGATAAACAGCTCACTTCTCTGGGCTATGTTTTCATATTTCAGAGAAGGTATAAAAGATTAAAATAGTATTTGTAGTCTTCGTGCCACATTCAGGGGGAATTAGATAAAGGACGATGATGTAATGTGAGGTTGTACAGAATTATCTCTGTATATTTTTTCACGAATTTAGCAGTAGTGAGAGCTACTAGGCTCCAACTATGACTTTTACCCCCTACATTTTCTCTGTTTAATGTTTGGTCCTGTATACGTTTGTATTGATGATTTCAAAATGTTAAAACAAATTAAACAGATGAATGGAGAACAACAAAGAGACAAAATATTAAAGAAAACCAAAACAAAAGTTGACGTTTAGGACATATTTAAAGTCCTTTTCCTCTTTTTATGCTGTATTTGTCCTGAATATTGTACATTTTTGTACTACAGTTGAATAAAATGTTAGATTTGATTGGTTTTGATGTTTTGAAATGATCAGAAACTGAAGTTAGCCTATGGGATACATTCACACAACATTGGGGCAGGTTGGAGTCCTCAGATTCAGTTAAAGGCCCTCAATAGGGCTTACATTAAAAAGCAGAAGGAGTATAATTTGTATGAAATTACGTACTTTGGGCACATTATCTTTGAGTAAAAGTAGCAGATACAACAGTATGGTCAGTTTACAACAGCATTTTCAGTTTTCATGAGAAAAACCCGGAGGACATGTAGTTTTATGATATGATTTTCCACAGAGACCTTCATTGTAACACAAAATGCTTTCTATCTAGGCATGTAAGTCAACCTCACACTGGTCAAAGCTGAGCCACTTTCACTAAAAGCTTATTTGAAGACCACTTTGTCCTGAAATAACCGATAAACTGTGACAAATTGCTCTGAAATATAATTCATTATTTATGGCTGATAAATCCTGTGTGCTTTTTTGTAAGTGATTGTGAGGTGACGCAGAGAGACAGCTTAACCCGCAGTAACAGATGGTCAGTGTGCGCCATCTAGTGGTGGAAATACAACAGGTTTTTTTTGTTACTCTGATTTTAAAACCCCTTTCTTCACTCTTATTATGGAACCAATAATTAAAGTTTTTAGTTTGTTAAGTAACTAAGGAAGTTAATGAATTCCACATGAATGGGTAACACTCGTTAATACAAAGTAACATATTATGACAAATATTGATAAGATAAATCCAATCACTCTAGATTTTCTTCCATCCTGTCTCAACTCCCTTTTGTCGCCTTCTTTCAGCCTTCTATATTTCCTTTAAATTGTCTATAGATAGATACAAAGACGGACGGACAGACAGATAGATAGATGGATATACTGTATGGATAGATTAGACAAAGTGTGCAAAAATAATGACATTATTTTTGTATCTCTTTCTCTAATTCTTCAGGCTCTTCCTCTTTGTTCCTCTCTACCCTTAGTCCCTCCTCCAATTTTTTTCTCCCCCTTCCTTTCTCTACTTGACCTTCCCAGCTCGCTCCTCCTCGTCTTCCTCCACCTCCTCCTCTTCTCCCAGTGTGCATCTATATCAGAAGCACTAAAGCACGTCCTTGGGCTGCAGAAAAAGGAAAAAGAGCAATTAATTAAAACACTAATAACCCTTTTTTAGGTGAGGGATCGTTTTCCTTCTAATACATTATTAATGTGGTGCTGTATGATCACTTACAGATAGTGTGTGTGTGTGCATTTAACCAGTGCTTTGAACACATGTGTTTGATGTGTGTGTGTGATAGTGATTTTCACTTGGCGGTGCTCATTAAGATGTGTCCAGCTGAGAGTGAGAGACGGTCTGGGTGGAGATGGTAGTTTGTATCATTTGCATTTTACTGTGTGTGTGTGTGTGTGTGTGTGTGTGTGTGTGTGTGTGTGTGTGTGTGTGTGTGTGTGTGTGTGTGTGTGTGTGTGTGTGTGTGTGTGTGTGTGTGTGTGTGTGTGTGTGTGTCGGCGTGTGTGTCGGCTCATTTTCAGGCCTTGTTAAGTGGTGGGAGAGTGGACCCCGGGGCCCCTCAGATCCAGTAAGGAGGAAATATCAAGTTAAGAGGTTAATGAAAAGGCTTTGCAATTCCGATTGCTTTCCATGTCTGTCATGTGACGTATAATACAAATGCAGAATATAAAATACAATCATCAAAATTACTGTTTGAATAAAGGCAACGAGGAAGATATCACTCATTGTAGCAGAATGAGCAAGTTGAAACACAATGAGTATAGTTGAGTTTATAATGTTTCCAATTAAGGTCAACAAAAATGTGAGTTTTTGGATGATTTACAAAAAAAAAAGCCTATCCCTTTGTATTGTATATACTTTATTTCTTAATTTATGTTTAAATGTTTTGTCTGTTTTTGATTTGTTTATATCTGTTTTTTTTTCTCGCACCAATATTATTTGTTTATTTTTAATATTGAAAGCCATGATGTTGTGGGAAAAAAAGTAAAGTTTCTTCTTCACATTCCTGGAGTTTTCTCTTTTGAGTAAAACAGAGCCCCCTTTGTAACGGATGGTAAATGTCACTCACACGGTGCGGTAAACCATAGGGTCAAACATGGCTGTACAGGTGAAAGCGTGATTAATACGGTGGCCGACAGGTGCAAACGCGGAACAACGGCCAAAAACACATACATTAGCAGGAAACAGCTGCAAATCCTAAAATGAAAAACAAACAAATCCTGAAAAAATTACAACCAAAAAACGCTGTATTTACAGAAATGATGCAAACTAAATATAACACACAAAATCCCGAAAACAAACGTAACAAAAAAACGCTGCAAATACCAAAACGATATGCAAAGTCCAAAGCAGTACAAATCCCAAAACACATACAAAAAAAAAACATTCCGGAAGTGCTCTAGGCCTCTATGGGGCGCGCTACGTGGAACACATTGATGTCTGACCAGACATAGAGAGAACGAACAAGAGTGCTGCAAATTGAAGCCGGAGGAAAAAGTCGATATATAAGAAGGTAAGTTTTGTTTTAATACAAAGAGCGTCATATTTAACCAGCTAGCGTTAGCTTGCTTGGTAAAAGAGTTTGCAAGTCAAGAGACAGCACTGTGCACCAAAATGTAACTCTTGACATCATATAGATATATTATAGGTGCAGAGAGGAGTTGGTTTATTGTGCCCCAATGTAAATCCTAATAGAGAGCCGCAGAAAATTATAAAAGTAGGGTTGACATGTGGATATTATCCGGCTGAACAAAACGTGATCCATCTCTTAAATATGTGTCAACCACAGACCTTATTTCGAGCTATTTTCCTAAATCCTATGGAGAAATTGCATTGCGTTTTAGACGAAGGAACCGGAAGAAGTTTACTTCCGGGTTTAAGGACGCGTCACTGCGGCTCTCTATGTGAGTTAAAGGACGATCAACAAACAATATAATGTACCTAGGTCAGTTTGGATTTATCGTGGCATCTATTCTTAATTAAAGTGAATTTATTTTTATTTCAGTCAGTCATTTGTGTGTATGCAGGTGTGGGACATTCCAAATGTTCCAAAAGTGAGCACTAACAGTTTGCTAGGGTAAAATAAAAACATTGTCAACATATTATGTTGTGCCACAAGAAGCAGAATGTTTTAACAGTACAGTAGTTTGAATATATTTGTTGTTTACCTTTATCAGACCTCTCAGGCACCCACAACCAGCGTCTGATTGGGTAAGACTAATTACAAATGTAATTATACCATGTAGGTTTGAATTTGTGAAAATGAAATCAATAAATACCTTTGTGTGCACTTATTTCCTGGGTAAAAATAGGATAGGGCACCAACCCCATTCCAGGAAGAGGTCCAGTCTGCCCCGGGTCAGAACCACTTCTATAGGTAAACGAAGTTGACAGTTGCATCGTCACACAGTTGTGTGGTGTTTATCTTTATTTTACATTTGTTTGTTTGTTTGTATAGCCTCCAATCACAGTGGGTAACATTGCCAGGAAGTTGTTGGTTATCACCACCAGTGATACACTGTGGGGGGGGGGGCTTTCTCTGCATCTGATTTATGTCATAAATCAGATTTTAGAAAAGTGTTTTAGCCAATCAAAATGAAATATGCGGGAAATCGTTTCAATTTGCGGGACGCACCAACAGTCGTTAAAATGCTGTGCATTCCCGCGCAAAGCGGGACATCTGGTCACCCTAATTACACTGCTTAGGCCTCAGTGTTAGGCTATCTTTGCTCTTTTTCTTAAATTTTTTTGCTCTTCAGAGACAGAAATTGGTCAGTTAATCTTGAAAGTCCCCCCAGACTCCAAACTGAGATTCAAGAGACATTGAGGGGCCCTGAAGGAGGCTTGTCTTGTCTCTTCACCCCTTCTGAGTCAGACTAATCCAATATTATTGCTAATTAGATAACTCAAGTGTCTGCCACCCTGTCTGCGGCCCATAATGCATTACCAGTACCTGCCTCACTGTAGGATGAAGGAGAGCCTCTGTGAATGGGCAGGATATAAGAGATGACTAGTTTCTTTGATGCTTATCGGATGCTACAGAAGGAAGTGAGTTTCCTGGAATTAGATGTGGAGATGATGAAGGTCAGAGTCACATGATGGCTGAGTTTTTAAGTGAAGCCTAGGATGTGTACGGCTTTACAGCTTTTAGATAGTGTGTGAGGCCTCGTGTGAGAAGAATTGCCGTTTCAAATTACACTTTTCTTTAATACAGGAACTGCTTTTTGTCATGCTCTTCCTCCTGCACTGCTTCTTAGTTTTGATTGATATGTAGTTTCATCCTCAACACACACTTAAAGGGACAGTTTCCCCCAAAATTCAAAACACATCCTGTTCAATCTCAACTGTTGTTCTATTTATTTAGCTAGATTGTTTTGATTGTTTTTTGTTTTTGGTGAAAAGTGTTCTATTGGAATAACAAGAGGCTTGTGAAAGACGGCTGCTAGCTTCCTTCTGTTTTGTGATACGCTTGGTGGGTGTCGTTTGGTAGAATTTTTTTTTCCTACATTAAACTTCTCTATTTTTCTGTTGTTGACTCCTATTAACAGCAACTCACACAAAAACAAAGTTGACAATAAATAGCAAACGTTTCGGGTGAACCATCCCTTTTTAGATTTGACAAATCATCTGTGTCCTATCATCTCATTCAAACTGTATTGGAGTGGAATTATATAGTAGCAATGAAACCGGAGATATTCAGTACATTTGGATAAAAAGTGTTCTTCAGCACAATCCCTTAAATCTATTTTGTGCTTGTTAAATCCAACCAGTGGTGTAATTTACCCAAAGTTTAATTAGTAGAATATTAAAGGTCCCATGTCATGCTTTTCCGGTTATTACCCGTCCCCTTGTGTGTTATGAAGGTTTTTATGCATGTGAACGGTCTGCGGAGTCAAAAAGCCTCAAAGTGCACCCTGTAGCGAGTAAAACTCTAACACAGTGTATGCTGCCCCAAAACGCCTCGTTGGAGATTTCTCATTTTCCATTGTTTGCTTCCTGGGTTCTGTGACGTGAACACCCAAATCAACAACAAATGACCGGATTGGCCCAAATGGACCAATCCGCGGAGCACCTCACACACCAGGATCCCTTGGCTAACTAACAGGGAGTCCCATTGACTTGCATAGAGCTCCCTGAATGCTGGTAATAGACTCTCCGCAGACCCATTCTCACAGCGTTATAAACCATTTTCTGACTCAATATCAAGACACACTTATTGTTTTTACTTCGGCTGTTAGTGTTTGTGTGTGCTCAGGATGAGTTTCGCTTGTTCTCGCTATATCGCCGACCCGGAAACCTGTCCGCTCCTCGCAGAAGCTCGCAGCTGCGAGCAGCAAGGAGCTCGCAACGTCCCGACCAATCAGAGCACACTGGGCTCACAGGGAGGGAGGGGCAGGAGCTCCAACAAGCCGTTTAGGACAGAGAGTGAATACACATACTATACAGAGATGCTGTATGAGAAAGCAATGCAATTTTGGAAAATTGCACAATTTAAATCTATTCTAGTAGACCTCAACAATGGAAATATGATCAGTAGAAATGGCCATGACATGGGACCTTTAATATATGTTTGTGCCGCTGCTGCCAGCAGGTGGCACTAGTGTCTAGGCAGCGGTCACATGAAGCTGATTAGTGTTTTACTCTAGTCAACCTGTTGGAATACATCGAACACACACACACACACACACACACACACACACACACACACACACACACACACACACACACACACACACACACACACAGCTTGTGGTCAGGTGTCAGGTATCAAACTACCAACCACACATACTTGAGGGAGTGTCGCCTCAACACCTGAGAGGCTGAGAAACCCCTCAGAGAGGAGCGCTCCAACACACTGTGAAGAAATCTCTTCAGATATTAGATTCTATTTAACAGGATCAATCACCATTGCCTGATGTTCCCTCGATGTCGCCTGCTTTATGCAGTTCCTCTTGTTTGTTCTTTACAAACCTCTGCTGCTGCTGCCAAAGATGTTAAGCATTTTTACTTTAGTGTTTCCCACTGTGTTAATACACAAACGAGCTTAACCTGAAATAATGTAGAAGTTTATTACATTTGATACTTTTCATGGAAGAGGTTTTGTAACTTACTAATCAACTTTTGTAGATTTATTTTTTGTAAATAATGGATTTGGGGTTGCAGTTTTCTTTAGTTTCCTCTACTTTATATTTAAATTCCATCTGTTATTGATCTGTATGTGTGTTTCTGTGTAGACGGTACCACAGGTGCATGACATTACTTGTTGAAATACATTTGAGTAAGTTCTAAACTGTATAACATTATTCAGGCCACCACATAAATAAGCTAAATTACCGTTACTCCTTGAAAAGAATGACAGAGTTAATCTCACCTGCTCAGGCCTACCTGCTGTCGCTGGGCGAACGCTACAGCGAGCGTAGTGATTGGCTATCGGCCCGCGGCTCCCTTTGTTGTGGCCGTGCTTCTGTTGTCTCATACCTCAACAGCTGTAATGAGAGAGGGGAGGTGGGGGAGGCCTTTCCCCCCTCCTTTGGGGAAGCTGTTGAGCTTAATGTTTAATAAGCCACTGGACACAGAGGGAAACCCGATCCTCTCCGTAGAGGCTGCCGTGTGTGTGTTGTGTTTGTGTATTTGTGTGTGTGTGCCCGATCGGTGCATTTGTTTTGTGAGTATCCAAGCGTGCTGCATTATTCTCTGGTCAATGTGTGAATCAGATGCGCTGTGGTGATTGGGTTGGTTGTAATCGACTCTTTATTCAACTCAAGGCCGGATAGAGTTTCTCCTCAGATCCCAGCGCCTGATAAAACACATACTCCCCTTTTCTTCTTGTGGGCCCTATATGCTCATTTTCAGGTTCATATTGTATTTAGTGTCTCTACTGTAGTGACATGTCTCCATGCTTTAATGTTCAAAAAGCTCTTTATTCTTCTCATACTGCCTGTGCTGCAGCACCTCTTTTCACCCTCTGTCTGAAACCAGAGCCCAGTCTGCTCTGATTGGTTATCTGGCCGGCTCTGTTGTGATTGATCAACCGCTTATAGATGTCCCGCCCCTTAGCCTATTAGCTAAAACGTGTCGGAGCGCTAGCCAATAGAAGTGCGAGTGTTAAGTAATGATGTCACTATGTCACAGAAGTGAACAAAGGAGTCTAATGGAGGCGTTTCAGCCATTTACATGCACAAAAACCCATATAACACACTATAGGAAAGGGAAATTGAAAAAAAGTGTATAATGTGAAATCTACTCTTTAGCTCTACATAACTTTATTTTAAGTTTTAGTTTGGTTTACTGTTTAGACCCTATTTATTGACCTCTTGTTTTAACACGCAGTCTGTATCTTGATATCTTACCGAGATAGAAAAAACATCAACAAAAAAGCATGTTTATGAGATTCGTGCATGCAGAGAATTTAGAGGTAGTCAGGCTCGTATTGTGATTGGATCTTAGCCAAGAGTATTATGACATTTGTACATTTTCATCATCAATGAACATTCACCACACTCTCATTTACACATCAAGTCATTAAGATTAGATTTATTGTCCCAGGGCGATGTTTGTTATCACCGCTGTTACAAAACAGATATACACTGTGTATAAACTTAATGTGTCGGCCACATCCCTGTAATGAGATTACATAATCAGGATAGAAAAAAGGTAACTATTCGATTACAACATTACAAAAGTAATCAGAATACTGTCACATTTTTGAAATGAGAGATTACTAGCAGGATTACAATGTTACAATACAAAGGATACTGTAATTCTTCTTTACTTTAAATACATGTATTTGTTATCGTTTAGGTGGACACCTGATTTATTTAACATACATACAGTTTGCTTTTAATGAATGTATTTAGCTTAAACAACATTGGTAAACTATTATTGTTAATCACATTTTTTATGAAATATATTGGTCTCTTTTAAAGTAAAAATCATCTTATTGTTATTAATTTTCTCTTGTTTTTATTTGCATTGCATTTGAAATTGAGGTACTCCAAAAGTAACGGAAAGTAGTCAAGTTACTTTTACATTTTTGATACTCGCATTAGGTTACTGATTACATTTCTTTACATGTAACTAATTATTGTAATGGAATACATTTCTAAAGTAACCCTCCCAACCCCAATAACTTCACAGATGCCATTATTTCAGGGCTGTGTACTTGTGGTCGCACACAGCTCTCCCTCCACAGCTGTCTGCAGCAGCTGGATGCACACTGGGCCTCCAGTTGTAGGCACCAGGTCCGTATCAACCACATGGTGTTTGACTGGCGGTAATAATGCAGCTTTTACTCATCAACGGTCACACTGAATGGCTATTCAACTGCGGTCACGTGCCCTCTGTTGGCTGCCGCCGCTGGCCTGCCTCCTGTCCTGGGACTCGGGTAGAGTTACCGGGCAGTTAAAGCCTCTGATGTATTATTCATCTACTCATGTCAGATATTACAGGGGGACAGGGGGGGCGACATGCACTGCTGCACCACAGGGTCAGGAAGTGGACACAAACAGAAGTGAGTAGGCTGGCTAACACAAAGATGAGGAGGCAGCCAGGAAGAGACTGTAGGGCTCTGTCTAAAGATGCATCTGTCCCCGACAACTCTCTCGTTCTTCTTCTCCCATCTGTTCCCCTGTTGCTATCAAAGACTAGTTTCATTTCTCTTTGCTAGAGGTGATGTATGTGTTCCAAGTCCAAATTACATACATCCTCATATCAGTTTTGATATCATGGTACATCAGCAACATCTTAGGTGAAAGACTTTGAACTGCCAGTGTTTTCTATATCAAATCAAATTCTCCTGCAGAGGGTGACCGATAGTATAGAAGCCAATGAGAGAACGGCCTTACGTCTCACTTGATTTATTAACTTAGAGTTGTTGGTCTCAAATGCTAGTGTCAGGTCCTTTTCAATACATGATGTTTATTTTGTCAATAATGGTTCCATTTAGAGTAAATAGAAAAAAAAAAGCAAGGTATGCTTAAGGGCATCGGGTAGTTTGTGATTGACAAGTTGCTACCACTGTTTTTGTGCTTTTCTTGAATTTGTTAGAACTTTTAAAAGTTTGAAAGTTTCAATTGTTGTTCTAGGCTGTACACGTGTAACTTCCAGAAAACCAAGAAAGTTTTAAACCAACTTCTATGAGAAATTGCTATGTAACTCAATTTGGAAACACACAGCAATAGTTGTCTTATTGTATCTCGAGTTTGTGGCCAAACATATATACAATAAAGATCATTTTCAGGTAATGTTATTTTGTAATCTGATTTGGGGATAAATTGACTTTTCACACAGTAAATGATAAATGAGCATGACATTGGCGTATAGTATTTGTCAGACATAAAGCAGTGAAAATGTTTGTCCCAATAACGGGCCAGACTTGCTCTTTCCCATTCCTAGTGCGACCAGGAATTAGAAGATCACCCATTGCCGGTATTACTCTCTATTTAGAGTAGGGGAAGAAAAGAAGGTTCTGAACAGGATGAAAAAAAGAAAGAAGCTAAAACCTGACCCTGCCCCTCGACACAAAGCCTAGGGGTATGTGAGGGCTATGGGAGCAATAATAGCCCTGCCTAAAAATAAAAGGGGCAACATGACAGTGGAGGATACCGTTACAAAGAGCTCCAGTGGACAAATAGGAGGGCCAACGCTTTGAAGACTTTCTCACAAAAGACGGACCACACACTCCCCCCTCCCTCACTCCCTCACACCCCCACCACCTCCGCCGCCCGCTCTGCACTCCCTCCGATCAGGTTCCCATTATCGGCGGGGCCACAAGGTGGAGAGGGCAGGAGGTTTGAAATGCCTGTCAGAAGCCGCTCGCCTGTGTCCGGCCTCCATGGATCATGTGAGGCACGCAGAGACTGGGGCGGCTTAAAATACACTTTCATTGATAATGTTTGGTATCAAAACCAGTCTAAACATGATTTTGATATTAGCTGAGACCAGTAACATTTAAAAAGTGCTAGCTCAAAGTTCAGTTCGCACAGTTCATGTTTATATTATGTTTATATAAATACTTAATGTACCGTACGGAAATGAACTAGTGTAATCATCTCTGTTGCCTAACACATTTAAAACCACTGCACCATTGCATATTATCCTGCATCACAGTTTTACCTATCATGTTGAGTATTCTGAAATGAAGTAGCTCTGTACTGTTTTGTTCCAATTTTATATATATTTAATTGTTTAGATCTTGTTTATTAGACTTGTGCACATAGAAACAAGGTACAGTATGTTGCATGTGATACTATCCAAGGAGCCCTCTGAAAATCATCTCTAGGAGGGAGCATTTCCGCTTTTCATGCAGGAATGCAGTCTGGCACGCACAAGATGCTACAAGTGCAAGCTTGACCCTCCATAATCGCTCGCAACTTTTCAACACATGATTACTTTTCAAGTGGGAGATTTAATTGATCAGTTCAGTAAACTATTCACAGAAACGCCCTTCAATCGTGTTCATGCACAACCCTTTCCACACCTACAGTAGGCTATATCAATAACGGTACGTCCACACAGCGGCTTTGGAAAAAGCTTGCCGGCGGGCGTGTCTGAAGCTCGACCAACAACCAATCACATGAATCTCCCGACCCCGACACACAAGCAGCGGTTTGATTGGCTAGAGCTTGTACTGGCATATGATTTGATTGGCTGACGCTTCCACCGAAAGCTTCAGAAGATTCAAAAGTTGAACATTGCTCAACTTTTGAATCCTAACGGCCCGTCTACACTACAGGCATGAAAAAATCTTGGAGCTGGGCGTGTCTGAAGCTTGGCGATTTTTTGCGAGCAACCAATCACATGAATCTCCCGCCCCCGACATACAAAGCAATAGCAATGTTAAAACGAAGTAAACTGGATATAAACTCTCCAAACAGGCGAAAAAACTATCAGTTTCACCCACTGTCTCTGCCACCTCCCTCCATGCCTGGTTCCTCCGGTTTGTATCCCGGTAAATAGTTCCGGTCGTAAAGAACCGGGTGATTTGCTACCGTAATATCTCGTTTGGAATATGAGGAAATTAACTGCGGTCTGGCTCTCCCAGCTTGCACGCGGTTTGATTGGCTGCGCTTGCACTGGCGGGATTTGCATAAACGGGATTTCATTGGCTGATGCCAAGCATCGAGCCTCAAAAGTTGAACATTGTTCAACTTTTGATGCCGATAGATGCTCGTGATGCTTGCAAAGCCATGCCATGCTCCCCACAATGCAGTTCGGCGAAGATTAAAAATCTTCTACGTCACCCCATTCAAGTGAATGGGTGAAGCGTTGAAAGCATTTTTTGATGCCTGTAGTGTAGACGTACCGTAAGATGCCTGGAAATCTCCGCTTTGCTTCCCACAATGCAGTTCAGCGAAAAGTGAGGCCATTCAAAGTGAATGGGCAGAAGCGTTGGAAGATTTTTTTAACGCTGCTGTGGACGTACCGTAAAGGGTCGCAGTGGCTCTGAAGTATTTTCCTTAGCAATTTTTATATTCATCATTTTTATTAACTTTCTAGTCAACCTGTTCTCAGATTAGTGTGTGTGTGTGTGTGTGTGTGTGTGTGTGTGTGTGTGTGTGTGTGTGTGTGTGTGTGTGTGTGTGTGTGTGTGTGTGTGTGTGTGTGTGTGTGTGTGTGTGTGTGTGTGTGTGTGTGTGTGTGTGTGTGTGTGTGTGTGTGTGTGTGTGTGTGTGTGTGTGTGTGTGTGTGTGTGTGTGTGTGTGTGTGTGTGTGTGTGTGTGTGTGTGTGTGTGTGTGTGTGTGTGTGTGTGTGTGTGTGTGTGTGTGTGTGTGTGTGTGTGTGTGTGTGTGTGTGTGTGTGTGTGTGTGTGTGTGTGTGTGTGTTTAAAGCAAGTTGTCACTCACAGGAAGTTAAAGTGAGCGAGCTGAAAAAATATTTCCCTGTGATTGAACACTTCACTGCTCATTGTATTCTGTAATGTGGTAAACCACACCCATTCAACAATTCAAAAGGATTAAATAAACCATAAAATGCTTTTCATACTCAAGATTGACTGACAGGGCGACTGAGTCTCAGTTACATGTTAGTGTGTGTGTGTATGCATGTGTGTGTGTGGGGGTTAGGGGGCCCAAGTGTTGGACTCTGTCCACATGTCCAGACATGTCTCCTGCTCTCTGTGTCCCACTGTTGGCCTCTGTAATTAGGATCTGAGAGGGTAATGTGCTTGAACATCCAACACTCGCATCACCAACCTTTTCTCACTCAGTCATTTCAATCATTTTTTAAACAGATGACAATTCAATTGCAATTGAGTTAAATCAACCAACTAAACTTGTACATATCAGCATATCTATCATTGACTGTGGTTGCTTTACCCTTGTTTGATATACAGTTGTGTTCATGTTTAAGATAGATTTTAACTCTATTTAATAACCTTTTAATGTTGCCCTTTGCCCCTATTATGTATAACAAAAGCCTGATCATCTATGTGAGTATTGTCTGTGTCATCCTACAAAACGCTAATTTACTCCTCATGTTTTTGGTTTGGTTTGTTGGGATCGTTTATCTGTTTTTCAGCTACAAGGACTTTTAGACGGATTTCTTATGAGAGTGAAACATTGTGGTCCATTCATTACATTTTAAAGTGGTTCCAAATCAACGCAGATTAATCTTCACTGGTGAAATCGGTCTTTGCGGAGGTCTCTGCTCTCAGTGTGTCCTTCTAGTCTTGACATCAATCCCCGCTACGAGGTCTTTGCTCTGTGTGTCGATCAAGATAAGCATCAAGACACTGAACCCTTGTTATTTCACTTCTAACGGTTAAAAAACCTTAGATATTATCGTTTTTTTATGTTCATCTACGTGAAAGGACGCAATTTTCATCTATTGTTGGTATCCTGTATATACTTGTAATTTCCGGCAAGTGTTTTAATCTTCAGGTGAATCTTTTTTCTTCGGAATAGCTGCTCACACCGCACCTTAAATGAATCACCCCATTTTTCTTTTACTTCCCTGGAGGATTTAGTGGTGGGAGACATAATGAGTATTAATCAGAACAGTTTGTAACGGGGCGCTCCCCCTCGACTTCTCCCAGCCTCGTGGCAGGTGCTTATCGGACCCACCAGCCGGACCACTCCTTCGGCTCGGAACCGGGCCGGCCGGGGGCGGATAATGCGGAAAACTCCCATTTTCAACACCGCATTGTTGTGCCTGGCAGCGCGCTCCGTCAGATTGAAATCTGACGGGAGAAAGTGTCATTTCCTTAAGCTAAACCCACCCGAGTGCGGCCCGCTGCCACCTTCCTAAGAAAGCCAGGAACGTACTTTTCCAGCCCGTCTGTCACTCAGCACAAAACCATGGCGTATTAACAATGCTGCTGCACCCTCTGGAGATCCTGACCAGCGATAAACACACATCCACACACCCTTGAACACATGAAGTCACACAGCCTTGGCTTTTTGACCTAATGCTCCCACATTTGCTCACATCCTTTCTGCTGTGCTGTAGTCTTACATGAAGGATACTGTAAGATTGTTTTGGGGGGGATGCAGTTGTTCAAAGATTGAGTGTGAAAGGGAAAAGCCGGAGGGGAAACAGGGAAAGCAAGACAACCTAGAAGGTTTTCAGCTGAGTCAAAGTTGAGTGTCTGCTAACTCAGCTTTATTCTTATTATATGCACCCATTTAGGACCAAATGTTAGCTAAGTTGGTGCAATATATGGCTACTGGATTTGTCAAGGTTCCGAGGGTGTACACTTGGCATAGTCCATTTCCCGACTGGCTGGCGAATAAAGTTTTGCAAGCAATGGATTCTCCCAAGCCCCTTTTTTATTGGAGCTTATCAGAGCCGCACCTTGATACTATCTAAACAGCGCCAATGCTTTGAAAAAAATATCGTACTTGTTCCACAAACTATACAACTAATACAACTTACAAACTTTTTTTGCGCATCTATAAAAAGTACAGAAAAAGTGGATGCAGTTACATCCAAACTAAATCAAATTAAAAAGTCGTCTTTTTTTGCTTTTTCTGGGTATGCCTACTGTCTATAGAACATCCCAATGTCCATTCAGAGTCACAATGGGCTGGTAGAGACCTTTATGTGGGGGTCCCCTCTCTCTGAAGAGACATATTAACAGGCATGACTAATGGATGTAGTGGGATCTCATTTAAAGCAGGGAGGGTATCAAATCCACACGTGCACAAAGACATTAAAGGAAGTCCTCCGGGAGGCCGCACAGTTTTGATCCCGGCCGCCTCTCATGGAACTCCCAGCCGTTCATTATGTCGGATAAAAACCAGCGCACAAAAAAAAAAAAATACAGTATTCTGTGCCCCTAATGCCCTGTAATTTATCGAACGATACACAGCGTTTGTAGTCTAGATTGTCATCAGGTACAGTATCATGTCACAGGCAGGAAGTGTGTAGTATGTGTGTGTGTGTCTGTCTGTCTGTCTGTCTGTGTGGTTGGAAATATTATGGACTTCAAAGAAAGGGGGCTTAGAAGAAATGCTCTACAAAACTAAAGGTGCCAATTTTAGCCTGGTTTTGCCGCACATTTATAATGGAAATCCATATTTAGAATTGATATTTTCATGCTGTGTTTAGTAATTTGAGCAATTTTTTTACACTTTTGAGTTCTATGTGTATAGCCTTAATAATGCTGGAAAATGTAAGAATTAAGTGGGGAAAGGTTCATGCTCAGTGGTTAAATTGTTCCTTCGGCTATTCGCTCAGTGCTGCAGATGAAGAATGACTTACAGTATATTAGTTAATCGAATAAGTAAATAAATACTGTATCATGTAGTATGATGGTCCTGGATCAAAGATACAAAATAAGTACACAGATCACGTTTCTGAAAAATGTGGTTCCATTCTCATATTAAATACAACTTCATTTTCATTTAATCGTTTATTAGAAGAGGGACGATGCACATTGATGAACATTTTTAACAATTAATTCTTCATAATGTAAATATGCCGGATTTGAGCTTTTAGCTAAACACACAACATTTAAGAACATGACATTTATAAACATAGCAAAAATAAATACATGATATGCAGAAAGAGCATGAGCAGCATACACAAGCATTAACCACATGGCAGTACAATGTAACAGCTACGATATATAAAGGGCAAGAGAAGACACAAGAGCTACATCAAGTGCAAGAGGAGATACCCCTGTGTTAAAGTGCATTGAGCGGTGATTGCACGTTTGTTTCTCAACCATTCTTTGAGTTGACCTTTTAAAACTGTTCAAAGTGGGAAAATCCCGTATCTCAGTTGGGAGGCTATTCCACGATGAGCTGCCTTTAATGGAGAGGACATTTTGACCGAAAGTGGTCCGTCTAAGGTGGGACTTCACAGTCTCCTCTGGTTTCTGACCTAGTGCAGCGTCCAGTGTGTTTTTTGTGGATGGATTCCCTTAAGGGAGGGAGGGGCGGCCAGTCCATTTAAACATTTATAAAAAAACACATACTTTTAAAAGACATCAAATTGTCAAAACTCAGGAAATTGTGTTTTTCAAGGATGGTGGTGGTATGAATTTGGCTTTCTGTCAAACACCTTGATAGCCCTCTTGTACAGCTGTTCTATTGGTTTCAGGTTTGTGGCACAAGCAAACGACCAGTTTGTAAAACAGTAATCAATGGGGGATAGAATCACACAGTAGAACTGAATACAAATTATTTATTAAAGAACCAAGGGTCCATCTGGCTCATAACGTCTTAGTTAAGTTGTGCTGCTGCCAACTTAAAATAAAGCACTGTTTTCCATTAATGCAGAGAGCATCCTCACAGCGATGGCATCTTGTTGCACGCTTGTTGAATCAATAAGGGCGGGGTTGTGCTAGCTCGTCTATTCATCCTATTTTTGTATTCACTTTAAAATGTGTGATTAGGACCGAGAGAGTTTAATTTGTCCAACTTTAACCGATATTCCTGTTCAGAGTCCAGTTATGGAAGTTAACAGAAACACTGACACACAAACGGCATTCAAGACTTGTAGTGGGACTTTTTAAACTGTGGATTTGCAAGAAAAATTGTATTTACTTTTCCCACCACCACTCATAACGGATGGCATCTGTTGCATGTTTGCATTTACACTACCTGACAGTTGTAATGATTTACACAGCGAGTTGAAGTCCTGCTGTAACTGCAGTCTCGTCCCTTGCATGCGAGCGCCTTTGTTTGGAGTTTGCTTCAGTGATTTGTGGTGCGCAGTTATGACTTTATGGGTTAATTGCTCCTCTCTCCTGCTGCTGTTGCCGCGGACACGCCCCTCCCCTCCCTCTGCAGGAGGATATTTTCACAGGAGGTGGGCACCTGCCTCGGCTTCCTTACTGATTGTTTCCAGGACGGGGGGCCTCAATACTCCTAACATTTTTTGCACTGAGGTAACGTTTCCTTGCATTATGGTCGCAGAATAGCTCCCCTTGTCTATTGTGCTGCACGTTAAAACTCCTTATGGATTTGTGAACGGTGACGGGGGAAAGTGGAGGGAGGGAAGGGGGGAGATTCCGGGGAATTCCAGAGGCATTCCTATCAGATTGCCTTCCTCGCTCTTTTTTCCTTTTTTCTCTTGGCATAATCAGGGCAGCTCTATGGTGTCAAGGCCGTGTCAGAGCTCTGTGTGCATGCCCCATTACATTAACTCACAGACATCTGCAGTTTGACAATGTGCACATTTAAATGTATATATACATATCTGTGTATATGTACATTCATCCTGTTACTACATGTTTATTCTGATTATATATATTTTTTGTACTATTATTATCGTTATGTGTATTCTCATGTGTTTCTTTCTGAGTCTGTTGCTGCCGCGGGGTCTTAAAAAGTATTAAAAGTTGATCAATCAATTTAGCAAAAATTAAGGCTATTACATTTTGTAGCTTGTTTTCAATAAGTATATTAATTGTCCAAAGAGGTTGTATTCTACAGTCTGCCTGAATGTAATCATTGCGTAGGTGTGTAGTGTGATTCTGTGTAGTTTATTTATGGCATCCCGTTGGATTTGACGTCATCTGAACAGGACATCGGACGCTCACTGCTTGATAGCGCGCGAAGGTCCGTTTACGCCGGTTGTTAAACAACATCGTTATGGGGAAATGCAAGTTTGCGTCCAAATGGTTGGAAGATAAGGAGGAAGGAGAATCAATACTGTATATAGTCAATGTGAGGTAAAGTGTGTCGCCAAGGTAACCGGTTAGAACTCAAAGTGGCGATGAGGTCTTAAAATGTATGGAAAGGGTCTTAAAAAAGGTCTTAAAAGGTATTCCATCTGACTTCAGGATTCCTGGGTATACCCTGGTTGCTGCTAACACACCTGAAATGTTCCTACGGGGATCAAAGCGGTCCATCTAATATTCTCCTATGAGCATCTAATTAAACATTGAATAGAAATGTAGAAGTGAGAATGATATTTTAAGATTTCTGAGTACAGCCGTTGTAACAAAATGGCAAACGTGCAAATTTCAAGCTGATGTTTTATTCAAGACAATTTGCTAGCCAATTAAATAAAAAGAAAACTCAAACATTTTTTTTGAATTGGTTAAAAATCAGATTAGTCAATTAAAGTACAACCACAGGCACAAGAGCAGAACTGAAAGGACTCCTAAGATGAACACTAATGTTTCGTTTTTTTTAAGTGCAACCACTAAACACTTTCCCACTTAAGGTATTTTGAGAGAGTCTTGCAGCCATGAGCCGCATCGAGTTTCAGAGCGATTAGACCAGCAATCCTGAGACAAAGTGCTCACAAATAATGCAGCTCCTCCGCTGGAGATCTTATTATCCAAAGGAGAAGAGGGACAAAAGAATAAAGACAAATAAACAGAATCAGAGTTTGAAGCGGCTTCTTATCTGTGTTGACGGTAAACAGAGAACAGAGAGCGCTCGGGGAGAGATGAACAGAGATGAGTGCTGTCGGTGTAATGAGAGCAGCGTTGTGTTTACCCCGCGTGTGACTACAAAGACTCAAAGACGATCACCTCCCCTGTGTCTGCTTTCTGATCATTCAACCGTTTACCAATTCATCAGTCAGCGACACAGTGCCCAGGCCATAATGCCACTTTTCAAAAATACTCCCACACAAGTTTACTTTTGGTCAAAGTATTGGCAGCAAATTGTACATGTACTTATATTTGTACTTTTTTTGTTTTATGCTTGAGTCAATGCAGCTTCACCAACAGGAACATCGAACACAAAGATAACACTTAGGTTTTAAAGGCTGCAAACAAATGTAGACTTACAAATGAAGACATTCAAGAAGTAAAACCTGATAAATGTAATTTTATAAAAAGAAAATTGGCTTTGAACTTTAGTCAAATCCAGCAATCGGACTGTAATAACATCAATAGTGTTACATCCTTTACAACACCATGAAATAACATCACATCAGCGTTTGACAATAAACAGGCTAGCTTACTAACATTTGACATGTTGAAATATATATTTTTTAAATGTATGTATTCATTATTCTTCAAGTGTCTTCGAGTTCCTTAAAATCTTGAACAAATATTATCATTATCATATATTTTGTTATCAACTTTCATCTTCGTTAGCTGCTCTTATGTCAGTAGAGATAGATACAACTCAAAATCATGGAGTTTAAAGCTGCTCTAATTTCAATAATTGTTTGATTTAAATATGTTTTTGTTCTAATTTTGGCACCAAACCAAATGTAGTTGCCACGTAGAGTTATAATCAGTCATCGGGTTCAACAGTAAGTTTGGACATTTCATTTTACGCCTTAAACAACCCTACCTATCCTGTGTCCAAAATTAAACTCCACCCGATTACATCAGAACATTTCTAGTAAGCAATGCAGCTCTTAGACTACCACCTTATTGTTCCTGTGCCCTTCATAAATAATAAAGAAAACCTAAATAAAGAAATAGAAAGCTGACAGGAAAAGCAATTATATTTCATTAGACAAGAGCCGGATCAGGTCTGAGTTCAGGGGGAAGGTTGAACAGAGGGAACGTCAAGTGTTTCATGGAAAAGGCCCCTGATTGGCTCCAAGAATCAAGTCTATGATATTATTCAAAGCAATATTGAAACATATCCACGATGAATGTTGGTTTGCCTATATAATTATGTTTTTCTTTTCACGAATAGCATGAAAATCCATTACTCAGGAGGCTTTTTCCATGTATTATCCAAAAGGCTGCAATTTTACAGTATCTGTAGGCTCGAACACAACTTTGTATTGTATGCTTTGTGTATTTGTGTGTGTGGAAAATGTTCCCACTGCTCCGTGGAGCCGCCGTTCTGTTGTCGCTAAGCCGCAGCCGCGCTGGTCATTGTATTTGTGTCCTGTGTGTCACTTCCTGCGTCAGATTGTGGATTGTTAGCAAAACAATGGAGTGTTTCGCCTTGAAAGGACACCTCAATCATTTACCAATAGGCCGTAAACGCAGACCTATACAGACAATATGTATTTCCCCCCTCTGTGACGTTACTTGAATGTAGCCTTAGCTGACAGCCGACGTTATGAATCATAATTAAGATATGAGCATAGCCCCGATTTTTTTTTTTCCTATAACATCTAAAACAATACAAACTACAAATGGTGTTCACACAGTTCTCCGTCATGGCGCCAACTCTCTAAACCCATTTGTGATATTTTCAGAGTCAAAAGAGCAGATTTATGTCTTCTTCTGGTGTCACAAAAGCTATTAAATAGTTTCATTTCCTGTGAATTCACCCAGTGTGGGTATCACCATACTGTACTCGACTAAAAATATTCGTGTGAGCCAAGGCAAACATGCCCACCTCCACAAATATGCAGTCAAGCACACACTTGTCGCTCCTGGTTGTGGTTGTGGTGATGGTGGTGAGAGTGAAGCCTCTCCCGCATGCAGCTCACCTCCCACCAAGGATGTTATGCAAAGTAAAAAAGGAAGAAAAAATAAAGAGAAGGAATCAAAGCAAAATGACGGCCGATGCAACATGTTTTGACCGAGTGGCATTCTTCAGGTCAGGAAGTGTCTTTATTAGGCTCCGACATGTTGCTGCTCCTACCGCTGCAGGACACACATGGAAAGTCCAGTAACTCAGTACATGTGCTCAAGTATTGTGGCTAAAAACAGGAATAAATTATTGGTATTTTAGTTAAGTATTTCCTTCTGGGAATCCATATTTGTATAGATGTATTTAATTTAAGCGCATTTACTTGTACTCTGCAGTATCATATGTTAATGTTTAAGTTGAGTTTAGCTCATTGTCGGGTAAAAGTCCCTAAAATGTTCCTAACTCCTACCATACGTACGTGACTATTTCAATACTTGAGTGTTAAAAAAAAAAGTAGCTCTATACTGTAGAACAATTCAGGTGAAAATCACCAAATCAAAAACCACCACAAACACTTGTTATTATTTAAACTATCTTATCAAAAATTAGGTTTGCAAGAAACTTTTATCTACTTTTTATTTTTATTTTCATTCAATCAGCTTGTTTTAGACTATATTCTTCTTAACTATAAACCTTTATGACCAGAGGGGAAACTATGAAATCCATGAGTAATCTTTATTGAGTAAAGCTTATTAGTCTCAAAGAAAACTGACCACACGTTTGAGCACAATCCACAAAGACGTTGTTTTTCACCTGTGAGGTTACACAACGCCGGGCTGGAATCTATCTCTTTTCATCAAAGAATGTAAAGTGTTCATTCACACTCGGTGTCCGTGGCAGCGTGTGGAACCAAACAGAGAAAGTTGTGGTTTCTGCCTCGTCTATCTGCAGAATCAGACCATCAGATGAACAACACAAAGGCCGAGTGCAGATAAGCCTCCGATCGGAGAGAGATACGGATGATACCTGCCATCCATTCAGGTGGTAAAAGATTAAAACACAACAAAACCCTCCTGTTTCCACAAAGTGAGCGAAGACTGAAGGTCTCGGTCGACCCGACAAAACGCATATTTTTTCCAAACACATCTGCGGCCTTTCCAAACGCTTCGGGTGACAAACAGTTTTCTTATGAAAGAGCCTTTGATGTCACTGTAGAATTTGGACGAGGTGCCAGTTTTTTTTTTACAGAAATTATAGCAAGACCGAAAAGCTAATTTCTGGGAGCAGATTGGCCGGAGGACGTGTCATTACGCTAATCGTCTACCTCGCTCTACAGATGTCAGACTGAGCAGTGAGAAGCTCATTCCTACAAAGTGTAAGAGGAAGCATTTTTTGGCGGGAGTCATGGTTGAAAATACAATCCAGGGGGGGGGCGAAGCTAGTCTGTCATACACCAGTGGCGATACGTTGTCAACATATCTCCCTAGCGCAATACTACTACGCCTTTCTTAAGATTCAAGATATGAATTGCCATATGTACATTATAACAGGCATTTTCAATGTATAATGAAATGCTTACACTCAGCTCTCCACACCTAAATATAAAACTATCCATACAAACAAACATATAAGATAAAAACTAGCATATAATTGATAACATTGTTTTCTACCAGAAAAGGTAGCTATGTGGACACAGGCCCTTACAGCCTTAGGTATTTGTGTTCAACGCTGATCCTCCCTCTGAGATTCCAGCAGAGACCAAAGTCCTGATCTGCCTCAGGTGACCCTTTGACTCCTCAAACTTATAACTGCTTTGAAAATTCACAAAATACATCTATTTCCCTATTTTCTAGTGTCTACTTCTTTGTCTTTCATGTTTGCAGTTATATACTCATTGTAAAATGCTTGTGATAAGATGTTTAGCACCTTACTGTCTAATCCACATGCTCACTCCTGTGACTCCTCGGCTGTGCAGAGTGCAGGGAGCCTCGTCTTTACCTTTTAAAAGCTTTCACAGAGTTCACAGAAAGCCCTTGAGCTTGCGCAGTTATTCATTTGCAGTGGTTACCTGCAGCTTCACAGGACCTGCACACCTCAAACAGGGGCCTAATTGACACTGTCTGTGGGGAGGGGGGGCGCTGTTGTTATGTCCCCTCCTTTTATGGCTGAGGGCTCCCCTCCCTTTATGGCTTAATGAGATGTTTACATGGAGCTGTGTGTGGGAACCGGGGCCCATATGCTGCTGTGTGAGATGACAGGGACCTGCTTTGTGTTTTTGGCGTTGTTAAGATGTTTGAGGTCTGAAATCAGAGACTTCTGCCTCCATCGACCTGCAGCGAGGTGAGAGAACTAACTGATGTCAGTCAAAGTGCTAAACCAGAAGAAAAAAACACCATTCTCTCTCAATTAAATTGTTTAAGTTAAAACCCACTAAAAACTGATTCAAACCTGGCTTTTAGCATGTAGGCGACTCAGAAACCGACCTGGCCTCATGATGCAAAATAGTGCCTTTTTCAATACCTTAATTTGAGGACTATCCGACAACCGTTTTGAAAGTGTATACGGGCCTGGAACTGCCTGAAAACCGTCTACATGGAGGTGTCAATGAGACATCCTTATCACATACTTGAAACACTTCAACTGACTTCTTTTGGAGGAAGAACTCTGAGGTGTCTGAAAGTCACTCATTCGTTATGAATCAGCCGAACTGCCATCCAAAGAAACCCTGCTGCTAGTTTTGCTGCTTTTATATCTTCACGTTGGCTAAAAGTTTTGTTTATTGTTTGTCTGTTTTGAACGTGATATCTTCTCTTGAGCGAATTTCTTCAAATGTTGCACAGTCATTTGTGGTCAATGTTCAAGGTGACGTCAGAAAACACGTTTTTGGCCATTATTCAAATACTTGATATTTTATGGATCTCTCAATATGGACGAGCTCATTATCAAAATCGTAGGCAGCAATATTTGTGAAGGCTAAATATGTGTTAAAATAAATGTTTTCATACAAGTATTGCCAAGCTGCAGAGATATCCCTACCTACTTAACAACACATATATTATTGTGTATAAGATATATATATATATATATTTATTAATATATACATTTGGACATGTTGGTGAAGACATGCAACCATGAGGTGCTGATTCTAGCTCCTCCTCTGCAACTTGTAAAACCTGCATTGCATTGAGAATAAGATACCTGGAAAAACTGAGGGACAGACAGACATAGACAGACAGACGGACGGACAGGCAGACAGGGACAGACGGACGGACGGAAGAACGGATGGACAGGCAGGTGGACGGACAGACAGACAGACAGACAGACAGATGGACAAGCAGGTGTAAAGGTTTAACTGTCTGCCCCCTGCTCTCTGCTGCTGATAAAGGCAGTAAACCATCATGTCTACAGTGTTATCACACACACACACACACACACACACACACACACACACACACACACACACACACACACACACACACACACACACACACACACACACACACACACACACACACACACACACACACACACACACACACACACACCTTTGCTTTAAAGCAGCTGCACCTGCTGCTGCTCACACACTGACCTCAGCTCAGGGGAACTAAAACCACCCGACAACACACACCTGCTCGCCTGCCACCTGCCCTGTGTGGGCGTCTGGATCAAGTGTGTGTAGGTGTGCGTGTGTGTGGATGGGTATGTGCAGAGGCCTGTACTACGAAGCTGGATTTTGGTTTAGCCGACTAACTTCAGGGAAAGCTCGGGCTTTCCGGTCCTACGAAGCTGGTTCTCTTTTTAGCAGGCTAGATTTCCATGGTAACTTATGCTGTGCGGCTAACCTGGTCGGGACCAGGTTAGGTTGCAGGCTAAGAGCTCAACTCAGTGAAAGCACTGCCTGCTGACCAATCAGAGCTCCGTGTGCGGAGTTTAAAGCGATCAAGTCATATTACAGGAGAAAGGAAATACAGAAAAGCTGCCGTTGCAGGAAAGACGCTAATGTTATAATAGTCAGAGCAATCTGACTATTATAACATTAGCGTTAAGAAAGCTTACTTAAATATCTGCCACAACATAAGTAACCGGATCAAAGTAACATTAAGTACAGTCCGCGGCATATCACATCATAATGTATCATATATCTCCTTATCTGAGTCAGCTGAGCCGTATCTGGCCGTGCAACACTCACAGTGTCACATACTGTATGCAGAAGTATTATTTTAAGCAACACATTAAGTTGACGAAACACCCGAGTCAAATGTAATTAAAGTCAGATGGTGTCTTAGACGGGGCAGTGATATCATAAACCTGTTAATGTACGCATTCAAACACTTTTTCTTGTACCAGCTGTATTCACCTTGCAGGTGCAGCTATGTGGCTTTTATCCTGGATACAGTGTTTGAGTCATGGATGTTTAAAGTTTAACTTCTTCATATGTCTAATATTATAGTTTACTTTTCATTCAGGAAGTATGACGCGCTGCACTGTCAGTATGCTTCTCCATGTTTGTGATTGGTCGAATGCTCCAAATACCACCCCTTTCATGTGAACGCGCACCTAACTAGATAGGGCTTGAGCGGTCCATTTGATAACCAGTGTCGTAGTACAGCTTAGCGAGAGCGCGTATGTTTTGGATTAGGCCAACCGGCTAACTCAAACATATCCAGGTTAGGAAAATCCAGCTTCGAAGTACAGGCCTCTGGTCTAAGTTGAGCTTTTTGTTTGCATCTTAGACTTAAGGCATGTCGGAGTGTGTCGTGTATGTATGAGGAGGTGTGTGATATGTTTGTATGTCTCATTTTAACTTTATAACACAATAGATTTTAACATAGAATAAAATACTTTCACTTATTGATTATCTTTTATAACTTTTGGGACCTACTTCCTACGAAACCTTTAACAATTAAGTATAAAACTAAGTCAAATTAAGTTAAAAACAAAATGGAAACCAGAAAGAACTTTGGGATTTTAGCCTTTGCAGACCGTTTACATGCACACAAACATAATATACAACACACTACAGGAAAGGGAAAAGCCCCAGAAGCATAATAGGGCCTCTTTAAAAGACAGACTGGTTATATTGTGGCCCTTGACACAGTGCTCGTATTGGAGCATCACTACAAATGTCCTTTTTTTAACTTTTCATTCTGAATGTTGCGTGATATGAATCTGAAGCCTGTGGACAAGCCCACTATCATTAATCCCAGTTTTTTTGGCACGCATTATAAGGAATGACTCCACAGGATGAACTAGAACTACGTCAACAGGGGAAATATGTGTGTGGGGGCGCGACACGAGGATGGTTTAAGTGGAGAATAATGCTTCATCTGGCATGCCTGTTCCAACAGTGCACTCAGTTATACATAAGTGTGTGTGTGCGTGTGTGTGTTGCCTGCTCGGTATGTGCAGAGGTGGAGAGTGGGCTTCAGCCTGTCAGCGAGCTTTCAGCTGATCAAACAGAGTTTCCTCTAAAGGTGTAAGCCTTTTAAAGCAGAGGTGAGAGGAGGTGCAGACTGAGGTCAAATACCCTTTTCTTTTTAAACTCTCTTGTCACCCGTCTACCTAGAGAACGGCACATCACTCAGAGTTTTGTCTGCACTTTGCATCATCAATTAATAGCACTCAATTTGGCATAACATATTACCTGTAGACCATGACTCTGGATACTGCTGACTGCTTGAGTCAGGATTTATGAAAAACGTGATGAAACAAACCTTGCAGCTGTGTCACCTTTGGCATAACGCAGCACTCTGATTCTACTCCTCCAAGCTTACTTTTATTTACCTTTTTATAGTCATCCTAACAGATTGCTGTTCACTTTGGATCTTAAACACAAAACAAATGTATTTGTGTTAGCGGTGGTACAATATTTAATCAGAATCGGAATACCTTTATTCGTCCCACAGAGGGGACATTTACAATCATCAATCAATTGTACCTTAAACATATTGTATGTTAGTATTGAATATTGCTATTCTTCAGTTTTGTATCCTCATGGTTGATTGCACATACTGTGTTTCTTGATAAAAGTATAAAAAAAAAGATGTGATGTTACAAAGTGTAAATCAAATCAAATTTGATTTAAAAAAGCCCAAAATCACAAATGACAGATTTTTCTCAGGGGTTTCACAGTCTGTTCTCAGACCCTTGCAGTGTAAAAGGAAATAAATCCCACAATTATTGGGGTAAAAAACTGAAGAAACCTCAGGGAGAGGTGTCATTTCACTTATTCTCCTCCACTGCAATGCATAAATGGGAAAGTATTTAAGCAGATATATTGTAAAACAACGGGTAGACATGGATTTATGTATCATTTATGTATTTTCTTTTTGTTGGGCAAATATTGCCCCTTTCTTCTTCTAGTGCTGCTAAAGTCTAACTTACGCTAACCATTGCCTTACCATTTTTCAACATCTTCTCCCAATATTCTCTGCATTGAAGGGATGCAGAAACCTTAAACTCCCCCTAACTGACAGACTGCTGATGAACATTAGCCAAAAAATCACATTGTGACTTCAAGCTGCTTCCTGTTGAAGCACTCATGCACCACAGACAGAGACGGTCGTGGAGCAGACAGCGTTTCCATTATCGGAAAACATTCACGATTACTCAAGCTTTTCTTCCAGACGCTGATCACCTCTGGATATGTCATGCTCGTCTCAGACTGCCTCATCAAAAACACAACCTGCAGGGCTTCATTTGACCCAGGCCTTTAACCCTTAGATGCATAAGTGGGTCTTTTTTGACCCGGTGAGGTGGTTTTCTATTAGAGTATCATTGTAATTACATTTTTTTATCATTTCATATTCCAGCTATTCCTCAAAAAACATGTTTTTGATATCATGACATTCAAAATTTTAATTTAAATTGTAAGAAATTGTAGTTTTTGTATTCCTACCCCAAGCTTCCATAAGTGGGTCAAAAATTACCCACATGCATTTCCTATGGAATTTTCAAAATGTTAAAAAAATGTCTGGAATTATAAATAGTGAAACAGTTAATATAAAAATATTTCTAGTGTGAACCAAAATATAATACTAAATATTATACAAGTGATTTTTCTTAACCAAAATGAAAATGGCATAAAAACACATCCTTTTTTACCCACTTATGGAAGAGTGTAGGGTCCAGTCACTCGTGCATCTAAGGGTTAACCCCACCCTGTGATGAGCAACACTGATCCATCGCAGGAATATTTGCAAATTTGGGAATTGAGCATCATACGTTTGAATCCCTGCTGGGAACTGAGAGTGAACCAGTAATGATCCACTCCCTAATATCATCACCAGTGTCACATGCCTCTGAGGAATGCACTGAGTGTGTGAATTTGTGTTTTCCTGTAAACAAAAATGTATTTCCATTTTCAAACTTTTTTTCTTCTTTTTTCTTATTAAATTGGTTAGTCCATCATGTTCTTTGCTTAAACAAAAAAAAAAAATTACCATCCAATTCGCTGTGTTCTACAAGGATCGTAAAACTAAGACAATCACCCATTCTGAGAAAAGGATCCTCCAATGGGGCCGTCTTGTAGTGGAGAGACCACACAGACAAGCCGCAACAGGACTGTCAAAAGTTGACTCTTTTGACAGATAAGAGCCCCTTCAGTTGTTTGCATTCTTCAGGACGGGACTTGTAAACGTTTCTATGGCAGCTCGGTCAGCCCTCAGCCTGTTAGTGTGCTCTCAACATTGTGTGCAGAAGCTGTGGGTAAAAGTAAAAGCCATTGTGTTTTCTGCGTTATCCCTTCCTGAAAACATACACCCCTTTGATTTTCAACGAGACCCTTGAACAACAGTAGCTCCTGAGTCATAAAGACGAAGATCGAGATGGAGGGCAGAAAAGGAAGTCACATGAATGCAAATATTAGAAAGGAAGTGCTACACAGTCATAGAAAGTGATATAGTTTGTCTAATTAGAAGTGATTTTCTTTCAACATTTAAACTGTTTCTTGTTAAATCTTGTGCCAGTTGATATTCTGAAATATTGGCAGATATATTTGTGCAAGTCAAAGAGATTTATGGCATGACAAAGGGAAATCACAGACACTCCTTTATTTTCCAAAGCTTAGTCTTCACTCATTGACATTCAGAAAAAGTGTATTTCACTGAAATCTATGAAGTTTGTTCTGTGCCAAAAATAACAACATGATATTGTGATAAGCCTTCAGTGAAAAGATAAAGTAGATTTTGCTCGTAGTCTTGTGTTTTTCCAGATAACTAGAAGACGTTTTTTTGGTATGCAGTTTGGTCAGTTGTTGTGGCAACCATGAAAACATATTTTAAACAACAGATCCACTCTGTTGGTTAAAAAAAATGCAGGTGTGTTGATTTTAGGGCTGCACGATATATCGTGTCGTGGCGATAATCGCGATATTCACATCGCGTGGACGTGCAATTTTTAACAAGGAAAACTTGCGCGGCTCTCATGTCAGGGGTACTTAAGTGAGTCACATGCAGGCTCTGCATGCACAGCAAACCACCAATCAAATCTCCAAAGCAAACGGACCCCGTGATTAAAGGTAAAAACACTGAATAAAGTAGTTTCATGTGTTTCTCCAGGGCAGTTCGGCGCTGCTAACCGAGCTAGCTCAGCTTGTTGCTCTGATAACTTCAGAGCCAGACGTCCGTGACTAAAATCCTTCATCCGGTTGAATATAGTTAAAAAAATACCAATTGTATAGCATTAAAGTATATATATATAGTTAAAGAAAATATGGTTTGCGGAAGAAAACGGTATTTTCTTCAATTCCTGTATGTTTTCATATCGCGATACATATCACAGAGGGGAAAAAAATTGCAATGTCAGTTTTTTTCAATATCGTGCAGCCCTAGTTGATTTAAAATAAAAGTTTGGAATGTTCAGCCTTCATTCCATAAAGTGTGTTAATAGAAATGATTACGGTTCATTTAGAAATATTATCATGGTTTTGTCTAAACAGGGTCGCTGCGCCCTCTTACTTTGGGCATGCGCCCTCATACCAAAATGCCGATTTTCCCCATAAAATGTTAAGGTTATGTCAGAAAACAATATTTCTGTGCGTCCAAAACGGTGTAATGACATTGTGCTTTGTTTTTACGGAGTCCCGAATCGTGTTGTTGTTTAGGTCCGCGCCGTCATCTTGTATATGGGCGTCGTGTTCTTGCGAGAATTGATACATCTTATATACAAGATCAGCGCCCTCGTATTAAATATTTCTAGAAAAACCCCTGATATTATGGCCACATGCAACCATAGAGTAAAAAGACTACAGAAGAAAATGTAAAACAAAGCAGTTTTGTTTTTGTGATCATTGATTTAAAATGTTATTATTAATCTAGAAAAAAACATTGATTCAATAAAGGAATTATCTGGCAGTTTGGGGTTGGACAAATAATAGAGACAATTAAACAAGTCACAATCATATGCAAATCTCCTTCAGATTTTACAATGTTAAAACACTTTTAAGATCTTTAACTAAATTAATCCTATTACAATCCTTATAATAAAACACACAAGTTTCACATTTTTGTGATATGAAAACCTTTTTCCTACATAAAGATCTCAGAAGATATCTCCATCAGCAATGCAGAAAGAAAGCACCAGACTCAGTTTTGACCTCTTAAACCGAGTTATGAAATGAATCCTTTCACATTTAGGTTTATATTTCAAAATGATAGACAGAGTTTGAGCAGAGTGAGTCATTGCTATTTAAAGTCATCATACCCACTTTAAATTGAGCAACAAAAAGTGAAAGGGAGTACAAAAATGACTCTTTATTCAGCAGGCAGGCACACGTCGGGCTCTACTCCCCTCCAGCGCTGACTCAGAACGTAGAATGTCTGAATGTTTCATGTCCACCTAGATGTAAAGTCATAAATGCCCCACTTACTTTTAACGCCAGGTGTGATTAATGTGCAGGAATGTATATCAATGGGATGGGTGCAGAGACAGACCTGAGCTTGTAAAGCAGTGCAGGACATATGCCGTGCAAAACAGAAGGCAACTGGAGAGCATCCGCCAAGGCCAAACGTCACATCTTGCAACGTTAACAAGAACAAAAAGTAATGTGTGTGTCCACCTCAATGATTTGGATCCATTTCAAAATGTAATGGGCTCTTCATCGTCCAATGCTACACCATTACACCAAGTTTAATGAATATCGGGCCGGTATTTTCTTCTTAATCCTGCTGACAATCAAACAAACCAAACCAAAAAACACAACGTCCTTGGCAGATGATTATCCAAAGATAGTTAACTGTTCATCTAATTATAAATAGATTGGATAGAGTGCTGGACTTCGAATCAGGGGGTCACAGGTTCAAACCCCACTGCAGTCAGCATGTCGTTGTGTCCCTGAGACACTTCACCCCAAATTGCTCCTCTGGGGATTGTCCACTGTATTGAGAATGTACGTTGCTTTGGATAAAAGCATGTAATGTAATCTAATGTAGACAGCAAAAGTTCAAAATAGAAACCAAAAGGGAAAGCAACTCTCTTCACATCTAAAGTCCTCTTTCGGCACATTTAGAGTCTCAATACTCCTTTATATCATTATGTTGCAACCCTAAATATCTCAATACCAATAATGCTTACGAAAACCCTTGTGGATGGCAGCTGTAGTATTGGAGGTGGTGTGGTGCTGGTAAACAGCAGCATCATATCTTCCCTTCAGCCAGATCAGATCAGCTTGTATAGACTTCAGCTGCAGGCTCTTGTTTAGTCTTTGCTCCGCATTAGAGGCCCCAGCAACTTGAGATGGTTCTTTATCTCTTGCCATATTTCTTAATCCTTCAGACATTCAGCTAGAGAATATGAAAACAGTTTTTTTCTCCAAGTTGTACTCATGCATCTTAAAAACAAAAGTCAACTTGTACAATAGATCTATACATACTGTACTTTACAGTGGGGTTTACCAAATGTGCCAATGGGAGCTAATGTACTCTGTTGGTCCGCAATTTCGTTCTTAACCAAATATCTCAATGGCTCTGGATGCATTGCCATGAATGTGGCAGTATGTAAGTCGCTTTGGATAAAAGCGTCTAACAAGTAACATGTATGTATTGTATGTACAATATGAAGTTCATGGTCCCCAGAGGATGACTTAAAAGATTTTGTGATAAGTAGTTTCAAATTAACGCATTGTTCACCCTTCATTGTAGAGTGAAATATCTCAATGACACTGGATGGATTGGCATAGATTTTGCCATGTTGACATTCATATAACTTTTGTGATCTACTTGATGCAATGGCAACACATTTGGTACTGCCATTTATGATCCCTTAACGATAAAACCTACTCACTAAAATTACTATTTCAAAATGGTCTCATTGGTGATCGACATTGCTGGTTTTGAGTGAAATACCCCAACAATCATTGATTCTAGCATTTAGCTCAAAAGTCAGCAGTTCTTTAGTTCAGGTTCGGAGAGCTGCGAGCCTGGATGTGTTAATGCACCTGATAACATCGTTAAATCCTTCATCTGTCCTTCCAACTACAGTACATTCAGCTGCTGTTTTTTTTAGTAGAATGAAGCTGCAGCCTCGCAGACCGCAGTGTCTGACCCGCAGTTTCTGACCCTTCTTCTCTTTTTTAAAAGGCGGATCGCAAACAGCTTTTATTTACACTGCCACCTAGCGAGCAGGAGACATGAATATGAATGACAACGCCACACAGGGGCGCCGCCAGGGATTTTGGGCCCCATGAAAATATATCACATTGGGCCCCACCGCCCGGCACAGGCCACTTTGTTATAAATTACCTCGAGGGCCGTACCAAATGGTCTAGTGGTCCGTATACGGCCCGGGGGCCAGAGGTTCCCCACCCCTGCTTTAATATAATAACATTAGTATTAATATCATAACCAAAATGTCGGTGATTAACATTTTGTTTACAGACTGATCACTCAATACTTCAAACTGTCCATCATCCTAGATAGACTAAAAGCAGTTTTTTGTTTTATATAGATCATTGGCTATGTGGGAAAATACTGTGTTTGAAATGTATAATTTAAATGAGATGTTAGCTTTTTGTTATATACTGTATATATATATATATATATGTATTTTGTATTCCAGTCTCCCTTCAGATATGTTAAGTGGCATGTCATTCAACACAATGCTGCTCACCTCCTTCAGTTGGGAGAAAAGCTGGTTCAGGTTTAGCCTTATGGGGGGACAGGGCTGCTGAGCCTAAATATTGATCTGTTGGACCTGGCACCAGGGGCAGGGACAACTGATTTAGTATGAATAGGCGCTAAAAATGTGCCTGCATTCATTAAAGATAGGTAGGTAAGAATGGGTAAACCAGCTCGATTGCGCTAGAGTTTGAAAGTACACAACCGAAAAAAATCTGCCCCTTCCTTCAGACTTCCTTACACACGAACGCGCACATGACCAATGTATGGGCTCAGAACAGTCTCATAATACACACATGCACACAGAAGGATTCACACTTGTATTTCCTGATCCACACTTGTGTTCTTCAATACACATACAAATGTGTTCCGTTTCATATACATGTAAACACAGAAAAAAGTTTTACGTATGTATTTTTGATCCACACATATTTGTTTTCCGTTTAAATCCCCTGAGCCTGCAAACACAAACCGCTTTCTGTGCACGGATCGCTGTGCATTCGTGTGTGGGTTTTTTGAGACTCCCCTGACGCTCACCCGATTCGTACTTGTAATTTCTCTCATCTATAGCCAATCAGATGTCTCCTCCAGTCTAAGCCAATCACATGAGCGCGCCCCCACGAGGGTATGATTTCTTGCGTTCATGACACTTCATATACGCATTTTGCGCTGTCCGGTCAGCTCGCTAAACAGAGGGTGGAGCATCAGGTGACCATGCAGAGCTGCGTGTCTCCGTCAGACTCAGCAGCTGATCTGATCTCTCTCGCGTCCGGCTACAGTTCACTCGCATTTATGTCCATATCGATCAGATCCAGCTCTCCTGATCGGCCTTTATAGAGAGCACCGATCAAACTATTTAGAGTGAATATCGGCCGATAATGACCGGCGGGGCTCCCCCCCGTTGACAGTTCACTGTCTAGCACTGGCTTCATAGTGCACTGATCGATTAGGCTAAGCTAACCTGTAGCTCCCTCCACACTCACAACTTCATACAGACATAAATAAAGCAGCTGTATTCGCCATACAGGAAACACACATTTAAAACGGTTTTGCCTACCGTTTTTGTTTACACACAAGCATTCATCAATGGTTCGGAAAGTGGCGCTGTACCTTAATAATATAAAGGCTTGCATTTGCGTGCATTTCCTGTTCGGAAAGTGGCAATGTACTGAGAGTGGAGGTGTCCTGAATGAGGGCACGAGATAAGTTTGTGCAAAGATGGAAGGCTGACAGGCAGGTAAGCCATCCAGTCATTTTAGACGGGCCGGCTCAGATGATTGGTCGTGCTTTTTACAGCGCCACGGCTTCCACATGTATTTATCGTCAAAGCATTTCATATATTCATTGCTATTGGGATGTTAAGAGCATTCCATGGAATATAACAAAAAGTGTTTCTGAAGTGAATTACCTACCATACCTTTAAATGTCAGCTAAAAGAGCAGTGAAATTCAAGACCTCTGAATTTTCTGTAAAGATATTAACAGTACTTAATGTCAGCTTAGTAAACAAAAAAACATTAGCTAACAGACTAATTTCCACCACTCATGGACCACACCCACCTTTTCTTTTGAAAAACTGGGTGAAATACTGTCGCCCTTTAGTCCCTCTCTCTTGTCTTTCTCTTCTTTCTCTTCTTTTTCTTAGAGCCTGACTTTGTTGGTCGTTGAAACATGGTACAACACACGTATATAAGTGCTAGCATCCCTCCTCACATGCTTTCACTAGTCTGCAAGTGCCGGTGCCGCAGCGATTTTGGAGGCAGGACCAAACCATTACACGTAAATAGAAGGGGGTGTACAGAGGCTTTGGGTAATTAACTTTTGGAAGAAAATAAGTTAAATGAATCGTAAGTTTAGTGAGTAATTTATCAATATAACGTTCTATTAATGTTAATTATTGAGGATTGATGAAAGGTTACTTACCATTTTTTTCTTAATGTTCTGAACATTTTGGGGCCCTTGTCAGTCCTTAGAATCGTCCTAACTTTTCACCTGGTTACGGCGCCTGCTGCACATGTGAGTGTGATGTGAAGTGCTTTTAAAGTTTTATTTGTTTAACATTAATAACAATTCCGGTGTCTTGAAATGAAGTGTGATTAGCTAACGTTAACTATGATAGTCTTAAGGCAATACAGACAATCACCTGTTAGCTTATGATAGCTTCTAACCGTATTAAAGGCCTAAAAACCATTATTCGTTAGCTATAGCTTTCGGCAAAAATAAACTGTTAGCATATTTGATTATTTGTTTAATAAAACTAGGGTGATTTTGGCAAGCCCAACTAGGTGTCCTACATTAATTGTTGATGTAATCACTAATTACAGTAAGAGTGTGAGTAATGTGAATCGTGTTGTTTGTTTAAAGTGAACAGCAATACATGCAACAAGTGCTAAATGTGAGTTTTACAGAGAGTAATTTGTTAGCCTAGGCCCTAGGCCCTATGATGATTCGCTGCAAAACCAACTGTTAGACTTTTTGTTTATTTGTTTAATGAAACCGTTAAAAAGGTTTGCCTTCTGGACTCTGGAGGCCAGAAGCTTGCTCGAGGGAACCCTTCAGCCAGTTTTCAGAGTGCCACGACCGCGCCTCACCCCAGTGAATGAATACAATTTGATTCTGCACTGAAATGCCTCTTGGTCAAACTTGTTTTTGTTGTTGAGTAATCAAGCACTTCTTCAGAGAAACATTTGATTTGATTTATTTGGAACGTGTAATACAATAAAAAAAAAAGAATACATATAGGCCTACATTTAAATCAAATTAGACAAGATAATTATGATACAAAATATACATCTTAATGTATGTCTACATACATACAATAAGCAAAAAATGCATATATATTTAAATTAAATTAGACAAGATAATTATGATACAAAATATACATCTAAATGTATGTCTACATACATACAATAAGCAAAAAATGCATATATATTTAAATTAAATTAGACAAGATAATTATGATACAAAATATACATCTAAATGTATGTCTACATACATACAATAAGCAAAAAATGTATTTTGAATTACAAAAGGAAATAACATTACCAGAATACATATACATTTAATTTAAATAAAATAAAATGTGGAACATGTTTTACTAAGTTAGTGGTTTGTATTTTTTTAATTGCTGTACAGTAGGTGGCGGTTAGTTGGTTGTTCAGTCTCTCCAGCACTTTAATTTGTGCGATAACTCAACAACAATTGCATCAATTCCTTTGTAGTTTTCTCCATAAACATCCATGGTTCCCAGACAATGATTATATTGACTTTTTTTTCGGACTTTCTCAATTTTAACAGGACACTTCTGAATTTAAGTGTTGGCTCAGCAGTATTGACTTTGAGAGTAATGCTTAGATCAACATTTTTCTAAGTAGTTAAACTTAAGTGTCCAGTGTTCACTAATTATTAACACATAAACATTCTTACTGTATGCACGTTAGCACGCTATTGTTCTCATGTTGGCATGTAGCCGCTATATATGGCAATATGACTTGTTGCTATGAAAACACTGTTGGGTAAAAAAATGCCCTTCACACCTGTGTAAAGGGGATATTTTTAAAGACACTATTCAATTATTGCATTCGTAGAAAGAAGCCAACTTTCTGTCATCTAGAACTTTATTGAAACACGAGTTTGGCTCTCTATAGATGATTACACAACGCTGGTGTTGTCAGTGGCACGCTGTATCTATTAGGAAATGAAGAAATCAAATGTGAGTGATGGTGTTATTGTTATTTTATAAGCTTATCTCTATATAAATGCCAAATGGGACTTTTTTCTGCAATGTTAATCCAACCATCTCAAGAGGAAATGGTGCAATTCTTTCATCTGAAATTCTGTGTCGGGTAAGTCTCATGATTAGTGACAAATGTTTCAAAGACTAGTGTTTCCTTGTGTTCTGCTTGGAAAACGTGTGATTTAATAAAGAAATGCATGAGGAGGCGTGTGCAGTGGATAGAGCCTTGGTCTAGGGATCAGATGGTCACAGGTTCAAACCCCACTGCAGTCAGCATGTCGTTGTGTCCCTGTACAAGACACATCACCCCAAATTGCTCCTGTGGGGATTGCCCACAGTGTTGAGTATGTAAGTCTCTTTGGATAAAAACGTCTAACAAGTGACATGTAATGTAATGTAATGCATGACACACTGGTAAGAGAAATAAGAGTTTTTTTTTAACTTTATTATATCATCTCAGCTTAATTTTGATGATTTCTGGTTTATTGATTTGAAGTTCAATCATTTACCCACTTAGCACGGTTTAACAAAAGGCCTTTTCTTCATTCTCACCACACCTAAAGGATGAGTGCATACCCTTTGTCATTGAATAGGTGTGACGTTACAGCGATGTAGAGATGGTTTTTACTGTCAGTGCAGTATATGTCTCTTGTCCCAGTTCCTCCAATGTGTTTGCCTTTTACTGCCATGCAATTCAGGGTAAACATCCACGCTGGAATTAAGGGAGAAAGTAAGGTTCGATTGAATGTGCTGTGTTTTCAGATAAATCCCCAGCGTTAACATTGACATCCCTCGAAAAAGCAAAGTATCTTAAAATCTTACTTCAGGACAGGTCTTGTACATTCAAGTAAATGCAGGTTTATTAACTAAACTGTTACATTGTGAAGTTACCATTGATTCTGTGTTATACCCGGAGCAGAGGAGTGAGCTTCATGCTAGCCTCAAATACTTCCCTAGTTTATCTGTTTCCCCGACTTCCTTATCCCTGCTGATAAGAGCCGCTGTAAAGAGACGAAGACAAGACATTTGTGTCTGTGTGCAGGCATGTCAATGAGTCATATGTACACAAGTATGTGCAAATGGCAAAATGTGTGTGTGTGTGTGTGTGTGTGTGTGTGTGTCCTGTGTCTGCACCTGCTTCCCTGGGAGGAAACATCTGCTGCAGGGTGTCAGAGGCCACCTGTCTGACTCCGTCCCCACTGAGCGGCCTGCAGAACTGATCCACTGTGCGCGGGCTAAAGCTGCAGCAGGGTGATGTAAATGTGGAGAAACAGCTGTCCAATAAGACCGCCCCGTGGCCCGCCATCTGAGAGGTCGAATGAATATGAAAGCAACAGGAAATCTTGTCTGCGTGCTGGAAGTAACACATTTACAGGGTTTTCATACGTATTAGAGGGCACAGACTTCTTGAATAAAAAAGGGTTGAATTTGGAAATCATCAGGAACATGGTGAAACAAATCCTCAATGGCACAACTCAATTGATAAAAACAAGATTATTACCAGAAAAGCATGTAAATATACAGATTAATAACGATTTATATGAATATTTAGCTGTATTTTGCATGGCTATAAGAATGAAAAAAATCCCTGTCAGAAGTATTGGCACGCTCAATTGTGTACATGGTTCCCAGAGGATGAATCCTACTGAATGACCTTTTGCTCTAACATAGGGTTAATATTTATTTGATTAGCATATTATCAAAACATTGTATGCATTATCATGACATGTGACTGTTCATTCTCTTATTATGATACCCTAATAACTTTGGTGATCCACTCACTTTTAACATACAGCCATCAACAGCTTTGTGACTGGCATGTTGATGTAATATGTTTGTAGAGCATTTGAATAGATGAAGCAGTAGTGCAACCACATTGAAGTGTTAGCTGTCTCGTTGATGCTTTTGAAGTCTTTTTTTTGGGACATGTTATGCCTTTATTAGAGGGTTGACGGTGGAGAGAGAGGAAGTGACATCCAAAAATGGCTCTCATGAATTAAACGTCGGAACCTTTAAACAATAGGACATCAAAACGCCCAAGGCAGTGTGATACTTTTCATTCTCTTCAAATACATTATGGTGGTTTGCCTGTAATTGTTTTCAATGAACCCGACCGCAGCTGCTGTCATCACAAAAAAAACTAAGACGAGATGCTCTTCCTTTTAAGTTAAATGAAAGATTGTCATGGTTGATTTGAGACGTGGTACGAATCGTCTTTTCATCAAAGTTGTTTGCTTTATTTCCCCGTTCACTTCCACGAATGCATCATTATTTCTTAACCACTTGTCAACACAAAACTTTATTTATTGGTACTGAACGTAGCCTAAGATGTGGAATATGCTGTGCAGAAACCTGCTGTGTAAACATGAGTTCATGGAAGACTGCACGTACATAAAGAGTTGTTTAGGATGCCTCTGACATTAAGATTTATTACTTAAAACCCCCCCAGAGTGTGTTGGCAAACAGAGCACCATTGTTCAGAACGTAAGGTGTCCCAATTCCTGTGAATATCAGGATAGCTGCTATACTTCCCATAAATGTCCCACTGTTGTACCGATTCCAGAAATATAACTTATAACCGGCTAGCCAATGGTATCATCAATGATTAAAATGTTTCAGAAGATTAATAAAATCGTTGTTTACCGCTCGGCTGTCGGGCAGATGGAGGAGCTGAGCGCGATGCCAAAGCTTGTTCTCTTTTAGAAAGCTCATGCACTCGCAGACATCGTTTCTACCTCCACTAACTTGGGTCTTTTATGTTTTAATTAAAAAGTAATATGTGTCATTAACTTGTCTTTCAGATTCAAACTGATGTTTGTTGAGATGCCCAGATTCCCCTCCAGTGTTTCATGTTTTTTTACTTTCGACAGCTGAAGAAGGCAGGTACCTCTTTTCATTTTGTATTAAAAAAAACACAGTTATATTATGTTAGTAAATGTGTTTAATACCAATGTGCTCATCATCGATTACGCATAGTACAGATATATTGGAAATTACCTGACACACACACACACACACTCACACTCACACTCACTCACACACACACGATTAGGTGTTCCTCAAAAACTTAATTTATTTTCAGTCTAATCGGTTTGAATCAACTTTTTTTAAGTCTTTCTTTCTCTTGTATCTGCAGCTAATGACAGTTTATCATAGGGAAACTGACAGAGGTGGAAGATGCTTTACTTAAGTAGAAATACTAAGGTCTTAAAATACTCCATTAGAAGTAAAAGTCCAAATTGTTACTTAAGTAGAAGTACAGAAGTAATGTCATCTAGATGTACAGTATCAAAAGTGTCAGTATTCATTGCTCTGTTCAAAATAATATTCTTTGTATAATGTTGTAGTTTGTCAATGTGGAGCCAATTTTAGATACTTTAAAAAGCATATGCAAATCACATGTTTTGATATATAAAAAGTAGTGTTTAATAAATCTAGTAGAGTAAAAGTACCACATTTGCCTCAGAAGTATAGAGTAGCATAGGATGGAAATACTCAAGTACAATTATGTCTTAAAGATGGCACTTAAAGTAAACTTTGCTACTCTCCACCACTTGAAACTCACGAGCACTTCTTTTACAGAGGCAGTAAATCGTCCCAGCTGCCTCCAGTGCCTCTTTAGCTGCTTGTTCTCATTATAAAGTGTTCTGATGGAGGACACGAGGGTAATCAATAATGCTAATAAAGATTAGATGGTGTTCCAGGCTGAGGCACTCACTGATGGTCATGCTGAATTTATTACGTAAAGATTAGGTGAGAAAGGTCTTCAAATGTTAGTGTCTAAACGTCCATATATATTACCTGAAAGTTGCTACAATATCTTTGAACTGGTAAGACAGAAACAAAATCAAACAGTGATGAATGGATATGGATATTGTAGAGTACGAACAGAAAAAAAAGGAATCATATCTTTACTCTTTGAAATCACTTGAAAACTGAACTGCACATTTTGTGTAATACCGGCAAAGAGAAATCAACATGTCTCACCTGAAATGCTTTGAAGTAAGAAGAGAAAGTGTTTAAAATGTAAGTACAAAACAAAAACCTCCAGTATCTGATAAATGTAGAGGCCTCTCCAGCTGTCATCACTTTTCCCTGTAGTGATGTGTTGCAGGCGGTCAGTAGAGGGCGCTAACAGCCATGTTTCTTCTGCCTGCAGGTCAGGTATCCTCTACTAAACACAACATGTGCTGCACTCTACATACTTTTACACATTATTTATGAGTCTGATTTATAGCTTTATACTGTGTGTTTGTTTTATGGTTTGAGTAGAACCCTCTGAATTATAATTCTGCAGAAATTCTTTACCATAAACATATTATGAGATTGATTTGTATGGAACAAACATGTATTGCCATATATATCCGCATGTTCAATACAATTACATTTTAATGTGTGTTTGTGTGTATGTATAATAAAAATACAAGCTCCTGTGTGAGAAAACTTCCATAATAAATCCAACAGCGGTCCTCCCCTACACTCCTGATCCCGCCCACTTTTTCCTGATTGGCTCTCCGCTGACGAACGTTCCACCCAAACGGCCTGTGATTGGTCCGCCGGCTGTCCATCACCAGGGGGAGCGCCCGGCTCTGGCTTTTGGCAACAGAGACGCACCGCTGCTCTGCTTCTCTGCTGTTTAGTGCGTCGAGCGGCTGAGGGAAGTGTTGTTCGCGCGTCTTGTTAAGAGGACCAAACAGCAGCAGCAGCAGCAGCGCGCGCTTCATCCTCCAGAACCTGCAGGTATCCCGGGGAGCACTGCGCCGTGAATGCCTCCCACACCAGAAGGAGGATACTGCTTTAATATAATTTTTGACTGATTGAGACATATATATTTTTCATTTCCCTAATGGTAACCATCACTGGGCAGCCGGAGACATGTGGAATAATCTGGGGAAACTGCACCGCTTCTCAATAGTGTGTCTTCTCCTGACGCTGTGCGCTGAGGTGAGAACTTTATCGCGTTGATATGAGAGGAAGATGGTGTTTCTGACGGTGTTTAATTTACCAATCCACTGGAAGTTTTGTAGGGGGTTAGAATCCAGCCTTTAATTGAATTTGATTCTCTACAGTCCGATCATGTGATCTCGGAATGTCTAAATTCCTTTGGGGAGATACATTTAAGTTTAATTCACAGGCAACGCAAAAAGCATCTGTCACATAGGCTACGGTACAGGTAATACAGGCATTGGCTGCTTCAAAGCAATGCACATCTTAAAGTGTTTACTATCTGGAGAACGTTTTGTATTTATGTCTAGAGTTTCATGATTTAGGGGTGGATAAGAATCGTAAATTCGTGAACTAGGTGTACATGTTTGCACTACAGCTGCAGCCTGAAATGCAGAGTGGGCTAAATTGGAGTGTAGGTCTTTGAGTAGCCCTGAAGTTCAACTGTGCCAAACTACTGTAGTGTGGACTGCAGGCAGTCTGCACATTGCCAAAACAAGTCCTATTTCTTCCTTCAAGTTGCTCATGGGGAGATTACTTCCATTGATAACAACATATATTTCCATTTAAAGACTTGATTCATCATAACAATGTTCTAAACAGATTTTTATTGCGACTTAACAACTTATTATACACCTTTCTATAAAAAAAAAAAAAGAATAACAAGAGTATAAAATGTCAGTTTAGAGTCGGTAAATGGCATTTTAAGATAGAAAAAAATGACATTATTGCAGTGCAAATACCTCGTTCAGGGTTTTTTCAGCCTTTCTCACTCGTTTCTTCTCCTCAGGTGTCTCACTCCACTGGTTACTTCGAGCTGCAGTTGATTTCGGTGGAAAACCCCACAGGTCAGCTCCTGAACGGGGACTGCTGCGACGCGGAGCCGAGCGCAGCGGACGGCAACTGCGACGCAGACGAGTGCGACACGTACTTCAAAGTGTGTTTAAAGGAATACCAAACGGAGGTCGCGACCAAAGGAACGTGCACGTACGGCTCGGAAACTACTAAGGTTATCGGTGGGAATACTTTTCAGTTCAAGGGCCAGAAAACCGGACAGAACCGGAACCATGACACCGGGAAGATCCTAATTCCCTTCCAGTTCGCGTGGCCGGTAAGTGGATCTCTCAAACTATTCACCTGGATGCACCTCAAAGTTGATCATTTACATACAACGTGATTTAATGTGAATGATCCTTCATGTTATGTGATAAAGTTGACTTATCAAAGGGAGTTTGTATGTTTTGGAGTTGAATCATGGCACAGGCTAAAAGCGCTCATCCAGGCTGTTATTTGGCACAGTTTGGCACTATTTTCTGTAACAAGTCTGTCAGAGCTGTCTGGGTTTCTGCGTGCCGCTCATTCTTCCCTCCGCCTGCAACTTTTGGCGTCTCTACATGATCAGGCATTTCGTGAGGGGATATCTCTTTCCTCTCTTGGAGTTTATGTTGTGAATTTCTGTGCGTTTCTGACGAAGATAAAGCCCTGAGCATGCATGACGCATGACTTTTACGTACAGCAGTGGTGTCTCGGTTTGATGAGTGTGTGTGTGTGTGTGTGTGTGTGTGTGTGCGTGTGTGTGGGTGTGTGTGTGGGTGTGGGTGTGGGTGTGTGTGTGTGGTGGGAGTGTTTGAAGTGGGGAAATAAGGATTTCCAAGTGAGTGCTGATTAAGAAGTGGCAGGTAACTCGTTATCTTATCCAAACTAACCTGCTCCTTATTTGGAGAGCAAGCGTGGGAAACAAACAGTGGTGACAATCAGAGATTTATGAAAGCTGCTGTAACACTCAGAGATCTCAGAGAGGTGTAACGGTGAGAGTGAAGTCCTGTGCAGGAAACGTCACAGGTTTGATTCCCTCAACAGCTGAGTGAGCTGTCAAACAAGAGTCCTGCTCATCGTGAGGCAAACTGGTTACACAGAGGATGAAAGTCAAAACTGACCATCTGTCCATTAATAGTTTGTGCTGAAGTGATTAGTCCTTTAACCGACATGTCAATATTGTTGAGTCTTTAGGTGATTACTTTAGTAAGTTAGTTACTCTGTGAGACTTTCACTCTTAGTGCGAGTCATGTTTAGCTTTTATTTAGTTATAAAAAGTAACTTCTTCTTAAAACAAGTGAGATTTAAAAAAACATTTACTGGCTTGTTTAAAGTATTTTTTACAATTTTGCATGTGTTGTGTCATTTGAAGTGATACTGACGATCATTTTGAGAAAAAACATTTGAATGATCTTAAACTATTTAGAGACATGGACTTTTAGACTGTATGAAGAAAAAATCCATAACAAATCTTGCTCCTTGCATTTGCAAATCTCGATTTCTTTTCCTATTTCTCTGTTTTATATTACTGTAAATTGAATATTTTGAGTGCTTTTCATGGTTGCTCTGATGAAATAGGCTGTTTGAAGACTTGGCTTGTGCTCCTGTAATGTGGGGATCGACATTTGCCAGAGAGTGCCTTTAGTGAAGATACAGCGTTGAGATGGTGAGATAGTTGGGATGGTATTTCTTGAATCTTCTGCAGGCTCCGGAGATGAAACTGTGTACTTGTATATTGATATCAATTGCTCCAAGCTTGCAATCATTCAACTTTGATCCTCATTTCAGACATTCTTGCTTTGGAGAAGCAGTGTGTGTGTCCATGTCAGAATGTACATCTAGTACATATCGGGTGCTTTGTGTGCTCGGCTGGCTACGTGACCTCTCCATTCATCACTCCTCATGGTCAGCTGTCAGCGGAGGGGAAGATGGAAGTAGTAAGTTGGGGCCCTGCAGGCGGATAGGGTTACCACTAAGTTGTGTGTGACACAGGCGGTGGATATCAGTGTCACCAACTACTCAAACAAGTGAAGATCCTCGGTCAATCTGGGCCGGGGGACGCCTTTACCTCGCCGCCTCTCAGGGTTCAAGCTCTATCCGCTATTCGGCCATTGTCTCACTCGGTGTGTGTGGGGTCAGTATTTTCCACTATCTACCCGAGGTGTGTGTGTGTGTGTGTGTGTGTGTGTGTGTGTGTGTGTGTGTGTGTGTGTGTGTGTGTGTGTGTGTGTGTGTGTGTGTGTGTGTGTGTGTGTGTGTGTGTGTGTGTGTGTGTGTGTGTGTGTGTGTGTGTGTGTGTGTGTGTGTGTGTGTGTGTGTGTGTGTGTGTGTGTGTGTGTGTGTGTGTGTGTGTGTGTGTGTGTGTGTGTGTGTGTGTGTGTGTGTGTGTGTGTGTGTGTGTGTGTGTGTGTGTGTGTGTGTGTGTGTGTGTGTGTGTGTGTGTGTGTGTGTGTGTGTGTGTGTGTGTGTGCGCGCGCTATAGCAGGCTTTTTAAAAATGTCCTCACACCTCATGCTTTAAAATCGAACATGCCATAAAGTTTTCACAGGTTGTTTGAATTGGTCGTTAGGTATGTGGTCTGGACCCGTGTGCATTATACAACAAAACAGCTGCATTTAAGTTTTAATACACAATACTGTGGGCTTTAAATTGTGGTTTGTGAACAAATTATCCAGTTAGGCTATACCATTTCTATAAATAAGGAAATCTGCCATTCATTATCAGACTGATCTCAGAGTCAAATATATTACATTTACATTGATTTAAAACAGCTAAAAGCTGCACTTTCTCATAGTTGAGGAGCTGGATTGGAGAATGCTTAGAATTGTTGGCAATTTGTTCTCAATGGATGACTTTAATTGAATCAATGAATCATATTATTATTTTAAGAATTTTCCATCTTTACTTATTCTATGGCTTCTTCGAGCCTTGAAGAGGGATCCTTTCTCTGTTGCTCGTCCTGAGGTGTCCCGTCTTTACAAAAAGCGGAAGGGGTTGTATAAGTTGCAGATTGTAGAGCCCTATGTATTTTCATTGCACGGTTTATCAAAAGTTTGTGAAGGATGAGAAATTATGGATATCACACTCTCACTTTAGACTGTACTGTGGCATGCTGACAGCCACTAAGTGTGTGTGTGTGTGTGTGTGTGTGTGTGTGTGTGTGTGTGTGTGTGTGTGTGTGTGTGTGTGTGTGTGGTAGACGGTGGCCTGTAGCCTCTGGTGCTGCTATAGTGGACTCCCTCAGTCGGCCCCGGTATCTGGGCCACTGGTGCTGACATGAATAAGCTGCAGAAAAAAAAAAAGAAGAAGGACATTGTTCTGCCCTCTGCCGATCATTTCCCCTTCATGTTAACCCCTCTGGCTGTTCAGCAGGTCTTTAGTATTTTATAAAAGAGGATGGGGGGGGGGAGGGTTTGACCGAGGGATGATGGGGAAGAGAGGAAGCAGAACCCCTTGTTGAAAATCAAAATGAATCCATCAAGCTTCCTAGTTAAGGTCACGAGGGAGGTGGGTTTTAAGGGATGCAGAAACTTATGATGTTTTTATACAGTAGTGAGTGGAGCAGAAACAAGCATTCACTTCTTCTCCTCTTCCTCCCCCGTTTCCCCCTCTCACCCATACCTCCCCATCTCCTTATGGGGGTATTTTTAGAGCTGCATGTCCTCCCCTCACCCCTCTGTGAGTAAATCAAGGATCAAGGGTGTGTACTCCTTCAGTTTCATGGCCCGGTTTTCTTTTCTTTCCTCTCCTCTGCCCCCCACTCCTGTCAGAATTCCCCCCTGAGTCTGGCAGATCTGAGAGGACAGAGGTGGAACAGCTGTTGTTTGGAGACCTCCTCCTCCTCCTCCTCCTCCTCCTCCTCCTCCTCCTCCTCCTAGAATACATGTTTTATTGAAATAGCATTAGGAAAACAGGCTATGATTACAGAGCAGAAGATCACCTCGCTCGGAGGAAGTATCAGTGAGCAATCACAAAGTGCAGTGTTGGATGAAGGCGAGTCTTCTTCGCTGGTTTCCTCGATGGCGTCACTGCCGGCCGTTGGCTCGTTTGGCTCATTTGCCGAGTGCATCCCTGGCTGCTTCCTTCAGGAGCTACTCTTGGTTTGGTGACGCTTTACGGTTGATTAATTTGGTGAAAAGAGGAGAAGAACACACACTTGGATATAGGTGAGCTGAGCTGTAGGAGAGATGATGTGGAGCAGTGGGGATCCTGCAACATTCAAAAAGACTACAATTCTTTAATTTCTTCAGGTTCACACATGCAAAACAGTTGTGCAATAACACTACCAGATGCTGCAACAATGGAAAACCATGAAATCCAGCTTTGTGAAGTCCGCTCAGTAATTCTCCCCATGCTCTTGGCATTTCTTCGCATTAATCTGCAGACAGCCGGCTAGTTAGCGTTAGCTTCCTCGCTCAAATCTGCACACGACTCAGTCCACTCCCCTCTCGCGTAATCAGAGATTATATTGCAACAAAAAACTAAAACTTTTTTCATTATCAATATCTGTCTATTCTTTGTAAATGTTTGATATCTAGTTTAGCTAAAGCTTGTCAGAGGGCTGCAGCAGGTGCACTTATTCTTGAATTGTCCATGTCATTGTCTAGGACTGTCCTAGATCAAAAGAGCTAATGCATTCAACTACCATCTACTTTTTGAGTGCATATTGTAGTAACTCAATGCGTGTGCTGTGCTGTGGCTTTAGCTTTCGTAGCACTGTTAGCAGAAAATACTTTCTTACAGAGTAGTAAGACTGAAGATTAGTGCAAGGATCTCCTTTTCTCTATGCTAATCTGACTTTGGAACATTAAAACTACAAAGGTTTTTGTCTGGTGCAGCATGTAGGGGAATCTGGAACATGCTTCTCTCTGTTAAGTAACAAAGTCAGACCGCCGAACGCTCCCTCTGCACCCCCCCTCTGCTCAGTGTCAGTACTAATAAGCCTAAAAGCCCGCAGCAGGCCACAGCGGGGCTCCGTTACGTGGTGTGTGACGGCCCGACAAGGCGTTTGAAAGCTCTCTGCTGGGTTAACTGCGGTCAGACGGATCCTGCTCATCTTTCCCACGCTGTCGCTGCTCTCATGTCAGCTGACCCGGTTCCGAGGTGTAGAAAAGTGCGATTAGCCGCTCCGTCTGTTCCTCTGATCGATTGTTGATGCCGCTGCTGGACCTGGTCTCACTCTCATGTGTGACTGATGAGTGTACAGTGGCAGCTTTGTTTACTTGTGTGTGGACATAGATCCCACATTATGGGGATGAAGATACCCATGACGGTGATCTTTACATATGCATTATGTTGATACAATTATGATATTTACCAGCAGTCAAAATGACATGATGAAAAGCCAGATTCACCTTCATCCAGGCGAATCAAAAGCTTTGTCAATGTAATCATTAAAGTTCATTCTTGACTCAACATGTGATAAGGGTTGAAAACTTGGATGTACAAAATATAATTGATTTAATGTCAACCATGTGGTAACTTGCACAATCAACGCAGAGTCTGAGATATTGCAACAGTTGAAACAATATTCATTAGATTGATCTCGGTGAATTGTTGTTTAGTTGGAAATAATTTCCTTTCTATTGTTGTAATTCAACAAGGATATTATAAACCAATATTCAACCTTATCACACATTATCCTTATATCATTTTATGCTGGGATTGTTTGTTGGTCATTGGTTACTTTTGACCTACATGTATTTAGTGACTTTAAGCATCTATATGAGTATATGTCTATACAAGGAAAATAAAGTGACCATATATAAATAAAACAACAAATCAGCTTTTCTTCGGCAGTCAATCACTTAAAGGTGGGGTAGGTAAGTTTGAGAAACCGGCTCGAGATACACTTTTTGTTATATTCCATGGAATGCTCTTAACATCCCGATAGCAATGAATATCTGAAGTGCTTTGACAAAAAATCCATTAAAAAATGTCATCTCTGGAAGCCGTAGTATTGTAAAAAGCACGACCAATCATCTGAGCCGGCCCGGCTAAAGTAACTGGATGGCCTACCTGCCTGTCAGCCTTCCATCTGTGCACAAACTCATCTCGTGCCCTCATTGGTCATGTGCACGTTGGTGTGTGTTGGAGGAGGGGCTCTTTAAGGAAGTGGCAGATTTTTTCCGGTTGTGTATTTTCAAATTCTAGCGCACTCGAGCTGGTTTCTCCAAAATTACCTACCCCACCTTTAATATCAACCTTTATATCATGACCTCTTACCTAGTGTAGTGGATAGTGTTAATATCGTTTCTACGGTTACCTATAGTTCATCATACACTGAGAACTGATTTAGACGCCGTGATTAATCTTGCTCTAGTTTTAAGATGTTCTCATATACAGTGTCAATGGACACCTGCCAGCCAATCAGGAAGGAGTATTTATTCCATAGCCATGGTATATTATTAAATCTCTGCCAAGCACAGTGTGCATGTGTGTACAGTATGTGCAGATCAGTTTCATGCATGTGTGTTTGTTTACATGACCTTTATTATGCATCTATTTATGACTTAGATGCATCCATTTTAATTTAGTATTTAGCATCGTTGTTTATTGATTTGATGATTTTGCTTTTAGCTTGGTAGGTGCATTTGTCTCTTGAGAATAAGTCTCATTCTAGATGTGTTTTACGCCTGCTGAGATCCACTCACAGTCCACCTCCGGATATGGTTTCACTCATCCGATATCATCCAATTGCAATGTGTGCATTAACACCTTGTTTTAACACCTATTCCTCCTTACCCACATCAGATATCTGCTTACTGATTCATCCTGATACTGGGTGGAAATGGGGTCTACTGTATGTGTCGTTATAATGTATGTAAATTCACAACATAAAGTAATCCTGCAAGTGCACTAGCTCTTAACAAGCATTAGATGTACAATTGTATGAGTTTCATGATATTTGATTTATTTCAGATAATGTAAAGAGACATAAGCATTGTGAGTAAAGAAGCATTGATGTAATATTGTATCATCTGCCATGTGTTTGTGTATATAGTTTAAAGTAGGGAAGTAGAGAGAGAACAAAGACATTTTTAATGGATGAGAGATTGGGAGAGAAACACTACAGGATATGTAGGCGGGGCAGAGGTAATGAAATGCATGCGTTGTGAGCACTGAGGTGAGCAGTGGTGATTAAAGCATGAGACAAGCTCAGCTTAATTTCCCACTTGACTCCCAGGGGTTGTTCACAGGGCTAATGCAGCTCAGCTGGACCTCACTGAGGGCAAGATGGGAAATAAAAAGAGAGCTGACCAAACCCTCCATTGTTGCCGTATTTGTTTATCTCCTGATATATTTTGTTTATCTTGTCCATCTTCCCCTTTCCCTCTCGGAGCACCTACCAGGGGAAAACCCTGTAGCTACATGTTTTGTGCGTTAGAAACTACTTGGCTCCCATGTTCCAGCTTTGTTAGCTTGTTTTGCTAGCTTTGAGGGTGTGATCGCACCGACAGTGTGCTTTCTTTGGTCCGGAACGGAGTGGGAAACGTTCTAGTGTTGTATTTGTATATGTGGCTCATTCAGGCTCACATTGTGAACCAGCTTATGATCCAAAGTTACATGGAGTGAGAAGATTTGTTCCCATCATGCAGGAGACTGTATGCATGGCCTGATTTGGATGGTAGTTCCACAAAGTAATTCTTGCACACCAAATTGGAATTCCTTGTTTGAAGGGGATTTCTGTCTGGGTTATTCCTCCTCTAATGTTTATCTCATCGAAGAGCACAGTGCCCTGCTCTTAAAAAGAATGACTTCTTTACGCAACTGTCATTCTTTAAACTGAGTTCAAGTAATTCGCTGCAGACACGCTTGTTATGAACATACCCTGTCTCATGATTTGGCTTTCTTAAAGTATGCTCATGAACTCAAAAGAGCACTCTTATACAAACCGTACCTGACAAGTGTTAGTACTGTACAGTCTTCTTCTTCTTCTTCTGCATGTTGCTGCAACATGGATGTCGTGCAGCCTGTCCTAACGGTCCTCTCCAGAGGGATTGGCTGAAGGTTCAGCAGGGTTTCTCAACACATCTGGGCCCAAATCTCTGTCAGTTAGCAAACCTCCCCCTCAATGGAGAAACCCCTCTAACACTCTCACACACTTATCAGTACACAACATATCTGAAATGCTCCTTATGAAGTAAAGGTTCTGCGGTAATATGGCCTTTTTTATTTTAAATAGGGTCATATTTTTTGAGTTATTTCTGTCAGCTTTGATTATATTGTGCATATCCAATTTAGAAACATCTCAAAACTGCAACATCTGTACAGAGAAGTTCAACAATAACAGTCTGCTGATGAGATGAGAATGGTTTCGATTTGGTCAAAAGCTCCAGAAGAAGCGATTAAGTTGACCATGATTTGTCACTCGCAAATAATCTTTAGGTAACTAAACTTTATGAATAAGCGTTTCTTTATAGGTTACGGCAATCCTCTCCTGATATGTCTGTATTTCCTGTTGTTGTGCTCACGCTTAAATGAATCCTACGTGGTTTTAACGAAACTACGAAAGCATACCTCTACTTTGCCTCGACTTGAAAGGGTTTGATTTGTGTAAGCTGTCGGCCGTTTATTCGTCACATCAGGTGGATCAATGATGAAGGAGCCGATGGGGTTTTCCCACGGCGTGAATATCACTTTCCCACCAGCGCTGCGGAATTGAGGGCTGCCTTAACCTTTTTGTCAGCGCACCTTTCAGTGGGAACAATGACTTTATACCTCTGCCTTTGTGCCCACATATTGAGTTATCACGACGAGTGGAAGGAGGGGGGAAACAGAGGGTAAAGGAGAGAGATGGAAACAGAGAGAAGCGGAGATAGAGGAGGGCAGCTGCACCGGGCAAAATGTCAGGAGTGGATTCGAGAGCGTTTACATAAGCCCTCTCTTGTGCTGCTCTCCAGAGTGCAACATGCTGGATCTGGTATTCACGCCTGCTTCAGGTGTTGGCTCCTCGCTTCACACAGCGCTCTGAATAAATAGCTGCATCCAGTTGTTAGCAGACCAAAATAGTCACATTTAGGATCCATGTCAGCAACTGAAGCTATTCTTGTATCGCCTGCTGGACCTCCAAGAGAGTGCCATCCACCTGATTTACACATATTTCACAGCTTTTGAGAAACTAGCGCTGTCTAAGAGCCTACGTTATACATTCTCAAGCATCCCATGTAAGTCCTGCTTGTTTTTGGTGACCAGACAAATGGTAAAGCGGCTCTGTGCTGGCGTTCCTGTTGTGTTTCTATGGAGAGACTACTACTTTTTTAACTTCTTATTGATGCACCACTTTGTGCCACATAGCATCTTTACACCTGTGATCCTCGTAACTCTTTAGACATGTGTACTCAAAGCTACCACGCTTCACACTGGGACACATCAAAATCTTTTCAATCATGAAATGTCAAAGTCTTAACAAGATTCTGAAAATGTAAAAATGTTCTTTAGTGAGTCACTGCAGACTTTTATGGTCATGGTTGGTGTGCCTTGGACTCGCTTCTCTCAGTCTCTCTTAAATCTTTTTTTTTCCACTTCACTCTGTTTGCAGCCTCTTATCGCATGAATAGCTTCAGCCAAGCATTTGAACTGGTCTCTGACACATTCCCAGTATTGCGCAAGTCCCAAATAGAGATACCAAATTTAGCTTTTTTCCTTAGAATGAATCCTCTAGTTAAAACCGTTTATTGATTTTGATCGGTCCAATTTTGCTCATAAGCACAGTTGCCAGGATTAAATGCACAATACGTTTTATACTGTATTCAAGGATACAGTTCATTCATAATTGCCTTGGATTCTATTATAAGTGTTATGTGATGAGTGATATGTGGTTGTGATATACAGTAAAGTTTGAAAGGATAACAAATCATCTCTGCCCCTGCTTGTGGTTGCAGTACACACACTCTACTGTACTGTGTATTCTCAGTGTGTATGTGTAAGTTGAGTCAGTGCCGCCAGATTCCCAGCGGCATTATCTGATTACAGACGATTTGACGGGGAGATAATTGAAAACTGAGCTCAGTGTTGGGTACGCGCTGTGACTTATTGAGGCTTTGTTTGAAGTCTTTGGCACCTTAATTTGATAATGAACAAATCCAATTTGAAGCGGAGGTAGTCCCTTAATGCATTTGAACATAGAGACGCATAATGTTTATGTAAGGGAACTGAAAGACATATTTCTTTCCAAGTATTTGACTGAATCAGAGGACTAACTAATGGATTTAAGGCGATATGTTCTCCCTTTTTTAAAGAGCATACGTGGCATCGATTTACTATAAAAGACAAATTCCCAGAATTCCTCAGTCGCTGGAGCAGCCTGCGTAACCTGGAGCGACAGAAATAGCTTTCATGCATTTGGTGTGGGAAAAGTGAATTGGGTCATTTTCCATTCTGCAGCTCAGTATAAAGACCTGATTAGATTAGCTTTGATTAGATTTGCTGTCTGAACGAGGCCTCCTGGAGGGGGGGGGGGGTTGCGGTGAGGCCTCCTTAGAGAGGAGAGGTGGTGGTGGAGGGGCGGTGGGCTTGTTCTGTTAATAATGTGCTAAATTAACCATCTCAGCTTCTCTCTGCCTGGAGCGACATGTTTTATTCATGTCAATAGACTTAACAGGTGTGACGTGACAGGTGTTGCTGCTGTTTTTCTTTCTCCCTCTGATCACAACTCGGGAAAAGTTGTTAATTGGGTCTCGGGATTTCGCTTTTTCTTTTTTTTTTAACAAAAATGCTGCTGTGAATTTTTAATTAAAGGAACATTCCTCTCGATTTGAACTCCATTTTAAAGTGGAAAATTCATATGGCAGAGCACACATTGTGGAGTTTTTTAACTGTGCATCTCATCGATCGAGTTGTGTGTTCACTGGATCTTCTCAGTGTTGAAGTTCCAGTTCTTCTTTTGTTGCCAGCTGTCAGCCGCCCAGCTCTTCTTCTATTAATTATAGACAAACCATACATGTTATTTATATTGGCACTATCACTGTATTTTTGTTAACAATTCCGTTTCCCACAACTGAATAATACACAAAAAAACATACTGTAAGTTGATCAAATCAACAATTATTATATCTCTCTTTATCACCCCCAAATGAAGATTATTTGTAAAATAGGGAATTATGAGCATGCCCTAACTGCTAGGGGAGCCTTGTGAGAAACATTTTAGTAATCTAAATGGTAAATGGACTGTACTTATATAGCGCTTTATCCAGTCTTTAAGACCCCTCAAAGCGCTTTACATACTACATGTCATTCACCCATTCACACCCATTCATACAGAGCAGTGTACCTTACTCTAGGACCTAACATTCACACACATTCACACAATGTTGGCCATGCCATCGGGAGCAACTCAGGGTTAAGTATCTTGCCCAAGGATACATCGACATGTTGACTGCATGGGCTGGGATCAAACCCACAACCTTCTGGTTGAAAGACGACCACACTCCCTCACAGCCACAGTCGCCCTAATCTGTCCTCGTCAGTCCTAGCGTTCCTCAAGGATGTGTGTTTGGACATCCAAAACTTAAGACTGCTCTCCTACACACATGGACCATATGCACCTGCTTCACTTTTGTGAAAATCTATGCTTATGTGTCCAATTTCAGTTAAAAAAAAATGAAGACATGCCAACGCCAGGCTGCAACGGACGATTATGTACAATACATATTTTTTAAAGTGTTATCGACTTTTGGTCATTTCTGTCAAGTGACTAAAGAAATAATTGACTATTGACTTTTGTGACTTATATTGTGTTTAATCAATCAGTGCTTCCTGTGCAGTAGTTCTCCAGATCATGAGGAAAATATTAGTTTTCCGCCCAATGTAGCTACAACCAGTTGTACTATCAACAAAAACACTGCACGTTTTCAGGGACACTTCACCAAAGCCGAAAAGAGTTTTTCGGAGTAAGGAAGTAAAATGACTCTGAGAAGTGTGTGGTAGCAGTACTGAAGATTACATCTAATTAGTGTGTATAGAAATCATAAATTCACAGAGCCGCTCCAGACTGTGCGCTGTATTCTCAGTAGGGTGGTGTGCTGCTGGCGGCTGTTCCTGCTGTGGTGGAGCTGTAATTTATTCATTGAACAGGTGAAGGCGGCGAGAAGTGGGTCGGTTTCTCCTCGCCTAATGAAAACTCAAATCCCTCTGACTCCTGTAAATTGGTTAGGCGGTGTCAAGTGTCTCCCAACACGTCCCCACCCTCCCACTATCCCCCCTCCCATATCACACACACACACACACTTAAAGAGCACACACACTACGACTCATAAGGTTGGTCGTCTCAATGCAGACAGCGGGGACATGACACTCCAGCTCCTGTCCTACAAGGACACACTCTAGACACACACACACACACACACACACCAGAATCAGGCTGCTCTGAGGCCGTGGGACAGCCCCATCTGTTTGGGAGCCAGCGGCGGTGACATTTAAAATTGATTACAAAGGGAAAGATTGATTATGATAATGTTCACTTATATTCACTCATTACGGAGTTATGGCTGCTCATAAATCACTGCTGTGTCATCTGGAGATGATGAAGAGGAGTGTGGTATTAACAGCATGATCCTCTTTAGACTGAGGGTCATCGTTTTTAGATTTTTACTGATTTTATCTAATCTGAGTGTAGTTTAAAAATTCAGTTCCACACCTGAACCAGACGTTGAGCGGTCTGTTAGAAAGGACTGATACTTAACATTGCCCTTAACCAGCCCTGATCATGTGAGCGGAAACAGAGAACCTGCTTACACCCTGTTTGACAGCCATTTGATAAGATTTACTCGATAATTGTAGTGATGTAACTGCCCAGCTGTGTGTCTCTCACTGAGGGAAAGAAAGGTACATTTGGCTTCGAATCGTCTGCCTCATAGTCAGAGGTCATCATTTGCTTCAAGTCTCTATTATAATACTAAACACTGATTAGTTTCTGTTAAGTCATACAGGGAAAGGGAGACATCAGTCTAGTTGCAACTCTGCACTCTAATGTAGCTGCACATACAGCAGAACTGTCATCAGATCAGTTTACTTTCATATGAGATGTTATATCATGTTTTAGGGCTGCTTACGTGAAATGTAATGCCAGCAAACAACAGTAAAATGCAATCATTGAAATGTATGAATGGCACCACCAGTGACGGTTTTTGCACATTTCTGTCTACTATGAATAGCATTAGCTGTTAAATGATAGCATTTAACAAAACAATCTTAACTCAAGACCCCTCACTAACTTGGTGGGCTTCTTTTATTTATTTTTTACGTCTGACGTTTTAAAGAATCAACAATTTGTCAAAAAGAAAATGTATTAAATGAGTTGCTGCTGTAATGAGCATAACACTTTCCATTGTGAGGTATTCTCTTGTAGATGATGTCAGACACATTTTACATGTTATGTATGCACCATGACATCAAGTCAAATTCCTCGTATGTGTGAACCTACCTGGCAATAAACCCGTTTCTGATTCTGATGTCCTGCCCTATGTTTTTAATGTGGGTTATCCTCTTTTATTGCAAGCCAAGTAAATTATGTCTAATTTGAATTGCAGCTCTGAACTTGCTTGTTGTGAATACACCCTAAAGCAACTACCAAATACTTGTAACAACACGGTGTCACATCTGAGTCAAGACTTTTCCTCCCTTTGCGTCTTTTCTGTCCCCCTGTGAACTAAATGCAAGCACCGTAAAATCACATTTAAAGCACTATAAAGCACTTTACCCCTCTACCTTCTTGTTTCATGTCTCTGTCGTCCCTCTGTCTCTAATCTCCCCCAGCACCACTTTGCTGCCTCCCCTGTAATCTTCCCTGCAGCCTAAGTCGCTGCGAGTCACACTTGGGTCATGGGAACTCACAGCTGCTCGTCCGGCCTCATGCAGTTGACGGACAGCGAGCTCCATTTTGGTTTGTTTGCTGATGCCCGTGAAAAAGAAGGAAAAAAATAGCCCTGCACCTGAAACAATCCAGAGTGTGCGTTTGTTGCTGTGGGATGGCGGAGCGCGTCTCCTCTGGGAAGTAGGCCATAGTGTGCAGGCATTCTGCGCTTACTCTCCGAATATCCACAGAAAACTGTATCGCAGCACTAAATGGTCTAATCTAATATTGATGTGAATTATACACAACACCAGTGATGGAATGTTACTAAGTACATTTGCACTTAAGTACTATTTTGACATCCATGTACTTTAATAATATTAATGATAAAGCTTTATTTGTAAAGCACTTTTCATTCACAGGATGCAGTTCAAAGTCGAGAGAATAAAAATAAATAAATATAATCAAAAAGTTTACAACAGATTATCCACTTAGTAAAAGTTGTATAAACATAAAGAAAAGTGAATTCATACAAAACAGTTATAAAAAATTATAAATAAATTGAACAATATGAAAGATATTTTCGGCGACTTGAGGAATATTTAAAAGCCTGCTGCTCAGCTTTTGAGTATTTGATGCTACTTTATACTTCTACTTCTCTACATGTCTCACTACTATAATGAATTTAAACTAGTGGTGGGCATAGATTAATTTTTTTAATCTAGATTAATCTCACTGTATTCTTGGAATTAATCTAGATTAATCTAGATTAAAATGGCTCATTTGAATTCTGCCGAAGGCATTCAGAATATGTGTGCTACCCAAATAATGACTAAAAGTAAGTCTTTGAGAACGGGTTTCTCAAGCCAGGTGGTGCATTAGACCAGGGGCTCATCTCCAGTTTCCAAAATGCATCACAAACTGACAAAGACAGACAAAGTAAATTAGAATAATTTCACTACTAGTAGTAAACAACTAGCAATTATCAAGAAGCAAACATAACGTGGTGGTAATTAAAAGGCTACAAAATTAAATTATGTAATTTAAAATGACATAACGTAGCATACCTAAAGCGAAGGAGTGAAGTTCCCAGCTAGCATCGATGAGGTGTACTGTAACGCCGAGGTAGTTGTCGTTGTTAACGGACGTCCAATGGTCCCCAGTCAGTGCTACAGACCTCGCCTCTACCATCTTCTCAACTTTCGTAGCTTTCTCTTCTGCGTGCTGGTCATGTATTCTCCTCATGATAGTTCGCCTCGCAGGCAGTTTGTAAGATGGGTCACCTGTGGCCGCCTGGAGAACAAGCTCGAGCCCGTCATCTTCAACCACGCTAATGGGCCTGCAGCTGGTGGCAATCCACTGAGCGAGGAGACTAGTTAGCTTGGCTGATAGAGCTGTGCTGACGGGCTTGCCTCGGTTGCACTCAAACATAGTTGTTTGACGACGAGTCTTCCCCCGCGCTACATCAGTGCTCGGCCCGGCATCTTCCGCATTAGCTAAGGGATGCTTTGCGTTTAGGTGGTACTTGAGACTGGATGAACTCCTACAGTAAACTAATTCCGCATTGCACAAGGTGCAAACAACCTAATTTTTGTCGAGGTTTCCATCGGGAAGCTTCTTAAAAATAAATGTCCCCTGAAGCAAACCCCGCGGCTTCATTCCTGCTGTATCCATGTTAGCATGTCACGTTTAATGTGGCTGATTTGACCGGGGTCAGATCCATAGACAGTAGAAGAAACACAGGTCAAAGACTCGATCTCGCCCCCTACAGTGCAATTCGGCTAGGTATACATCCGCGCTAAATTATCAAGGTGAAAGTCATCATCGCTTGCGTAGTATAGACCCAGCTCCCAACCCAACTTTGAGAATAGATTAACGGCGATATTTTTTTTTATCGCCGACAAGAGTCTCACGTTAACGCAGCACGTTAACGCCGATAACGGCCCACCACTAATTTAAACTTACAGTTAGAACATGCGGTGAATATATCCAAACATTGCGACAATTGATCGCATTTCAAATGATTTCAAAACGTTGTGTTGTCACTTGCTGCCTTTTTCCTCATTCGGACTCACACTCAAGTGTTACTCTGAGGAAGCGTACAACAAATGCCAATAAATGATGCACGGCAGTCAGAATGCTCATGCAAACTCTACGCACAAGCTATGTATTGTAATTACATTTTATATGTTATATCTATACATCGCACTGTATCTTAATCATTCTTGTTATTGGTATTCTGTGCAATGACAATAAAGCTAAATCTAATATAATCTAGAAAAAATGTCATCATGAAATCATTATAATTTCTTCTAGCATTTGCTTTTACTTTAGTCTACAATGTGTTATAAGAAACCCTGAATGGTATCGATCCCATCACCCAAAGAGTCTCCCCTGACACCTGAATTAAAAGACACACCAAGCCCTTACCAGATCCATGTGGAAGAAGGCAAGGAAAAATGAATTCCCCTCTTTGGAAATCAATACATTACCACTCAAAATGCCCTTGAGCAAGTCATCAAATCCCTACGATTTCACGGGGCGCTGACCTCCCGGTGGATCGAGGAGAAGACGAACGTACGCCCTCTGATATCGATACGGTGTCATGGAAAAAGATCATCGAGATCCAGAAGTGACAAAGGAAAACTGGATTTAATTTTTGGGTTCTAAAACAAAATCATTTTAATAAATAAGACCTGTCAGGTGAAATATGGAGAAGACAGTTGATTCTCGTGTGAATGTGTTGTCTTTCATCATAACAGTGGCTGCACTCTTTAACTAGCCTCGGGTTGATGGAGGCTAATCAGTTACAGCAGTGTGGGAACAAGAATTATTTTCCCACCGTTATTCACCTTAATGCTGTGTGTGTGTGTGTGTGTGTGTGTGTGTGTGTGTGTGTGTGTGTGTGTGTGTGTGTGTGTGTGTGTGTGTGTGTGTGTGTGTGTGTGTGTGTGTGTGTGTGTGTGTGTGTGTGTGTGTGTGTGTGTGTGTGTGTGTGTGTGTGTGTGTGTGTGTGTGTGTGTGTGTGTGTGTGTGTGTGTGTGTGTGTGTGTGTGTGTGTGTGTGTGTGTGTGTGTGTGTGTGTGTGTGTGTGTGTGTGTGTGTGTGTGTGTGTGTGTGTGTGAAGACTCGTGTGTTTCTGTTTATGAGTTACGGCATCTCGTATCTAGGTTTCTGTGTAAACTCCACATCATGTGCATGTCTTGAAGTGGGCATATCTGAGTTTCTGTGTGTGTGTGTTTCTGTATTAGCGTGCACTGTGATAACCTCTGCCCCCCCCTTCTGTGTTTCAGCGAGCGTACACTGTGATATTGGAGGCGTGGGACAGGGACAATGGCACACACAGCAATGGTAAGCATCATTTTACCAATTTAAACATTTTTCCGATGTCCGTCCTTTAATGTTGTCTTTATATATCACAGCTCTAGTTAATGTGATTATACTTAGGTCATGGAGTTTGTGTCATATTCTGGCTCAACTCATCCGTTTCTTAATCTAATCGTAATCTACAGTTTTATTCCCATCTACTGTAATGGTTCACAGTGAAAGTGATGAGCATTAACAAGAACTCGCAAAAATGGGACATTATGTCATGCTTACTGACACCTGTACGCCCGAGGTCTATTTGGTAAGCAGAATGGAAAGAAAGCCAACTCACCGGCTCATATGAAACACCTGCAATCTGTTGACTAACATGAAAAGAATGGGAGACGTGTGCCATGTTGTGAGATTTGTGAATCTGTACAGGCATGTCAAGTTTACCCATCAACGCTGCACCTTCAAAGTGAGGCCTTGACATCCTCATGCACAGATCTGATTTGTCATTGAGTTTTCCTAACGCTCCTCCACCACCGTTTCCCATTTCTCGCCCTCTTCACGGTCACTCTGACTGTTTTTGGCCATCTCTATATAAAGCCTGTGAGAGCATTGCATCGTTAAGCCATTAATTACGGACCGCAGCAGCTTTTCTTTTCCCCCTGCCCCTCTTTCCTCTGATGTCTGTCTCCTAATTAGCATCCCGACAGCTGTCCGGCTACTGCACGCACTTCATTATCCTGAAGCACTGTGACACGCTGGCATCTAGGCTGCCATGCCCCGGCCTGGACAGCAGCTTCTGCACACTTTGGTTTCTGATCACTCCACCACCTGTCGATGGTGCAGTGTCATGGGTGGAGGGATGCTTTAAAATGGTCTTATTAGGCTTTTGGGGCTTTTTCCTTCCTTGTGGTGTGTTGTATAGGTTTTTGTGCATGTACCGTAATTTTCGGACTATAAGCCGCGCCTTTTTCCCCATTATTCGACACTGCGGCTTATATAACGGTGCGGCTAATCTATGGATTTTTACAGCTAACGGCCACTAGGGGACCTCCTAAATCTATGGATTTTACAGGTTACAGTCCACCACCTTTAACTCTATGGGCTCTATGGCCGGTCCGCACCCCCCACCTTTAAGCGGCGGGCTCCAGCAGGAAAAGCTGGAGGCCGGAAAAGAGTGAGACAGTTGGCGCGCAAAAGTAAAAGTGGAACCGAGACTGGTACGAGAGACAGAACGAGAGCAAGACAGACAGACATTACGAGAGCGAGACAGTTTGTCCCCGTACCACTGGTTGAAAACCACTGCTGTAGATCACTGCCGGTACGTGCGCTGGGAGCGCACCGTTTAAGTTTGAAAGTTGAAAAGTTTGTGTGTCTGAAACGCTATGTGATACAGTACAGTTTACACAGCACATGTTCTGTAGCTACTATTGCACTAAATGGTAACACTTGAATACGTTATGCAAATATGCAACTTGTTTGTTGAAATGTTAATAAATGGGAGCTCCCTCAAACAGCCATCTCTTTCCCGACAATCCCCTCTGTGCACGAACCCTTACATATGGTAATTAAACATTAAAACACCTGCGGCTTATAGTCCAGTGCGGCTTATATATGTACACATCATTCAATTTAGCTGCTGCGGCTTATATTCAGGTGCGCCTTATAGTCCGAAAATTACGGTAATTGGTCTGCAAATGCTTAAATCCCAAAGTTTACGGAACATAGTGACACCACTACGTAACACTAGTGCTCTATTGGCTAGCGGTCCAACACATTGTACGTGATAGGCTAAGAGGCGGGACATCTCTAAGCGGTTGACCAATCACAACAAAGCCGGCCAGCTAACAAATCAGAGCAGACTGGGCTCTGGTTTCAGACAGAGGGTGAAAAGAGATGCTGCAGCACAGGCAGTATGAGAACAATAAAGAGCTTTTTGAAAATTAAAGCATAGAAACATGTCGCAGGAGAGAAACAACCTACTAATATGAACCTGAAAATTAGCATAATATGTCCTCTTTAATAATCCTCATCGTGGTGAGGCAGGCCGGGGGCGCCGTGTCCTATCTTGAATACTTGGGAGATTTTTCTCATTGCGCGATCAAGTTTGATTCTTAAATCTGTCAGTGAGTCTGTCAGCAGCCAAGTGTCAAATTCAAACATAGCAATTTTTTTGTGTCAAATACTACATAAGTTAGGAATATAAATGTAATAATAAGAAACATTCCTCCATGGATGTGATGCTCAGATTTATTTGAGCAGGTATTTGGGCTTAAATTGTTATTATTTACTTCTCTGCGTATCTACTTTCACTCGAATGTTCCTACTTCACTTTGGGAATTCCTACATTGTTGGGAGTTGCTTTCGACAAACGTCAGAGAGCAGGGATAAACATGTTGCATCTAGCATTACTGAAACTGTTGCATATTTAAAGAGAGTGCTAGAGAATCGTCATGTATAGCAGGCCAGGTGTGAACAGGAATAAGAATGGAAAGATGTCACGATCAAGTTTTTTTGGCCCAAGGCCCCATTCCTCAACACTGTCTTATATTTCTGTACGTAATACAGGTTTAATCTAAAGTGGACCCACGGTAAATTAAAATAGAAAACTAAGTGTGACATCGTGTGAGCTTTCTGAAAACACAAAGTAGCCCATATTTGGTTTTTTTCAAAAGTATTTTGATTATTATTGATGGGGGAGGATTGTCAGTTGGACAACAGTATTTACAAAAGTTTAATGAATTTATTAAGAAAAAGGCCTAAGCCTCCAATGGTCTTATCTTCTGAAGTTTGAGAATGTGCTGCTTTTCTCAGTTCTGTTTTTCACCATTGATTCTCTCCTGTAAATATCAGAAAATACTGAAAATAGTTCATCCAAATTTCCTAGAGCCGATATTGACATACGATTTTATTTTTATCCTAGGTATTGCATTCACTGTCAAAGAAGACGTACAATGTTAACATTTGAGACGCTAGATTCAAAATGTTTTAATTGATGAAACTCTGTGAAAGGTTATGATGGCAATTATAAAAGAAGCGAGGTTACTCCAGTGAGCGTTGTGTGAACAGGTCTGGGCAGCAGGTTGGAGAGTTCTCAGAAAATGAAGTGTGCGTGGAAGCTGTTTGGGCTTCAGGAAGCCCCCGCCTGTTTAAAATACAAAATAGAAAGCGCAGGAGAGGAGGATGATGATGATGATGATGATGATGATGATGATGAAGATGATGATGATGAAGTTGACTGTGTCGGTGGATTGTTGGCTGGTGTGGAGGGTACACGTTATTTTTTTTACACTGGGTAAGGATGGGTAATCCCCTCCGTCATAAACCAGGGGAGAATTCAGTTGAGATAGCTTCGTTCTGTTAATCTTCTTCCTCTTTTCCATAAAGCTCTATTGTTATCCATCAACTGTTAAATACAGTTCATTGATTCACACACCATGAACACACACACACACACACTGTAGTTTATTGTGTGGATTATTCTGCTGCTGAAAATAGTCACCAACACATTTACTTTTTCCTCCTTGTTGAGTAAAGTTTGCTTAAAACAAAATAACATATTTGGTAGATTTAAAAGATTAACGTCTTTATCATAAACCAGTGGGAATGAGAGCTACAGACAGGAAGTCATCACATATTTGGAAAGCCTTGAACTGATATTTTAATGGGATTTGTTGACAATAAAAACAATTTATATGATCAAAGTATTGCCAATCTTATCGCTCAACACTGACGCACTGATGGTTGTGCACGTTATATTTAGATAATTGAAAACAACTAAGGGGATAAATGAGGTATTTGTAACGAAACTGTACTAATTCATGTCACATTACCACAAACTAACAATTTAAATATCTGTGGTATCTATAAGTGGCACCCTACTCGTATAATGATCAAGCATAATGGGAGCAATGAACTTAAGATAATTTGCATATTTCCTGACGTTGGAGTGTGCCGCAAGCTGTATGCTGCAATAATAAGATGCATTATAATGTTTCTGCAATCACTCAAAACCATTTCAAGGTTGATTAAGTGCAATTTCTGTACCTTATAATTTGAACTCCACCCAGCTGAAGCAACAAGCAGGTTAAAACAAATCAGCAAAGAGAGAGAAGAGAGGTATATCCACCTCTTTTACTGATCACAAATGTATTTAACAGTTTGTCGGTGCCACACTGAACCGCCTGCAGGAAGATGCTTTCCAAAACAAAATAACTGCTTGACAACCGGGTTATCATCGCTGAATCACTTTCAGAGTGAGAGGGTTGTTCGGGCACGGCTTCTCATTCCTGTTGTGCTTTCATTTGCAGCCATTATCTGCAACCAACATAAGACTAAGGGCTCACGAAATGATTGCAGGTTTTTTTTTATAGTTTCTAGTTGTAGGAGATTTTTGTTCTCTTAGGATATGTGATGGAAATTCAACATTTACATATATTTTTTAAATCCAATGATCATGGTTTTCACTGAAAACTAAATCCTGGAAGACAATTTAATTTAAAGGGGCTCTATTCTGCTCATTTTCAGGTTCATATTTGTGAATATGTGAACCGGAAACGATGTGATTGGTTAGCTGACCGGCTCTGTTGTGGTTAGTTAACCGCCTATATATTTCCCGACCCTTAGCCTATCACGTTCAATGTAGGGGTTTAACGGTATTCGTCCCGTACCGTCACAGTTCGGTGCATGAAGTCACACAACGAATACGTCTTTTTTTTTACGAGTGGGAAGAAAGTCTGCCATTCAGGACAGACTAAACTATATATATAGTCCAGGGGGTGGTATTGCGCCTAAAAGCTGTTTGCCAGCCGCCCTTAAACAAAAAATTTAAGAAGAAGAAGAAAACAAAACGAACAAAATACAAGAAGAAGAGAAGTTAGTATCGGGAGTTCAGATTAGTGATAGGAATTATGGCTCTTTGAAGGGAGCCGGATCTTATAGCTCCGTTCCTTTTACGAGAGCTGTTCAAAGGGGGCGGGGTTAATAGGTTTATCTGCGAAATATACCTTTTATAATTCAATCAAATGTTGCCCTGTTTTGACTAATGATTTATATTGTGTACACATATATCACTTAAATTATTCAATACATCCTTTGTACTGAAGTATTTACATTTTTAATATAAATGATTTGCTGTGGCCAATTGTTTTCATTGCATTTACAGACCCTTTGACTCTGATTGTAGAACCACGCTAAAAAAAAGCAGATAGCAACACCTATACAAACAGACAACAAATCTTCGCTGAGCCTAAAAATAATCATAAATAAATAACATAATGAAAATAAATATATTGCAATGCTCAAAACAGCAGCATCCAACAGTCTCTAATCCTTGGATATTACATGTCACTGCATGCATGCACGGAGCACCCGTAGCGTGGATATCATCATATCATTCTGTCTTGTATGACTTTTTTAAAAAACGGCTCGTTCGCGGACGCGAGCCGGCTCCCGTCGTTCACTTAAAACAGCGGCTCGTTCGCAACTGACACATCACTAGTTCAGATAACACACAGGAGCTAGAAGACCCACCTACTTCTTTTAAATCAGCTGTGTGGGAACATTTCGGGTTCCCTTTGGACTACAATAACGATGGAGTGCAAGTGGTGGATGGGACCATGGATGTATAATAAGAACCACTAAATCATATCAGAAGGCATCACCGGAGCCCGGCAAAAGACAACAGCAGTTCAACAGCTTATCCCCGCTGTTTTTAAGAAGCCAATAGACATGAAAGCCGAGAGACCAAAATAAATAACAGAAGCTTTTGGCATATATTTTTCAAGGGCTATGCTGCGCCCTTATGCAATAGTAGAGGACCCCGGCTTTTATTGATTGTGATTGAAACACTATCTTATTATTTATTTTGTAATATTTTCAAGACATTCTTTTTAGTTTTACAGCTTATTGAACCTTTTTGTTTGACATCAGCCATTATAGATAATATGGCCATCTGAGTGTGTGTGTGTGGTTTGTTTTTAACTGTAATACAGTTAATTATTCAAAATGTTAGAGTTCCTTATTTTTAAACTGAAACTTGCATTACTGTTCAAAATAAATAACAACAAACCTGGAATGATGCATTTGGGACTTTTTTTTGCTTTTTCTTGTTGTACCGAACCCGTACCGAACCCGTACCGAACCGTGACCCCCAAACCGAGGTACATAGCGAACCGTGTATTCTGTGAACCGTTACACCCCTAGTGCAATGTGTACAATGTTCATTTTATTTTTGCAAAACACTAACAACGGCATGTGTTTAGCCAACATTTTACGACGTTGGTTTCTTTTGTAAAATGAAATAGAAAGGGGGCTTTGTATATGAGTGCGTGTATTCCTCAAATTAAGCCACTAATAATCAACTGCTGGGGTTTTATTTTTGAGCATTTAAGACACACTCATGTGGGCCAGATGGGGAAAATGTGACTGCGCTTCTTTCTGAAAACCATCAGATGTCCGGTGAAGGAAAACAAAATCAAATTATTTTAACTAGCATCATAAACACAGTTCTGTCTTCAGTTCACTGTTACAAGTGACAAGCTGTCAAGAGGTCAAAGGTCAAAATAAAAGTGTCACAGCCCCCTAACAAAACGGTCCAGTTACAGGCAGCTTGTTGCATTCAAGTAGAAAAAAGTCACGCTTTGTCTCTGAAATGAATCTTCTCCTCAGTTTTCTCTGGACACGATCAGCTGCTCGGATCTGAAGCCCCCTGTTGTTTATGTAATGTGTTTTTTGTAATGGCCCACTCTCTCCTGCTCTCCCTAGTAACAGCGGCCTCTCTTAGTGTGTCTCCTCACTACAGAGGGAGCTCATTGGTCTATATTTTTATATCTAATTGCTGGAGATGAGCAGCAGCGAGTGTTTCAGGTGGTGGGTGTGGGACTGGAAACTGTGGCAGTTGGTTAGCTCGCACAGAGACTCAGTAAATCAGGACAGCCTGGAAATGGATCCTTTCTCTATACAGTGTCAAACTTCAGCAGCTATGGAGATGATAGAAAAGCAAAGGGATATGTCTAAAGTTTTACACAGTTTATGCGATGAAAACATAACATTTTATACAAGGTAAATGTCAGAAAAAATGTAAAGTTATCCCTAATAAATATGGCTAAATGAAAATGCAGAAAGTCTAATCCAGCGGATAAGGTATAAAAGAGGAAACGTACTTTTTTAATGGTAAACTATTATTTCAGAATGAATTGTTAGAGTTCAGATAAAACAATACATCTTTATGTTAATCTTAAGTGACAAAAGTTTAATTAATTTAATTATATTTACCTTATTGATACCATATTCAGAATTTGCATACATTTCCCAATTTAGGATCAATAAATTCAAACTAATCTAATTGAATCCCCATTTCCCATTTGTTTATGAGTCAACAACATTCTCCTTCTCCTTCTCCATCCACTAGGAGATGTCCCGCCCCTCAGCCTATTACGTACAATGTGTTGGAGCGCTAGCCAATAGACGCGCAAGTGTTAACATAGTGATGTCATTACGTTCCAAAAGTAAAGCAAGTAGTGCAATAGAGGGGTTTCAGGCAGACAATTTACATGCAAAAAAACCTATATTATAAAAAGCACAATAGGGCCCCTTTAAGACATTTACTAGCAGTGTTCCACTTAGCTCCTCCCACTGAAGACAGAGCTGAGTTAGTACGATGAGCTCTTCCTTCCTGCTCTGTCTCTTCCAGGTCATACTCCACTCTGTTAGCGACAGCAGCAAAGCATGCTGGGTCACACTTCTCCTGTTCCTTGAGAACAAGCTAAAGGGCCTTTCCTATGTCGCCCTTCCACGTCTGCTCCACTTCTCTTATTATTTCCGGCCTGTCTCCAATGGAGTCGGGGGTGGATATCCTGAGAGTGGGGGTGGGCAGAAAAGCATTTTGGGTTACCAAGTTCTTGCATACCTCGCTACACCCTCGGTTTGAGCCCGCTTTATTCTCCTATTTTCTCCTCCTTCTTTCTTTTGCAACATATTTGGTGCAACAGAGTGATGTTTGACTGATGTGAGTCCTTCCTTCTGATCTGTGCTCACAACAGCCATTATTCTTGGATCGTCTTATATCACTAAACACCGGGTCGTTGGGTCAAATCCCATTACTGGAATCAGCGCTGCTTCTTGGAATGTCATTCAGAATTTGTGTTGTTTTTAGACCATGCTATCAAACCGACACAAATACTTGACCTGTTGAGTGTTTTTAATGTATTTAGTCAATCAAGTCAACCATGATTTATAGAGCAGCTTTCGAGCAAATCAAATACACTTCAAAGTGCTTTACAAGCAACTGACAAAAAATAGGACGATACAAGTAGTAAATTGTTAAAAAATAATATGATGAAGTCATAATGCTCAAAAGTTTACAAAAATTACATTGAGATAAATGGTAAAGATGATAATGAAAATAAGAGACCGAATACTACAAAAAATTGTTTGTTATTCAATTTCAAGCAAAACTTTATTTATACAAAACATTCTAGCAAATGAAATGCACTTCGAAATGCTTTTGACAAAACTACCATGCTAACAAGTTGTAAAAAGTTAAAAATAAAATAAATGTAACAATTTAAATTGTTCAACTGTATCCATACATTACAGTGACATAAATAATAAAACCATATAATTCTAAAACACTACATCAAAGCCAGACTAATACTAAGCCCCTTTTAGTAAAACAACTCTTTTCTGCTCTAACACTGATTTATTTGTCTTGTTTCCAGATGATGAGCTTCTGATTGAGCGCAGTATCCACAAAGGGATGATAAACCCCGGCGACGAGAAGCAGGTGGTAGAGTATAAGAGCTCCTTCACCAGCCTCGAGTACACCATCCGGGTCCGCTGCGATGAAAACTACTACGGCATCAAGTGCAACAAAGTCTGCCGTCCCCGTGACGACTACTTCGGGCATTACGTGTGCGACCAGCTGGGGAACAGAGGCTGCATGGAGGGCTGGATATGGCCTGAATGCGAGACAGGTACAAGGAGGGTCTGCAGCAGAACACAGGATACAGGGGGATGGGATTTAATTAGAACTGATTTATATTGAATTATAAGAGATTTGTTACTATTTAGTAGAGCTGTAAGCAATTATCAAAGCCTTATTATTAAATCAAGAGTATGAAAGTATACATAAAGTCCAGTAAGTTGGTGATTTTTTTTTTTTTTTTTTTTAATGTTTTCATTTCCTGCCAGAAATCAGATTAAATGTATTATTTATATTATTTATTTATATATATTTTTAGCAAATCTTTTCAATTTCTTTTAAACCAACATTATTAATGGGAATCACAATTTTGGACATTGACATTGATTACATTTTTTCAACACAAACATAATCAATAAATACAAAAATATGGTACATTTAACAACAGATTTTATCAAATGAAGAAGGAAAACATTAAACGATCAAACTTTATTGTGCTTGTACTCCTATAGCATTTGAAATCTGATCAGATATTTGCATTCCTTAAGTACCTGGTCTTGTTTTTCCTGTACGTTAAAAGGGAAGTTTGTGATCACATGGACGAAGCTTTCGTAGTCTCTACCTCCTCACTGCCCTTTTTCGTAAAAACACTTGGAAGTGCACTGATGTTCATGTCAAGTGTCACTTTGTAAGAATTCAAAGAATGTGAGGAAACTCTCGTCAGCGATGTAGAGACCTTCAATTTTCCGACATTGCCTCTGCCATCCATTGTTAACGCTGCAGAGATTCTCCTGCATTTCACAAACAAGAAAAAACACAGGAAATTAGATTGTAATGATTTGAGCACCTGCAAAACAAAGTGCCAGCCGTGCAAAGACTTCCATTGAAATCATTTGAAGTGATGGTGTAAAGAATGCTGATGGAATTTATCTGATTTGAAACTAACACTAACTTGTCACGTTCTGCTTCCTTTTCCAAAAGCCATCTGCAAACAGGGATGCAGCCTCGAACACGGGACATGCAGCGTGCCGGGGGAATGCAAGTGAGTCATTTGTAATTGTTTGTTTGTTTTTTTATTCCACTTAGTTCACCTTTGTTCCACTTGTTGTTAAGTGATATCGAACATGCTTTTGTTTGGATGGGAAGAGTTTAATGAGGAGAACAGTGGGGATGATGAGGAACAGGGGTGGGGGGGGGGGGGGGTCTGTTGTTGATAACATAGCAAGCAGCCTCACCCCCTACCTCCCCCATCCAAGTTGTATGAAGTGCCCCCCCCCACCCAGTCCCTACACCTCAATCCCTCAGCTCCACTCTGATTCAGAAGCCATTGTTCTGCTTCCTGTTGTAAAGCTGTCAGACACACACACACACACACACACACACACACACACACACACACACACACACACACACACACACATACACACACACACACAAGCTCTGTTTTTTTTGTTATACACTTCCTCCCTCGTCCTCCTCCAGCATTAGAGAGGGCACGGTGCCCCCCCCCCCCCCCTGTAATGTCTGCAGCCCGCATCACCTCTTCCCATCCCGGGTCTTGTTATGGCTGGCACTCGATGCATTCCACCCAATAACAGGCTGCAGGCAACAGGCAGGGATGCAGAGAGGATGGAGGGATATATGAGCTAAAGGGACTACTTTCATAGTCAAGATCATTAAAAACTGAAAAAAGGAAGTAACCAAAAGTTAGTCTGGTGACTGATAGCCGGATAATGGCCACTCATGTGTTTGTATTATCTTCTCTAGTGTCAAAAATAGCTCATGTAGAAATAACTGATTTTGAGAATTATAAGTCGAGATTGAAACTGACAAATAGGTGGAAACTGAATGAGAAACAGGCCATTTCTATCGTAGATGGAGTGAATTTAGATACAGTATTATGACATTTTAAAAAAGGCTGACAGGCGCTTGTTGTGCAGTTATGTAAAGAGGAAAGGCAGCAGAGGGACATTTAGATTTGATTACATGAGAAACTGAGCTGTACATTTAGACACAGCGGAGCATGAGAGCTTTAAAAAGCCCAACTGCTCACACACACACACACACACACACACACACACACACACACACACACACACACACACACACACACACACACACACACACACACACACACACACACACACACACACACACACACACACACACACACACACACACACACACAGTAGCAAGTATTTGGGAAGAGGCGAGAGGGGAGGGGGTGGAGGACATTTATAAATGTCGAGGCAGGTTTGATTTAGTTAAGATCTCGTAAAGAAAAAGTGACGCTGACATTTCCATCGGAAATGGCCGGAGGATTTGAAGAGAGAGGAACATGTGTCTCAACATGTGATTTTAGAGCTTTATCACAATCAGTAACACACACACACACACACACACACACACACACACACACACACACACACACACACACACACACACACACATAGCTGAGAAAAAGAGAAGCGAACATCCATCCAATATAAGGATACAAACGTTTTTTGTTATGAAAGTCCATGTTATTCACAAGGTGGCATCATCAGTGTAGGAGAACAGCTGTAAGCGCAAAAGCTAGTTCGCATACATGTATATCAAAAACATTTCAAACAACAAGGATGATGCTGAAACTATTATACATTTCTAATGTAACTTCTGACCTGAAGTACCCTAAATATTGACAAATAATTTATAGTGTACTTACTGCATCGTTATTTAGCTTTCAACTACATTTCAGTCATCACTAGAATATAGGGATGTAACGATATATCGAATATCGCGATATGGCGGTAAATAGATGTCTCAATACCGTCGTGAGACTGACAAAATATACCGCAACTTTTTTATAAATAAAATAATAAATAATTTTTTTTTTTTTTTTTTTAAAACCTTTATTCAACCAGATGGTCCCATTGAGATCATTGATCTCTTTTTCAAGGGAGACCTGTCCAACATGGCAACAAGTAGGTTACAACATGAACATAAAACAACAGATAACACTTATGACATCGTATTTACAGGGCTACATGTACATACCTAGAGACATTGACAAGTACCAACAGTATATTTATATCTCGCCCTGTCAATAGGCCTCACCTTCTTGGCAAAAACGGTATTGTTTTTGAAGTGGTGGAGAGACAATGCACAGTTTGACCCACTGCTGTCACCCATGGCCAAAGCATATCTCTGTCCCAGCAACATCAGTACCAAGCAAGAGAGTTTTTTCCACAGCAGGGGATATTGTAAACGCCCAAACATCCCAGCTTCTACCTGGAAATGTGGACATGCTCATATTCCTAAAAGATAACCTTGATGATGCTGAGTGAGTGAGTTAGAGTTGAGTTACTTGAAAAACTAAAGTGAAACTTGATTTATTCTATTGCTGGGTCTGATTATTATATTGTTGACACTTTAAAATACTCCTATCCGACTAAAATGCTGTACAAATCAGATGTATTATTTAATTAAAAAAAAGAAAGCACATTTTTCTCCTTTATTTTTCAATAACGCGATAAATATCGTAACGTGGACTTTTTATCGCGATATTATTGCACCGTGAGTTTTTGGTATCGTTACATCCCTACTAGAATAACATTTTGAAACAAATGCGTTTCTGACGTGAATTTTTGTGGCAAGCTCCAGAAAAAGATTCCCACAACTTGGCTTGTTTCTAACTCAATATAAAAGTATATAAGACTGATATCAAACTTAAATTATGAGCAAAACAAAAAAAATAAGGCTTGACTTAGCCCCTAGGTAAACAAAACAATCATCCTTTTGTCACATTTTCCAAACAAATTATGTGAAAGTTAATATGAAAATGAAATGAAAAAGTGAAAGAGAGAGAAATGAAGCGACAGAAGGGTTAAAGAAAGAGAAAGCAGTGAGAAACAGAAAGGCAGAGCAGCAGCCTGGCAGAGGAAAACTAAAAGTGTGTGTTTGGTATCTTGTTTCTTACACACAGCGCATTCACAACCTACGCTCCCTCATGTGACACTACTAAACATGTAGCTAGGCAACAGCGGGCTAAGTCCGTCCACTGGATTTGGGCGCGAGGCTTTCCTGTAAATTATTCCACACACACACACACACACACACACACACACACACACACACACACACACACACACACACACACACACACACACACACACACACACACACACACACACACACACACACACACACACACACACACACACACACACACACACACACACACACAGAGCTTGTGGGTCACACAGGCCCCTCTACCCCTGCCCACCATCCCGTCCTCTGGGTGTGGTTTGTCTGAGCAGGGGTTTGTGGGCAGGCGGGATATTTTGGGCTCCTGCTGGCCCCTTGAGGCCCCTCTCATTGATGGGACGGCAGCAGCCCGGCGACGGGGCTTGGGGTAATGCCACCCTTCGCTCCAAACCATTTCCCTGCTCTCCCACAATGCAGCCAGACAGACTGTCCACGCTGCTGCAGTGTGCAGGGCACCACCGCTGACCACAGTGCCGGACAGCCGCACACATAAACAATGTACGGCTCTGTCACTCTCACACACACACACACACACACACACACACACACACACACACACACACACACACACACACACACACACACACACACACACACACACACACACACACACACACACACACACACACACACACACACACACACACACACACACACACACACACACACACACACACACACACAAAACTTGGCTTTTACTCATGCTGCGGTCAAACTGCAGTTAAGAGAGTTTCAGTTTACAAATTGTGAATGCAGCTAAACTGGTCGTGCATGCTTTGACATAAACAGATCTTTGTCATTGCTTTTTTATTATGTGATTTATTGATAATGAGTTCTTTATAAAGGAACTCCACCTACATAGAAATTCTATTGACAGGGTAATATTAGGTTCCCAGTTATAGAAGAAGATATATTTTAAAACCTGGATTAATAAACTAGGCAAGTTTATGTTCATGACACATTTCAACAAAAGGTAATTTAAAAAGCTTTAAGATAACATTAAGATATATAGTGCAAAAGTAAAAAAAAAAAACATAAAAAAAACAAGCGACATTAACATAGATATAAAAACAGTCATTAAAAGCCAAGACAATACAAATAAAACAAAGTAAGATAGAATAATGGTATAAAATGCAAGAATACAAGTGACAGTGCAGTGTAAGATATGAGTGGTTATTTGATTTATTGAAGGCAGCTGCAAACATAATAGTCTTCAGCCTGGATTTAAAGTAGAATAGACTTCCTTTATTGTCATTGCACCAGGTAAAACCAAATCAAAATAACAACAATCCTGATAGAAGTAGTGAGAGTTGCACTGGACCTATATATGGAGCATAAAGAAAGGGACTGATACCGGACAATACCCAGCATGCTGCAATACATTACAGCTCACTACAGAGCAGGACCCCAATGTTGTTTGGAGAAGTGTTTGGTCGGCATCCATTTTGAAGTGTTTGTGGATGGACATTGGTAGTGGAGGAGGAGGGAGGGAGGGGGTGGGGGGGTGTTTGCTCCCTAAATAGCTCCCCGACGGAGAAATGACAGGACAGGTGGGGCAAGGTTACCACTGGCCTTGGAATAACAGAGTGCTGCCATAAACCAACAGATTAGCTAACCCTGTGCTGGCCTCCCCTTCGAGACGTCGAACCCTCGTCACACTCATTCCAAGTGTGACCCCCCCCCCCCCACACAGATACACTCAGGAAGAGGGCTGAGAGAAGACATGACACAAAAAAGAGCATCTTAGCAAGTCATTTGTGTCCATAATTGAATGCTTAACATATTTTCTGAACATTGCTGAAACAATATAAGTGTATTGATAATCAATTCAATAAAAGAAAAACAACAAAATACAGTTTTTACAATTTGAAGATGATGGACTTGTGAGAGAAATGTTTTACATGAATTAAGAGGTATTAAGATAATAGAGAGAATAATCAATAATAAGTACATTCATCTGCTTCAGCCCATAACTAGTGTATAACTGGCATCTTAGCAACTCACTTGATTCTGGTGAAGGGTCTTATTCTTGGTAGTATGCACTGAGAAAGTTATTAGAGTTCACTTAAGGACATAATGACTTCATAACTATCAGCAAATAAAGTACAAAATGAACATGAACGATAGCACTTGATAGCATGTTAGGGCGGACACACACACACACACACACACACACACACACACACACACACACACACACACACACACACACACACACACACACACACACACACACTCAGGAATGTCCCTGGCGCTGTGTGTCCTAAGATTAGGAGCCGCAGCAAACATGTCATTCACCTTGATGAAGACGTGCTGTACGACAAATCGGTGACATTTAGCTGCCAAGTCAACCCTCCTGTTTTATTCTGGACTTTTCTACTAAACATGTTTCCTTCATCTAATCGCCTTCCGCTTTCTACATGACTGGAAAGCATTTCCCTTTTTTCCCTGGCATCTCCAGCATTCCTCATGTTTACCAGGGGACGTTAAACTGGCACGCTGCCCGGCACCATGCGCTGCTCACACATTGTAAACGTATTAAATGACTTGTTTGTTATTGCAACGTAACTATCATTGTTTTTCATGAACAACACCCCCTGTGTTATTAAGTGCATGTTTGTGCCTGATATCCCCTCTGTCTGGCTGGAGCTTTAATAGGAACACACTCTCACCCCACTGGTGCACCCGCTGAACTCTATCCACTGATTTTACGGCTATCAATGCTGTCACAACATTCAAGTATGTCAGTGACCAATACTTTGTTTCAAGGAGGAGAAGAAGAAGAAAGTTTAGTTTCTTTCCTCGCAGGGAACTTTCCCTAGTTTGTGGTTTCAGATCTCTTCAAGAAAGTGTGAAAGGAATGTAGGAAAAAGTGCTAATAGTGTGAAGGAAAGAATGAAAGCTAGAAGAAGTACATTAAACAGCAGGGATTCCTCTCAGGTGCACATTATATCTCACTCTATAAAACTAACCCTCCTCCACGCTGTGTTCAGGTGTAACTACGGCTGGCAGGGTCCGCTGTGTGACGAGTGCCTGCCGTACCCCGGCTGTGTGCACGGGACCTGCAACGAGCCGTGGCAGTGCACCTGTGAGAAGAACTGGGGGGGTCTGCTCTGCGACAAAGGTATTATTCAGCAGCACAATAACTACGTATATCTATCTTTTGGATAAGTGCCGAGTCAGAGGCAACTTGCTTTGGATTATCAAGGAGGTTTCACTTATGATCTAAAAGGCCTCTCCAGGTCATTTGGATAATTGATGGAGTTCATTATGGTATCAAATTGATTTGGTTTGTAGATTTTAAAATACTTTTCTAGTGTTTTATACGCTAACTCTGAATGTTTCATAATTTATATCTTAGGTTTTCCAAAGCATGCTGAAGAAATTTAGATCGTATTCAATTGTTTTTGAACTTTTCAGACGGACATTAGTTTCCATTATTTTCCATTTGCATTGATGTAAAACATGTTCAAGATGTTATCCCTAAATAATAACTTTAACAAAATGAATGCATGCTTCATACTCACTGTGATAGATTTCAAAACTCATGCAACTTCCAAGAAGTGCATTGAAACACTACGGTATGATTTCCCAAACTCATAAACTCAGAGCTATTGTGCAGTATTTTTAATTTCCAGTAAATGGGCTAAACCTGCACAGCGCTGTTTTACGCCACATTCCGTAAGTGGCATGAGGTAACCGTGTGATTGGTCAAGATGCAGAAGTAGAAATTATGTTTTCCTGTAAATATGTTCTTACATTGTGTTCCTTGTAACCCCACAATCAGATGTTCTGGAAGGAAAAAAAGTGAAATGTAGCCTGAAAGAACAAGTTATTGTGTTAAAGAGCACAGAGCTGCAGAATGATGACATGTGCAACATTTAAACTATATTTAGATTGTTTTTTTTTATACATTTCCTTAGCTGTCAGATATCTCCTGCCCTAATTCTCCCTTTGTCAAGTTGCCTATTATTTGTTACCCGAGTGCTTCACATAGAAAAACACAGGAGGGTAAATTAAGTGGTTTTTTTCATCTAGATCTGAACTACTGTGGGACCAACCGGCCCTGTAAGAACGGAGGGACGTGTATGAACACAGAGCCCGATGAGTATAACTGCGCCTGTCCCGACGGCTACTCTGGCAAAAACTGCGAGATTGGTGAATCAAATTAACCAGCTTCAAAATCCAAGTTTTTTTTGCCATGTCACGTCCAAGGCAACGTTAGATATATCCAATTGAAGATTTACAAGCATTGCTAATTTGTTCTTAACTTTTTCTCTGTAGCGGAGCATGCCTGTGTTTCCAACCCCTGTGCTAACGGAGGCACGTGCCATGAAGTCCCATCAGGCTTTGAGTGTCACTGTCCAGCAGGATGGTCCGGGCCCACCTGTGCTAAAGGTGAGGGGGCAATACAAAATAAGATGTGGTCTGTTCGGTTGCACACAAAAAGTTCTACAACATCTATTTACTTCACTGCTTGATCTGGTTTTTGATTCTTAATGTTCTTTGTAAAGAGCTTTGTGCTTGTGTTTGGGATTCAAACTCAAGAGTCTAAGCTACAATTTTGGACATTATTGAGGTGATCAAAACGTATTTCTTTGAATTTGGGGCTTCAATTTCATTCTGATATTAGGACATATATAAAGGTATTGACTAACAGCTTTTAAATAAGAAGTTTTTAAGTCAAAACATATTGGTACATTCATTTTAAATAATGGGATTTGTATTTTTCCACCAGATTGAAATCCCTGGCAGGGTGTAGGGTAAAGCCTTTATCTTTTAGTGGTTTTATGATGGATTGATAAAGTTAGGAGAGGAAGTAAACAGGCTAATTTAGCAGCGACTTGCAGTGTTTCACCATCCTAGTGGTCTGATTTTAAGAACTATCTGATGAGTATGCAAACATAAATCAATATCCACAGTGGTAGCTGGTGTGTGACTTTTATAAATGATAATTGGCTTCACCATGAGTCTGGTTTATATTTCAGACACAGACGAATGTGCCTCCAGCCCCTGTGCTCAGGGTGGGACCTGCGTGGACATGGAGAACGGCTTCGAATGCCTCTGTCCTCAACAGTGGACGGGCAAGACCTGCCAGATAGGTACGTCTCACTGAGTGATTCATAAGATTAGCCTTTTATATTTTGAGCAACTCGTTAGTGTACATCTGATCATTGCTTAATGTCATTTGCTGTAATAAAGCCGATGTGTTCAGTGTGTGTTGCACGTACAACGAATGCCCCATTTGCTTGCAGAGTTACAGCATACCTGGGTGTTTGTTTATGCCGCTGTGTCGTTTAACCAGTAGTATTACTGCAGGAGCGCCACTCATTTCAAATGGGAGTGTGTGTTTGTATATATGCACGCCCAACGGACACACTCACTGGGTATCATCTGCAACTCGAGCCAGGTGACTTGAGAAAAGCTAAAAATAACTTCCAGCCTGGCAACTGCTAGCCTTGGGACAAAATAAATGCTAGTGGGGGGGGGGAGGGGGTTATATTCGGCTCCAGACTGGGCGTAACGGGGTTGTATCTACGGTGAGGCGACTCCCCGACATAGTGGAGCCCTTACCCCTCTAAACCTCACCCAGGAAACACTTCATAACCTGTAAACACACGCAGGGAGCAACAGAAACGCTTTGGTTTGTGTTACAGTTTCTGTAGAGTGCTTCCCCTTTCAGAGAACAGGGTGGTACCTGGGAGCGGGATGAGGAGGAGGAGGGGCAGTGGGAGCGGGCGAGGCTGGGTTTTTGGGAAGGGGTTGGGGTGTTTAGTTTCAGGCCGGCCAACAGGTGCCGCTTACCTCCTGGGAGTAGTATTAATGCACTGAGTCGGTTTATAGTGAGGCGGCAGGGCGGGTGCGGCGATGGCTGCCTCTGAAACTGACCACTTGGAATGCCGCAGGTTGGCCTTCAGGGAATGCTATAGAGAGACATTAACCCCAAAGGAGGGGTGAGGATAGAGCAGTGGGGCGCTGGACATGAAACCCAGTGAGACATAGAGTTCACCCTGTAAATGTTCTGGCAATTTTACATGAAAAAGACCTTGGGTAATGTACCTATAAAAGTCATGAAAGAAATCTGAGATACAGCAGACAGGCCACATCACGCACAGGCTCGAATGTGCATATTACACACTTGAGATGTTCTAAACTGTAAAAGCTATTGCATAATAATCATTTCTACTGCACAAGTAAATATGTTCTTCTGATGTCAGCTATTTTTTTTATGTAACTTCATTAAAGGTTATTCTTTTCCTCATGAGGAGGAAGAAGAGAAAGCTTTATTAGAAAGTTATTATACTAATGCATAGTTTCAGTCAAATACCGTAAAGGCTCTTTCCAAAACAATCATTGAGCAGTTCTGGAAATAAAAACATTATTTTTGAATTACTTCAAGACAGGGGGACATGTGTGACATTTCTGTAAACCACACCTGTCAAAGTATTATTTTGCATTGTATCGTATGTCGAAAGTCCTAACAATGATTTCAAAAACAGTGATTCATTCTTGATGAAAAATGAGCAGCAATTTCCAAGTAGGGTTGAGCAACATTAAAGATGTGGTGTTTGTGAGGGGCGTCAAAAGAAGCTTCCCCTAAAAAAAAAAGCAGTTTGAAGTCAGAGTTCAGAGACCTACCTTCTTCTCCTGTAATCTCCTGTAGTGTTTTCCAACATGGAGCTATGCTTGGTGACGGGGTTTATGAGCACGCTCTCAGCTCTCTGATTCCTTCTCTCTGTGTCTCTAATCTCCATTTTGCAGACGTTAATGAGTGTGCGGGGAAGGCTTGCCTCAATGCTTACACTTGCAAAAACTTCATTGGTGGATATCTCTGTACCTGCTTTCGTGGATGGGTTGGCAAGAACTGTGAAATCAGTCAGTATCTATCCAGAAAATTATACGTCTTCAGCCTCTTTCCTCCTACCTGTAGCGCATTAGCAGGAGGCTAGTCTTCTCTTGGCTGGCTAGCTTCTGTAGCACTAGCTTCTCCTCACTTCTCATTCTCTCTGAAAAACAATCATGTTTCTGGATTTGTTTTGTAGTATATAGTTGTAGTTTTAGAGGCATATCATGTTATACTCGAGAGTAAAAGCTGAACACTATATATTTAACCAAGTCAGCATTGAACATAGTTAAATTGAACATGTTTCATGATGCATTGACAGAATGCTAATAGCCTTTTGCTAACAATGCTAGCAAAACTATCTAATAATTAGTAAAAAGCTAATTTTGCTCATAATGTGGACAAAAAAAATGTTTTATTACTGCTTGTATGATATATAGCTCTTCAACGGCTACCAAAAACATAGCCTAACTCGTAGTTGAATGCTGATCTAGTATAGTAATGGCATTTTGATATAAAGCTTATGGTTAAAACCCACAGAATGTATTATTTTTGAACGCTAGCAAAACGTAGCTTTTTCTTGTTGAATTAGAAGTTTTAAGTTCATCAACCACAGAAACATGTTTTAATGCATCCCCATGGGGAAGTGCTAGTGCATTACAATGGGGTTAGTAAATGAGCTCTCTATTAATTCTCCTTTCTTTTGCTCTAAGGTATCTGTTTATACCCGCCACACCCTGGCTTTACTCTTCCAAGCTATAAGACTTAACTGTTTGCTTCTTCCTGATGGATCTTTTAGAGAAGATCTTGAGGGGGTAGTTTTAACTTCTGCAGTGCATGTATGTTCTCGCTGCAACTCTTTACCTGCATCTGATATTTCCTCAGCCATGGATCACCTCACTTTGGTTGTATCTTCCGCTACTTCTTCTGTAGCAGCCGCATGTTTCAGCACCTATTGCATGTTCCTCCTTCCATTTGTCCAACTCAAACGTGAAGTTTTCTGTTTGTTTTCCTCTCAGATTCAAACAGCTGCCATGGTCAGTGTCAGAATGGAGGGACCTGCAAGGTGAGATTCACAAATGTCAAATGTGGAGTTTTTTATAGCTTTCAAAAACACTGTGGTCTTTGTTGAACTATGCTATATATAGTTTGTTATGTAACATAACGCAGTACTGGATTAAGAACAAGATTATAGATTGATCATCAAATAACCTGAACATATTCTCAAGGGGAAAATGGTTTTGAAAGATTGTGCCATATGACTTGCAATGCCTTAAAGGGATTTTCCTTTTTTAATGTAGGTTTATAAGATGAGGGAATTGACAAGATGATTTTAAAGAATTGCAACAACATGTTGATCGATAATCGGTATTCAAAAAAAGTAGTTAATTGATGTTTTGATTTATAATGCCATATTATCACACTGGCATCGTTATGATTGACAAATTGAGTCATTGAGGTGAGTGGGCTTATTTTGAACTCTGTAATGCCATTTGTCAAATTCTAGAAACTGGGCAGAAATGTATCAATAGAATTGTTTTGGCTGTGATAGCTCCCAATATCCCCATATTTCTAAACTGGAAGAATGTTTTTGGATTTACATTTGCTGTTGCTTCAACCAAACAAGAACGTATTTCTTGAATGATATCTAATATTTGAATCTGTGTACTTTTAATTATCTGCACCTGAGTGACATTTGGCAGCAGTGTTTGTCAACTTCTCATGTTATTTTTGTTTTATAGATGGCGGCCCGAGGCTACCAGTGTGTTTGCCAGACGGGGTTTGAGGGTCGGCACTGTGAGCTTCAGAGGAGCCGCTGTACCAGCAGCTCCTGTAAGAACGGAGGGCGCTGCCAGGCCCTGATCGACGGCTTCATGTGTGAATGCCCGCAGGGCTTCGCTGGTGAAACCTGTGAGGTGAGGACTAGATGCAGCTAGTGAAAAAACTGTTTTGTGCTTACAGCTATTTTTCCCTTGTTTGTGACTCTACCTTCCTGTTTTCCCTCGGTAGGTGCAGAATGACCCCTGCATCCCGAACCGCTGTCACAATAAGGCTCAGTGCCACAGTCTGGTGGGAGATTTCTACTGCAGCTGCCCCGACGATTACGAGGGCAAAACATGCTCAGAGCGTAAGGACCACTGCAAGACCAACCGCTGTCAAGGTAATACACCTGGAAAAGCCTTTATCCATCATTTCTAAATATATTTGTGTTAATAAAGCACAAACTATTTGCCCTGCTGAACTTTTATATCACTTCTTTCACCCCAAGTGATTGACAGTTGCACAGTTGCTGTGGCAACAAATGACACCCAAAAGCGGGTGTGGCATATCTCCTCCAATGTGTGCGGTCCCCACGGACGCTGCATCAGCCTGCCTGCCGGGAACTTCAGCTGCTCCTGTGAGCCGGGCTTCACGGGCACCTACTGCCACGAGAGTGAGTCATTAATAGCTACACACACACACACACACACACACACACACACACACACACACACACACACACACACACACACACACACACACACACTATATTTATCATCAGTTTCCATCACAGGGAGCCACATGATTATTACGGTATATCCTACTCTGGTTTCAGTAATTATAACTCTTAGTTTACTTTATACAGATAAACAATACACACAAAGCAAATCAAGAGGAAAACATATGCAGGAAAAGGCCGGGAAATAATTTTGCATCTGATTCCATTGCAGTTTTCGATTGGTTCCATTACATAATGCTTTTGTATGTTTGTGATACACAACAAACTCGTCTATTTTCACTTATTCTCCAAAAAGCTGTTAGTAGTGGGTGTTATTTTATTTATATATATTTGAGACATAAGCTGAGTTAAACAGCATGATTAAAAGCTGAGCGCGCTGCAACCTTAAATGACAGAAAATGCAGGACAAAACCCAACAAAATGCAAAAATTCGATTGATGCTTTTCAAAAATTCAACAACTTAGCCAAATAATTGTTTTCATAATTTCACATTTGTAAATATCTGTCCTTTCTCTGCTTGCAGACATTAACGACTGTGCGTCCTCCCCCTGTAAGAACAGGGGCACTTGCATCGATGGGATCAACTCCTTCCAGTGTGTTTGCCCAAACGGCTGGGAGGGTAATCTATGTGATGTTGGTAAGTGTGTGTATGAGTGTGTGTCTGTTAGTGTGAGAACTGGGTTTTTTGGGGGTTAGCAACAGGACAGGCATGTGAACGTTAGAAAAGAGCCTTGTTAAGTCATGCCGCCTGTGAGTCAAATACTCTGAGGAAAATGCCTCACTAGCCTCTAGCAGCAGAGGAACAATCAGCAGTCTGGGAAAAATATGGATGACGATTCAACCTAGTGTTTTTTGGCATGAAAGGAATCAGAAAAGTGTGGTAACTAAACCAGCTGAATGATTCTAAATACAGTGGAAATGGAGTTGGAAAGTGTGCCAGTTTGCAGATGACACCATCACGTACATTCATGTTTAGAGATGGTCTATATGAGACCTATTTGTTTGTTAAAACTAACCAAAGTAAAATAACTGTCAAGTTTTTAACGGGTTTATCTCATGCTTCAAGACATGAAGGCTCTGTGTAATCCCGACGCAATCATTATACGATCAATGACTAAAATAATCCCATTGCTCAACTTTGTTCCAGATGTGAATGAGTGCAACAGGAACCCCTGTCAGAACGGAGGCCAATGTGTGGATCTGCTCAACGACTTCAACTGCAACTGTGTGGACAAATGGAAGGGAAAGACCTGCCACTCCCGTAAGTCTTTTCAAATCAACAAGTACTGCTACTTCGCTAACATGTTTTCTTTTACATGTCTTTTGTAAATGGTGTTGTAAAAAAAGGAAGAAACATGTGTATGAAGTTTAAACAGGCATTTTAGCCGAATGGTGTGTTATGAAATAAAACAGCTGCTGTTTAGCAAAAAAGGCTATTTAACCATCAAAGTACAGCAAAAAGGAAATGAAAGGCTGTGACACTTATGATGCATTTTTGTTCTCAGTACCATCTTCTCCAACATGTCAGGTCTCATAGTGTTTTATGACCTCAGTTTCTCCTTTCTGATGCATGATGCCGTCACCTGCTGCTGTGTGGGCTTGTTCTCTCCTCCCTGTCTTTGATCTCGACTTTGAAGCTGAAGTAATCACTAATCATCACCCTGGCACCGATTTCAAAAGTGTAACATTTATACCCATCGTTTTCTTTAGGTGAGAGCCAGTGCGACTCCACCACCTGCAGTAATGGAGGGACGTGTTACGACAACGGAGACTCTTTTCTGTGTAGCTGTCCCTCAGGCTGGGGTGGCAGCACATGCAATACAGGTAGGCATTCAGTGTTCTTATCTCACTCTCATATGTTATGGCTTTGCTAATGGTAGAGTAATAATAATAATATATGGTCCCGGAGAGTTACGATCTGTGAGACTAAGTGAACGCAGGCCAAAAGAGCAGCGCTCCCATTGTGGGGTGGTCAGAATGAAAAACAAATTCATAAACAGGATTTCAATGTTTTTGTTTTTTAGCCAAGAACAGCACGTGTGACTCCCGTCCATGTGAGAACGGAGGGACATGTGTCGGAGGAGGAGGAGACGCCTTCACCTGCATCTGCAAGGACGGCTGGGAGGGAGCCACCTGTGCACAGAGTATGTCCCTTTTTTTAAAGAGGCCCTTTAGGGCAGAATGAGAAAATAAAGAGCACAAAATACAAATATGAAACATGAGAAAGTCCAATTCGAGTTCATGGATGAATATTTATTTTCTATCCTTGAGAGCGTCAACCGACAAGTTCATCCGCATATCATTTTGTGCCAAATTAGATCATTCACAACGTTTCCCTGTCATTATTATGAATTGGATGCTGACACGAACATGTTTGTTTAACTTAGAAATACCTGATGTGCTCACGCTGCTGTTTTTATAACCTCACATGCACCTTCAGCTTTAAAGCAATTAAAACAGATTTATTGTCTGATTTCGAGGAAATGATCCAAGCCGGTTTTGGCTGGGATTGAAATGTTAAAGTAACTGATTGCCATTCGGTCTCTCTTCTTTCTTTTGCAGATGTCGACGACTGCAATCCGCATCCATGGTAAGACAATTTTTTTTCATTGTTTTACTTGATTTTTAGAGCAGAAATGCAATATTTTCACCTATTATTGGATGCAGATTATCATGAAATGTAGACGTCTGAAAGACATTCATTGAAGGCTTTTAGCTGGAGTTTTCTTGCATGGTTAAAAAAAAAAGAATTTACCCTATAATAACCTTTTAATGATCAATCAATGTTTATTTATATAGCCCAATATCACAAATGTTACATTTGTCTCAGTGGACGTCACAGTTTGTACAGAATATCAGTATGACAATACGACACCCTCTGTCCTAAGACCCTCACATCGTACAAGGAAACACTCCCAGAGAAAACCCACAGTTTAAAGGGGAACATGGGAGAAACCTCAGGGAGAGCAACAGAGGAGGGATCCCTCTCCCAGGACGGACGGACGTGCAATAGATGCCGTGTGGAAATGATGATGTCAAACTACTTATTACCTGTTTTGGTATTGATTAGGATTTAGTTTCCACTGTTATCTAAATGTCAGTTAAACTTGACCTCAGTTGATCCTGGGAATGGATTCATCTGAAGCCTTGACTGCAGCCCCCAGGCGTAGTGACTATTTATCAATGCTGCGTGCGGCAGCTTTATCCTCACCTCAACTCCTGTCTAGTGTAAATGAATGTAAGAAAATCACCTGGCTTGGGTCTGGCTAAACTCCAACATCAAGAGATTTACTGTCTAGTTTTGGAAAAATAATAGAGAGCATGTGAGTAAGTACATATTTTCTAGGGGTGCACCGAATGGGAAATTCTTGGCCGAAACCAATACCGAAAATAGGAAACAGTTGGCCGAATGCCGAAAATGATTAATAGAAATATATATATATATATATATATATATATATATATATATATATATATATATATATATATATATATATATATATATATATATATATATATATATATATATTGTATACATTTTTTACCAATGTTGTTCAGCTACCTGATTATGGAAAAAGGCATGATTATGGTAAAACTTAACTTAAATAATAATCACTATTATGGGTCCATAAAACATTTATTCAGCACTTTTGAATGCATACAGTACACTAATTCCAAGTCAAGTGCATTTTCTTTTCTCTGTAGGATAACTACAACAAAGTGCATTCAGAACAAAGCCAAGGTGCTTTAAAACTGTATAAACATCTAGGCCAGTAGGCCCACAACAAAATAGTGTAAATAAAGACTGTAACAGCCAGGCCTTCAACAACAACAAATGCACCTATAAATTTGGTAACCTAACATGTTGTTGTGATGACGTAATCAAAACGCGGCGACAAGCATGGCGCGTGACCATGCTCGCGGCTGGCTCACAGCCAACATGTCTGCCGCTTGGAGATATTTCAAAATATCAGAGAAAGAGGCGCGGATTGTGATTTGTAAAACGTGTTCAGCTGACATTTCTCGAGGGGGTGTCACTGCAAAGGCTTTCACCACTTCGGGATTACTCCACCACTTGAAATCAAAACACCCGGACAAATATGCGGAGAATGATCAACGTAACCCTGTTCTCTGACATTCGGTGATATTTTTTTTGTGCTAAAACCCTTTCGGCCGAAAGGGCCTTTTTAACCATTTTCGGCCGATAATTTTCGGTGGCCGAATATTTGGTGCATCCCTAATATTTTCCCATCAACTCATACACAAGACCTACTAACATTCTGATTATACGTTCCCAATTTTCCCTTTGACGATTAAAATGTGAAAAAAAGTCTCAAATCTTTGCTTTCCAAATTTGGGCAATGTCAATTTCAACTGACACTTCTTTTCATATTCTTGAGGGTTTTGGGAATGCATCAACTTGAATTTTAAGAACTTGTCATTTGTATTTGTATTTGCGAGATAAAAATCACCAAGTAGAGAACCGCTGACTGCTTGTCTGGATCAGAGAGGCTACCCAGGACAAAAGCCACCCCTTTCCTCCCCCATTTCTCTCCTCCTCACCCCCCCTCTCCAATGACTGACAGGTGGATTAGTGAAGGTTTTGGTTCTTAAAGGAGGGGGTAGAGTGAGTGTGAAGAGGAGCCCCTCTCACTATTCACCGGCTTCGACCTGGGGGTAGCTGTGAGGAGTGGAGGTGTTTGGGGGGGGGGGGGGGGGTCTCAGTATGTGGTCAGCAGGGATTTACATATGAAGTCTGGACATTGATCAGGGATCAGCTTCAGGCTGCTGACACTCAGAGTCTCTGCAGGAGAGAAGTCTGGTAGATGTTGTAGCTCAGGGGGAACAACGTGAGACTAACTCCACCTGTTGCTGACCTCAGAGGCTTAATATGGCTTTACAGCCGCGTGCAGTGGTGTAGATGTTAATGTAGTACATTCTGGGTCAGTGTGGAGATGTTCACCAAAGAAAATAAATATCCAGTTTATTCACTTTCCTACGGAAGAGGATTAGGGCCTCACGTTAAAAAAAATTGAGAACCAAAAGTTAGTATTTTGAGATTTAACTGAAAAAGAGATCTACATTTATTCTTTTTACATTCTTTTCCCTACAAACTGGTTATTTTTGTATACGTTTGTTTTTAAGGATTTAAAGCTGAAGTTATCATAGGGAAATGGGTCAAGTGCTGGCACAAATGATAAGTAACCTCTTTTATTAGATCATAGTTATAAAGCCAAGGGATATTATTTTGGTGAATTCTTAACATTGGTCTTCATATGGAACTTTTGACACATTTGCGATTCCTTGTAAACTCCTTTTAAGGGATTATTAAAACGAGGCAACGTAAACTTTTGACTTTATATCACTCAGCTCAGAGGGCAGGATGAGACATAGTTACATTTAAGTGTTCACAACGTGTCCGCAGGACTTTTGGTAAAAAATAAAATCCACTAAATGTCAAATATCAGTCAGCAGTCAGCTATCTTTTTATTTGAAGTGAATTCCAGGCAGACGTCAACTTCACAATCAGTGTCTCCCTAGAAAGGACGTCAACTGATGGACTTGATTCAAAGTTTAGCATGGAGCATGAGAAGGCTTTGCCCCTCAGGGAAGACATTATAAGAAACGTAGAAGGAGCTTTACTGTTTGAGCTCACTGTGAACCTCAGGTTTTGCAGCAGCGGTGAATTCATGTTTCTTTTGTTTCTTTCTGCAGCTACAACGGCGGCCTCTGCGTGGACGGTGTGAACTGGTTTCGCTGCGAGTGCGCCCCGGGATTCGCCGGACCGGACTGCCGCATCAGTGAGTCCCTGGGAACCGGAGGGGGCGTGTGCAGGGGTCAGGTGGGCGGGGGGTCAGAGGTGAAAGGCCGCGGCGGGGGAGCGTGAGCCGATTGTTTCAGGGCGGCAGATTAGGAAGCCTTTTAGGAAGACGGTCTTAACCTCTCCCCTCTGCGCTGAGCCCGGGTCAGCGCTGAGGTCCGTCAGACGGGTCAGTGCGCTCTCCCGCGGCCTTCTGGGAGAAATCTCTTCAGAAAGGCCTTTTCAGAGCCAGAGTGTCATCCAATTGATGCGTTTCAAACCAAACTGCAATAAAGCCATTGTGCGAAGAAAGATCCTCTGAGTTCCATCACTCATTGAAGATATTTGAATATCACATTCAAATCTCTCAAAGCTCAGATTTTTCTCGGCTAAAGAGAAATACTTGAAGGAGATCAATGCATTAAGACCTGTGTGAATTGTAAAAGATAGGATATATAGGGACTAAGAACTCTTCCCCATCTTTTTCGCTCTGTCTATGGATCAGTCTTGAGTTTCTTCCTCATGATTACTCTGTATTCTGGACATCAATAGTAAATCAAGGGATTCAACTGGACACTTTGCTTCTAGTGTATTGACGTTAAGGTCTCATAATTCTCTTTTCTACTGAATTTTTAAATGTATGTTCTTTTTCTACAGACATCGATGAGTGTCAGTCGTCTCCTTGTGCCGAAGGTTCAACCTGCATGGATGAAATCAACGGATACCGCTGTGTCTGTCCTCCAGGATACGCTGGACCTCGCTGTCAGAAGTGTGAGTACCATGAGTCTCAATCGCGTATTTATACTGTTTGGTAGATTCCCTGGAGTACCTTGGGTACATAAACAAGAGGATTGGCAACCGAGTCTCTTCCTTTTGTTCTGAAACTCTCCTCTGTGCTCTCCAGTCATCGGACTCGGGAAGTCGTGTCGTCATGCCGGTCTGCAGTTTCCTCACGGCAGCCGCTGGGACGAGGAGTGTAACGCCTGCCAGTGTGTCAACGGAAACGTGCACTGCTCCAAGGTAAGGCTCACAGCGAAGACTGTTTATTACCAAAGTGATAATGTTGTAATAAACCTTTTGAGTGTGGTTATAAAAACTAGCAATGCCCTAGATTGAGAACAACCCATCATGGGACTTTCCTCTATTCACCAATCCTATCAAAAGATGATTTATCTACATGGAGCACAAGTTTGATGCTCAGTCAGGCAAACAATTAAGCAATGTCGTTGGAGATCGATGATCGGCGTTAATATATAGTTACATTAAAAGCAATAGGGGATAGATGTCCTGTCAGGCTGAGGAAGCAGGCTCTCACTTAAACTTGGATTTCCTTGGCTTTTCAGTGTTTTACATTTCAATGCAGCATCTACATTCACCGCTTTAACTTTGAACCAAACAGCAGCTATCTTTGACAACTGACGATAACCTCATCATAAGTGCTTCCCACAGACGTACAGAATCAACTTATAAAAGATGTTTAAACCCAGTGAAAGACTGACTGACCGTGCTCCCCCAGGTGCGATGTGGCCGTCGGCCCTGCCTCCTCCCGAAGGCTCCTCCTCCCCCTCCTGCGGACTCAACCCCCCCGCCCTGCCCCGGCGGTCACGAGTGTGTGGAGCATCAGTTCCTCACCTGCTTCTCGCCGCCCTGCCACCAGTGGGGTGTGTGTTCTACGCCCGACCCCCCGACACCCCTACACACAGAGTGCGAGCCCAACAGCGGTTACCTTGACAACAGCTGCGCTCGCATCACCCTCATCTTCAAGAAGGACAAAGTGCCGCAGGTAAGGAGCGGTCTGTTTGTTGGATACAGAAGTAAAGTTATAATTGTAATATCTTGTAAGATCGTTTTTGGACTACGGGTCAGACTTAACGAGTGAATCCTGAGGAGGATTAGTCCATGCAATTTTTACATTTTATACCCCAAAGAAATGTATCAAATTAATTAAGTATGCTCGGTCATCAATAATGGCAAAATGCATTTATTAGCATTTACAAGTCATTCACACACTGTGTGCTCAGGGGGGCTAACATTTATACTCATTCACACACTGTGTCCTCAGGGGGGCTAACATTTATACTCATTCACACACTGGTGGCCATGACGCAGTTTGGGGTTAATTACAGTACAGTACAGTATGCTGGGAATCGAACCACTGACCTTCTGATTGGAATACGACCTCTCAAAGCCACATCTGCCATATAGCATTAAAGACATAGCACTTTGTGCATGGAAATACTTGGGCGAGTTCTCAATGAGAGAAAAGTCTGCAGAGACAGTTGCAAAACCACCAACGCGCCTACAATCCAATCAAGTCATTTTTCATCCATGTTGATGTGTCATGTCATAACAAGACATTTGAAATCATTCCCCTCCCACCCTGCATTGTTAACATTTGATAATTGCTGGATTGGTAGAAAATGTGTTGAGATATGTTCTTGTTTGAATCTGCAACCGCAAACACACACGTGTCATTCCTCACTGCATTCAGATGAGAGCCTATTTTTGACTCCGTTGACAGATTGTCACATTTTATAAATCCACACATCATCAAACCCTACCACGCAGCGTGTAGCTCCTCCATGAAGATATTTATGTTTGGAGGCTGAGAAAACAAATCATTAAGGGAAGAAAATCTGTGAAGCTGCACATTTTTTATAGATTTGGATCCTGGATCTCCTTTGTTGTTGGAGAATACAAAAATGTGCTTTCTATACCGGCCAATTTATGGAGGGAATAGAGTTTAACTGCAGCGAGAGAAAGACTTCCAGTTAAAGTGGCAGATGTGCTCTTCCGTTAATGGATCCTCTCTCTTGTTAGTCAACATGGTGTTTTTGTTGTTTACTACTCTATCACCAAACGTTCAATGGCCTCCCTGCAGCTCTGACTGAAGTTTTATGAATGGAAATGAATCGGTTCCTCTGAAGAGATACTGATCTGAGATCTGAGCCACAGTCTCCCCGGGGAGGATATTATAAACGTCTGCATCTGAAACAGACTTAGGAGGAATTAGAAGCTGATTGTTCCTCGCCAGCAGCGCAGATACTAATCTCTGTGTGTGTGTGTGTGTGTGTGTGTGTGTGTGTGTGTGTGTGTGTGTGTGTGTGTGTGTGTGTGTGTGTGTGTGTGTGTGTGTGTGTGTGTGTGTGTGTGTGTGTGTGTGTGTGTGTGTGTGTGTGTGTGTGTGTGTGTGTGTGTGTGTGTGTGTGTGTGTGTGTGTGTGTGTGTGTGTGTGTGTGTGTGTGTGTGTGTGTGTGTGTGTGTGTGTGTGTGTGTGTGTGTGTGTGTGTGTGTGTGTGTGTGTGTGTGTGTGTGTGTGTGTGTCAGGGCACCACTGTAGAGAACATCTGCTCGGAGCTGAGGTACCTCCCGGTCACTCAGACGCTGGCGGAGAAGCGGGCGCTGCTCATCCTCTGTGACCTTTCCTACTCCAACAGCGACGCCGTGGAGGTCGCAATGGTGAATATTACACACACACACACACACACATAACTGCCCACACACACATTGACATAGGGTGTTGATCCAAAAAAAGGTTTTTCTTTGGTGGTACTCTTTTATTTTAGAAGGTTTCTGGATTGCATGCATGGTCCATGATCTTTCTTGGTTTCATGTACATTTAATAAGTAATATAAAGTCTACAATTTGCAACCTTGAACAAAATAAACACTATTATTAATTTTAAAGATGAATTTAATATAGTTTTGCCTACCTTTACATAAAACATCATATTTTGTTGTTCTTGTTCTTCCTCCACATTCCACTCTTGCATCAGGACGGAGGCTAGCAGCTTATGCTAATTACAATGTGCCTTGGAAATAGCATTAGCTGCTAGCTTAAGGCAACACGTTGAGCCCTCCTCGCTTTAACATCTTTACCCTCATCTACGTCTTATAAGAGCATCGTTTCTGGTGTCTTACAACGTTGGGCTTATTTTCATAGTTCCCATTTTCAACACAGATTTAGAAGCTGCCTGTCACTTTCCCTCTTTTCTTCTCCCACCTCCAATCACACTTTATTTGTCACTGCAAATTGCTTCCAGAGGACTCCAGTAAAAACCAAAGCTTTTCTACTTCTGAATCTGTCTTCTTTGTTCAACAAAAAGAAAAGATAGGAAGAGACAGAAAGAGGGAGAGGCGTTTGAAGCTTTCTAAACACATCTGGATGAGATTTAGCGATTCTGTTGGGACACCTAGCTGATCTTCGTCTCTCTTCTTCTTCTTCGGTTTTCTGTTTCTCCTTACCTTTTTCTCCGGTGCTGTCTTTTCTACTCCTCTTTCTTTCTCCTCTTTTCTCTGTCTTCCCTCATTCTTCCTCGCTCGGCCACCCATACTCGGGGGGGGGGGGGGAAATCAGTCACCTCGGGGGCTCTAAGCTTTTAATGGATGGGATTAGCTCTTGCTCCTCTGATGTTTGCAGGGCTGTTTTGAGCGACAGATACAGGAAAAGGAGTGGCCAACATCCACCCAAACCCCACAACAAGGCTTTCATATAGTACGAAAAAAACTCACTCCCACTCGCTGCCGGCTCGTGTTGCAGCAAAATGCCAGCCGTGTGGAGGAAATCTTTATAATCCAACCCCGCAGATTGTGGCCATTTTTGGTGGATGTATTCTCTTCTAAAGGCTCTCCGTGTGTTTGTAAACGCCTGAGATGCTCTGTTGCGAAGCCTTGAGTGCTTCAATATGTCTCAGTGTGTGTGGGGGGGGTGGGGGGGGGAGGAATGAGGAGGTTTTTTTCAGGTTGTCACAATGTTCTTTAACAAGGCTTGATACAGATGTACCAGCTTTTGAGTCTTCAAAGTTCACTGAAGATTTTAAAATGAAAGTTAATCAAATTGAAAGTCTGGTTCATCAAATCAAATAACAAACAAACTTGAATCATTAAGTGTCTTAGAAAAAGTAGGTGTGTGTATAAAAGCTCCAATGTTGTCCGAAAATGACTAAAAACACTTTGCACTCTGGGACATTTTCCCTCTTTACCGTAATCACACCATAGAAAATATTTAAATGCTAATTAAATCCTTGTGAGTAGTATCATTATATTTAAAGGTGGGGTAGGTAATTTTGGAGAAACCAGCTCGAGTGCGCTAGAATTTGAAAATACACAGCCGGAAGAAATCTGCCACTTCCTCACAGAGCCCCTCCTCCAACACACACGAATGCGCACATGACCAATGAGGGCACGAGATAAGTTTGTGCACAGATGGAAGGCTGACAGGCAGGTAGGCCATCGAGTTATTTTAGCCGGGCCGGCTCAGATGATTGGTCGTGCTTTTTACAGTACTACGGCTTCCACAGATGAAATTTTTTTATGGATTTTTTGTCAAAGCACTTCAGATATTCATTGCTATCGGGATGTTAAGAGCATTCCATGGAATATAACAAGAAGTGTATCTCGAGCCAGTTTCTCAAACTTACCTACCCCACCTTTAAGTATGTAACCCAATCCCATATACAATGCCCTTCTGCATCAAATACACACTTGAGCAACATATGTGGATTAATCTGCCGCTGAAAATAGTCCCAAACAAATAATTAAAATGTTCAATCAAAAAGTAGGAGCCAGCTAATTTTTGCTTTTTTATACTAATATGATACACAGTATACAAATAATACAAACATATCTATGCAAGTATCAAAGTATCGAATGCCAACCTTTAGTTAATGATCATTTTGATCCTCAGTGCTACACACACAGTCGGCAGTATGGTAGGCAGGATACTCAGCGTGATGTGGCCTGTCAATCACTCAGGGGGCGGGCCTAGAGGTGTGTGAATGAGCTGCGGATTTTCTCAGGAGAAGAAAAGAGGAGTGTTTGTCCCCGGCCGAGCGGGGAGCACAGCTGGCCTGTTCTCTATTGTTTGTCCTAATTGAACTGCACAGCATACAGCTAATCCCCCTCTGCCCCCCCACCTCCTGCCTGCTCTCACCCTCAGCACCTTATTAGGCAATTAACTCCACCCTCTGTGGTCTCAGCGGGGGGGGGGGTCCGCAGCCTGCCAGATGTTAGGATGGGAATCTCTTTTATTCTGACGGATGAATGTGTGTTTCTCCTAATTCTCTCTCGCTCTCTTGTTATTCTCCATAGCCTCAAGCAACACTGACCATTTGGCAAATAGGCTTTATTTTTCTTTCCCTTCTGCACTGAATCTGCGCTGTCAGCTGATCAATCTGTGCTGTCAGTTTCTTCACTGAACCAAGTCCCTTTGTAATTTTCAACCACTATGTACCAATCGCCTTTTTTTGATTATTGCTAAATGTTCTTTTTAAGTAACCACAAAGTTTTAGGGCAACATGTGGCACACTGTAACAAACTATGAGATGATCCACACTAATTGAAAACAAGCAGTGTATCTAAGAGAAAGGACTGTTTGTTGCATGTTCATGGGTCCTACAAAACCACCAAATTAACATTGCCTACATATTCTCCCAGAAATGTGAAAACACTTGAGCCTTTTTTTACCATGTGGAATGCAGTGCAAAACAAATTGATTCCTGACCTCCATCTTGTTATCTTTCTGTCTCTGCAGTCCTTTGAGCAGGACGGCCGGTCCAGTGACGCTGATCGTGGACAGATCCAGAAGGCAGCTAGCTCCATCATCAGCGCCCTCTCCAAACGCCACAACAGCACCCTCATGATGGCAGTGGTGGAGGTCAAGGTGGAGATGCCGGTGGAGCCTCCGCCTGTTGGTGAGTCACACATTCCTGATTTATATATGAAGATTATTTAAATAAAAAAGGACGTATAATGCTAATTTCCAGGTTCATATTTGTATTTTGTGCCTCACATGTGTCAAACTCAAGGCCCGGGGGCCAAATCAGGCCCTCGGTGGATTTAATTTTGGCCCGCAGGATAATTTTGTATTACTATTAGATCTGGCCCGCCGGTATATTGCACGCAAACCTTCACTCAATCCTGAGGATATCCTCAGCTCAGAGCCTGAGCCCAAACTTTGATGAACTTGCACCGAAGATGAGATGCCAAGTATCTGGCTTGAACTAGCATCACAGAGCAGCACACTGAGTTTACATGGATGTTTCCTTCTGCACTTTGTTTCTTGCGACAACAGGGCATGTTTGTTTTTTTCTTTTAGGGAATTGTTTTGTTGAAGCTGTTGTTTGCCTGTGGGAAAATTAATCATAAGAAATGACTCTGCAGATAGAGCCATAAGAAATGAATGCAACTGATTATTTAATGTTGTTTTTATAGGCAATAATTTAAGCTTTGTTTGTTCCAGGTTTAATATGTGCAATAAGTTATTTTCAATAAGTTTTGCAATAAACATTGAACCAGTCCGGCCCTCGACTAGTACCCATTTTTTTATTTTGGCCCACTGTGTATTTGAGTTTGACACCCCTGTGACATGTTTACATCCTTTAATGTTCAAACAGCTCTTTATTGTTCTCATACTGCCTGGGCTGCAGCACCTCTTTTCACCCTCTGTCTGAAACCAGAGCCTAGTCTGCTCTGATTGGTTAGCTGGACGGCTCTGTTGTGATTGGTCAACCGCTTAGAGATGTCCCGCCTCTTTGCCTATCACGTACAATAAAATCCAAGTGTTACATACTGATGTCACTATGTCCCAGAAGTAAACAGATAAGTCGAATGGAGGTGTCTCAGAAACTCCCTCTGTAGGGAACACAGGGATTTTACCCTTTGCAGACCATTAACATGCACAAAACCCTATAGAACACACGAGAGGAAAGAGAAACCCCCCAAATCACAATAGGGCCTCTTTAATACTTTGCAGAGAGGGTGGAAGGTTCTTGGTGTAAATGCAATTTGTTTGCATGTGTTCAAGCCTGTTGAAGACAAACAGGGTCAAGTACTCTTTATTTCCTACAGAGAAATATTCTTCTAACGTGTCCTTTGACTTTGTCCTGCAGGTTACCTGGTCCCGGTGCTGTGCGTGGTCTTCAGCCTCCTCTGGATCTTCTGCATCGTTGTTTGCGTTTGGTGGACGCGCAAGAGGAAGAAAGAGCGCGAGAGAGCGTCCCGATCCGAGGACACGACGGTCAACAACCGGCTGGAGCCGCCGCGGAGCAGCGCCCCCAAGGACAACCGCGACAAAGACATTCAGTACGAATGCAAGAAACTGATGGTCCCGTGCGACGGGGCCGAGGGCGAGGAGGAAGGGGAGCAGGAGGGGGAGCAGGAGGAAGACGAGGAGCTGGGCATGGGGGAGAAGTGTCCTGCTCTAAAATGCCCCACAGCGGGGGCGCAGGACAAGGGGCTGACGGGGAAGGGAGGGGTCGTCTGCACGTCTCGCAGCGCTCCGGTCAAGGCGCCGCACCGGACAGTGTACAGCCGCAAAGACAACCGCTGTAAAAACCTGAACCCAGCACAGCTCGGCGAGGACATTAAAGAACACTATGTATGAACACCAGGAAACACTGCAATGTCTTCAGAGACTTTTAGACTCTTAAAAGCACCAAAAGTGAAGATTACAGATGCTTTAATTTTCTATTTTTGTTTGTCACACCTTATTTAACTCCTTTGTCTGCCGCACGGAGGCTTATTTTACCAAAAAACAAACCAAAAAAAAACAGAAAAAAAACAACGAAAAAAGACTCGGAAAATAAACATCACAGCTTCTTCTGGATTTTGTCACCACTCTGTTGGAATCAAGGTGAATTTTCTTTTCACAGGTCCTGATTTTGTTTGTTTGTTGAAAAACTGTTTTCCACTCATCAGAAGTGACGCTTCCCTTTCTCTTTCGTTTAAACCTCGGAGATTTAACAGATCATCGGCTGGCAGCTGTTAACATTATTTTAATGTTTGGTGCTTTCGGCTCCTGTCTGCCTTAGCCCACACCTGCGGGCCTTTTCTACACCGTCTTCATATCATTGTCTTTTTATAAAACAAAACTAAGAAAAAAAAGATTCTAAATACTTTTAAGTCTGAAAGTTGGCACAGAGAATCCACTGTATCATACCTGGCATGAGCATTTCTTTGTTTACATTCATAAACATCTTTTCCATTTCGTGTTAAGACTTCTTACGTATATCCTTTTTAATAATGATGTCATTGCCTTCTGCCGGTCTCCATAATGTTTCAGTTTGCTTTGGTAGAAAAGTGCCTTCAGCCCTATTTTTTTTCTTCTATAGATGTTATGCAGAATTGAAATACATTTAAAGGGAAAGATGTCCTAGTTACAGCTCTCTAACGCAGTAAAAGTTATTTTCTTTGCGATGTACAAATGTAAATATGAAGAAATGGCTGTGTATATTTGAATTCAGTAACTTAAGTGATGCTTTGTATCATAGTTATTCTAACTTTTTTTTTTTTCCGTGGTTGTTTTTTTTAATGATGTCATTCCGTTTCTGAGTGTCTGTTGACTCTACGAAAGGTTTTATACAGATTTTCGGACCGTGTCCAGGGTCCCGTTGAATCAAGAAAATCAGTCTGAAAAGAAAACAGATCATGATTGTTTGTCTGTCTGTGTTATGGTTATTTGTTACAGCTGTTGAGAACACAAATACAGAGTTTGTTAAGCGTGTCACTATCATTGTGAGAGGTTGTCAGGATCTGAGTGGGGTTCGCTAAAGAGCTGATAAAGCTCGGTGTCAGTCAACTTTTGGAAATTCCTTTCAATTCATTAGAAACTTGTTTTAACCCCTTAAATCAGAATTCCCCTTAAACTGCAGGATTCACTTTTCTATAACAGCTATTTATGTTTTAGGTTTCTGAAAGTCCTTACAACTACAAATGTCTTATGGGCCACCCTTCATTCAATAATCCACCTCTTTAAACCATTTCATTCTTATTAAACCGTCAGAAATATAAATATAAATGTTACTAATTTCAACGTTTTTTCAAACGTTCAAAAAATGATGCTTTAGCTGCTACCACTGAGATTTCTTTGGAAAATACTGTTGGTCTTTTCCACTTTTCAAGCTATGTTCACATCCTATGACTGTGTAAATAATTATTAACACTCTGTTAGCATCCGGTTCAAAGCAACAGCCAACAGGCCAAATTTCACGTTCTCTTTTAACTATTTTTATTTTAAAATGAAGAACGCTAACGGCCTTTCCAAAAGGGTAGAATATCAATCATTTCTTTGGCTTTGAAATTATGCTTAATTGCAGAAATTGAACTGGTTTGTTTCTGCACTTTTTTGTCCAAATCTACGATGTAAAGAGACTAGCTTTGTCCAAGATGACTCCCTCCTTTAATTATTTGACACCAACTGTTCCATAGTGATATATTGAACACATTTCAGATACGTTTTTTTGATTTTGTGTGAAGCGGTTCTTTTTTTCAAGAGACACATTTAACACCCGTTTAAAGCTTAGAGCTCTGCTTCAAGTCGCCTATTTCATTTTATGTTTCCATTTTAGGACTCCAAAAGACACAAGAACACTAAAGTAGCCCTGTGCAGGATATTCAGTTCTTAAACCGGGCGCTGATGCATCTGTTTTCTATTTTCAATCCACTCTTACGGGTCACAGGGTCCAAACAACGTAAAAGCACTGCTGCCAATCTCTCTCTTCTTAAGCCTGCTCGTACTTCAGTTATAAATTCACTATTTTACAGTCTGTTGACAGTGGAGATGCCACGCAGGGCAGCGGGGTGTTTAGTGAGTATGAAAACCCTTGTTTTGCCACGCCCCCCCACCCCTACTTAAGTGCCCTATTGCACGACACTGAACCCCCATCACTGACAAATCAGAAGGTGTGAGGTTTTGAATGGACTCGCAGTGGATGAGTGTGAATCCTTAATGTTACTCCCTGTTAAGCCCCGCCTCTCCTTCTGTTTGTATTATGGTCTAATGAAGGGAACAAGTTGTGTTGTTGTTGTTGATGTTGTTGACTGTTGTGCTTGTCGTCCTATGTTTGTAAAGAGTCTGTTTCTGCACTAAGAACACACAGGAGAAGAGAAACTTTAAAATTAAAATAAGTCAAATGTTGTCACTACATTATGTTTTATGATTTTGTTACAAATCTGATGCAAATCACGTAAAACCCAAATTCATATTCTGTTGGTAAATCTTCTGAATGGGCAGAACATTGTAATTATTTTGTACAAAATTTGGTAAAAGTCTTGGTTTGTTAGTGGAATTTTTTTTTGTTTGTTCTTAGAACAACCCTATTATTTATTAAAGTATTTTATACCAAGTTCATTTAGCTTTGTCTCGTTGTTTGTGTTAACATATTTGAGAACAATGTTTATTTTGCAACTGACCCTTCACAAAGCTCCGCCCCCTTAGTTACTGTTGCTATTCCGACCAAGATTTCTTTAGAACTTTGTATGCCATTGCCGATGGCAATGATAACTGTGGCAGATTTATCTTTATAAATGTGTGACCACCTTTTTCCTACAAAGATGGTCACATTTAAGCTAGTTTTCTAGTACGCTATAGCCAGTTAGCCCGCTAGATGATTACCATTAAGTCCACAATGTGTTGGAAAACTCCTGCTGACTTGAAAGAAAATCAAAACCCAGGAAAAATGTAATTGTTACATATACATGATATAACTCGGCATGCTTTTAGAAAATGAAAAAGGACAACATTGTAATTTAGATGAACAAGTATGGCTAGGATTAGTTTATGTTCATTTGTAGTGTCACAACATATTACTTTTACATTAGAGAAGGTTTTTAGGAGTATCTAATAAGGCTGGCCACGTCCTGTCAGATTTAATAAAGAGCAGAGAAGATAACTTTGAAGTGTTTGATTAAAGAAATGTTTGTTCACAAAAATTACTCGGTATATCAGAGGCTTTGGATTTGAAATGAGATATCCAGCTTTTGTAAAAAATGTAAAAAGTCTCATTTAGTATTTGATCATAATGTATTTTTTTAATTTTAAGATGGAAATGTATCAGTTTGAAAATGTAGTCTTAACACTCTTTACACTCTCTAAAAGCCCCTCCACCACCTCACTGCCTCCCGCCTCGTTTAGCGGCAGTCCAATGAGGTGAGTCCTTGGCGGGCCTCCATCTGCCCTAATGACACTGTGGGAAATGATTAACATTAGCCCGCTCTGCATGGAAGCCTTCCAGCAGCTGTGTCGGACATCCATAATGCTTGGCGGGACGTTATGTGTCGTGCTGTGTGTTCATTAACCCGGCAGTTTTGGGAAGAATGGGAAACGTGTCTGGAATCCTGGACGGATCGCCGCTCGGGTCACATGCACTAACAAAACACACGACTGCTGACCTACTTGGAAAGAAGTACAATGAAGGAGAAGGAGATGGATGGTATAGTAGAAGGAGGACGGGCCAATGGTGGCATGATGGTTGCTTGTCATACTACAATGCAGCGTGTAAGCTGAAACCAGATTCCTCCAGGAGCTGCTTATAGTGAAGGCTGCTGGTTTTCCATGCTGCATGTTGGGCTTCATCATGATTCATGTCGCACTGTCGCAGTGTCAGAGAGTGTGGGGGGCTTTGGATCTGAGCGTTACAATGAAACAGTCCTGGATAAAGTAGAAGCTGCAAAACATTGTGTCTGAAAAGTTTATTTTTTTTGTCATTAAAATAGAAGTTCCGGTAGAAGCTATTCTGAACCTTAGAAGGAAATTAAAAATAAGTGAAACCAATTGTCAAAGGATTTCCGTTGTTTCCATTTCCATTTATTCTGAACACTTGAAGAACTCCTTGTCCATGTTGGGGCATCTTCAATTTAATGAAATCTGGGAAAACTATTAAAATTACTTTCCGTCAACAAAAACATTACCAGTTTGCTACCCTGGCTCCAAAATTGTGTGAAATGCTCCCCATTGACATCATGAGCGCAGCAAGTCTACACATATTCTGACAGAAACTGATAACTCACCAGTCTAGATTTGGTCTTTTGGTGCCTCAAATTGTGTTGTGTTTACCAGCCCATTAGAATGACCAACATATGTTGCATTTATCTTTGTTTATTTAAACCCATCTGTGGTTGACTACCTTTCATTCTTAAAGGTCCCATGTCATGGCCATTTCTACTGATCATAATTCCATTGTTGAGGTCTACTAGAATAGATTTATACTGTCAATTTTCCAAACTCACACTGTGCTCTGGTTCTGATGAGTCCACCACCGTTACAGCGGAAAATCTGTGATTATGTGTCACGATGGCATTAGCAACCTGCTGCGAGGAGCGGACAGTGTGAGCTGGGTTCATTTCCACTAGCACAATCCCCACAATGCTTTGCGCATGGACCAATTTCAAAAACTCTTGCGGAGAATGGCTGAACCGACGCAGGGCAGCACACATTTAAATGTAAGTATGTAGTGGCGTAGAACATGTGTTGGTAAATATATTACTTTGTTGCATTTGTTATTACCAAAAATGTGTTCCGTGAAAGTAAAGCAAGTTCATAATTAGATAGACATCGTCTGGTATTTATTTTCGGTACAGTTTATTTTGAAACCGTTAGAGAGAGTGGCACACTTGTTAGCCTGTTCCATTCTTCTTTGTTTTCCAAAGCCGTGGCTTGGAAGTATACTTGCTTCGTTTCTGAAGGAAGTGACTTGGAAGTATGCGACTACCAAGCCAGTATCCTCGCGATTAAGAAACGGCCCGAGTGTGGGTGAGCCACTATTTCAAGCATACTACGTCATCGAGTGCCGCCGAAGCACTGTTCCAATCTCCAGCTTACTTGGAATTCTACCGAGCCCGGTGTAGGTATCGTGGCCGTTTGTCAATCTCGAGGATGCTGGGTAGTCGCGTACTTCCAAGTCACTTCCTTCAGAAAACGAAGCAAGTGTACTTCCAAGCCATGGCTTCGGAAAACGAAGAAGAATGGAACAGGCTAACAAGTGTGCCACTCTCTCTAACGGTTTCAACATAAACTGTACCGAAAATAAATACCTCATGAACTTGCTTTACTTTCATGGAACACATTTTTGGTGATAACATGTAACAAAGTAACATATTTACCAACACATGTTCTACGTCACGACATACTTACATTTAAATGTGTGCTGCGTCGGTTCAGCCATTCTTCGCAAGGGTTTTTGAAATTGGTCCGTGTGCAAAACACTGTGGGGATTTTAAGGACGCGAAGTCTACCCATGTGCAGCCTCGACATTTCCCCCAAATCAAGGACGCGGCCTCGGTGGAATTCCAAGTATGCTGGAGATTGGAACAGTCCTTCGGCGGCACTTGATGACGTAGCATCCTTGAAATATTGGCTTGGAAACCAGTATCCTCGAGATTGAGAAACGGCCTGTGTGTGCGTGTGTGTGTGTGTGTGTGTGTGTGTGTGTGTGTGTGTGTGTGTGTGTGCGTGTGCGTGTGCGTGTGTGTGTGTGTGTGTGGAGCTCCACGGATTGGTGGAGAGAGAAAAAAGAGAAATCTCCAACGAGGCATTCTGGGGCAGCATAGACAGGTATTTTCTGTGTTAAGAGTTGTACTCGCTACAAGGTGTACTTTGAAGGTTTGTGACTTTGCAGACCGTTTACATGCATAAAAACCTTCATAACACGCAAGGGGACGGGTAATAACTGGAAAAGCATGACATGGACCTTTAAACAAGACGTTGGAATGCAAAAACACACAATTCATCATTCTTTACAAGAAATAGGGCCATCAGTCTTTCTGTCTCAAACCACAGATTGCAACAAAAAAAACTCAATTTGAAAGCTGCATTTAGCTCATGCGTGTGTCAGCCATTGGCTGCATTAGCTATCAATCAATCCTGTCACCATCTTCCATTGGCTAGGCACATAGCATGGTTAGCCAATGAGCATCGAAACTCTCCAAATGGTGACATTCAAGAGACGTTTTCAGGAAGTGACTTTTTTATTGATATTTTTGCGAAAAGAACAATGTAAACAACATAGCAGAGGCTTGCATTAAAACCTAAGATGTGGAGGAAGCTGCAGCGGCACTTTAGTGAGTTTTTGGTGGAGTTTCAATGTCAAATAGTTTGTTGTTTTTAAAAGGCCACCACATGGAAAACTTCTCAGTGTGAGAGCATGAAGTAGTGAGATTTTTTTCCAGATAAAGAGGATGAGTGTTGGCCATAGACTGTGGTGTTGGCGCTTTATAGTTAGCCAACCTTGTGTTTATAAAGTCCATGTGTGATACTGTTGGCTGAAACTGTTGTAATTCCATTTGTATTAAAGTTTTATTATCAGCTTAGTGAAGCTTGATTATTAGTTAGACACACCTGTAGAAATCACACTACTACTGCTTTGTTGACACTGTTTAATTAAATTCATTTTATAGTCATGTTAATCGTGTCCAACTCTTGTGTCTTTCTGACATTTTTAGTAGCGGTCATCTGGAAACCTGGACTCAGACAATGCAGATTTTACCTCCAAAGATGAAGAAGGTAAATTGATTGATGATGGACTGCTGTTTTATTTGTCATCGTGTACAGACATACACTTAAGATTGTGTTCATTAAATGTATTTCATGTGACTATTATTTCTGCATATTTGTGCACATTGTTGATATTCAACTTGTCAAGAAATCATAGATGCCAAATACTTGATTGTGCTGTTTTCTGAGACCTAAATTATAATAAATGTATAGAAAAATGTTGAGTCTTATGTGACATAAAGACTAAGTATAGGTATAATAAAAGAAAAAGAAAAGATTTCCGCCAAAGGAAACTCCACAATAAGCTTAAAATAAGCCACAGCGTCTTCTTAATAGACTTGTCACAGTTTACAACACAGTGTAGCATTAAAGACAAACGTTTAACATTATGATCTGTTCAGTTAAGTATCCTGTCGCCTCTATGTCAAATGTCACCATCATAAATCCAGCGCCCCGCTCGGACAGCACTAAAGCTTCATGACAGAACATCACGGCTTCACGGTCCATTTGATGTTCGTCCTCTTGGATCATTTGAATGACCAACACAATGCGGTCTCCACGGTGATGTGATGGTTTAGCTTGATGTTTAACAGAAAGTCTCACATCTTCTGGCTCCAAACAGACGAGGCACTGTGGCGGATAATCTGCTGAAGATGGACGGCTGCCATGCCGCCGTCTCCAGGAGCCGTGGAGCCATCAGTTCCAGGTAAGAGGAGCAGAGACACTGAGATGGATGGATCTCACAGAGCAGGGACTTTTAAGGTCAACATCCTGGTGGCTGCACAGTAAATCTGAAGCTATCACCTTACTTATGGTCCTATTTTATAGACAAAAATAGGAATGCAAAGTCATTTACTAGCTTCTCAACTCCATTTAAGATAAAGCTGAGATGAAGTTTGATTTGAAAAACTAAAAATGCCTATCTTCAACCAGAATTTCAGTTTTGCGTGCAGAAATATCATTTTACATGTTCAGAAAGACCAGGAAATGTCCTGCAAATGAAAAAAAACTGTTTTCTAGTTGAATATTTTCCATGTTGCATCTCGACTTGATACGGGTAAATCAAATAAGTTACTTGCCAGTGGCGTGCACAGATTGAGATCATATCTTTACTCTTTTACCACCAAACTCCAGTTATTTAATTTAAACTACCTTTTTGTCCAACAAAAGTGCAAATTAAATCGAATGAAATGGTGCTTTTTGGTATCCGATTGTGGTGATACACCAATCGAAGGAAACATAAATATCATAATTACACCTAAAATATTAAACTGAAATAGATCTGTTGGAGTCTACCCGAGCAGTGATAGCCTTTTTGAAATCTGAGGAATGCCCCGACCTGCTGCTGTGTCGCAGCTCAGATTTTAAACGCAGTGACCAGGATACAATGAAACTGGGAGGCTCAATGAATCCCCAGCAGCCTCCTGCTTCTCTCACTCACAGTCCACTCAGTCCACACACACACCTGTTTTCATTGGATCACAAGCAGTGAGCTTTAGTCTCACACACTCGACTCGAGCGATGATGAAATACTGCTGCAACCTCTGCTGCTGTCCAGCTCCCTGTGAGTCTGTGGAGAGACCACGTCTCCCAATAATGTTTCCACTTAAAGTCCATTTTAATTTCAATTAGGACTTTTAGTTAGCATGGGTTGTCAAGTTGGTGAAGATGTTTCTTTATGTGCATGTTCTTTTGGCACATTTGTGTTTTCTTTTAAACTGCAGCAAGTTTTTCCTAATGCTTTTACACCTGTCGGCCACCGTAGTAATCTCCCTGCATCGACATGAACTAAACAAACTCTGAGTCTGAACCAGAGACATTTTCTCTTTGATAAAGTCAGGCTAGAATCAGATCAAAGTGTTGATGATTTCAAGGTTCAAGGCTTTTATTGTCATTTGTACATAGCTACAGTGTAGTTATGACAATTACAATCTTAGGTCACAGTGCAACACAATAAACAGATCAAATAGTGCAAGTATAATACAAATAAAACGGAATATAATAGAAATAGTACAAGAATAATCTATATACAAGTAATTGGAATATTGATATATAAGTTGCAAACAGATGAATGTTATGCATGTTCTTTCAAAAGTGCAGGTGCTTAACATTCTTATGGCCTGTGGGATGAAACTGTCCCTCAGGGCGGTGCAGCTGCCATACCAGGCAATATTGTGGCTAACATGAGTTAGATGTTATCTTTACAGTACTGTACTTTGATTGTGTCCACAAATATGATTGTTGTAACAGCATGATGACATAAACTGAATCACTTGTGCACACATTTGACTATCTGTAGTGCCTACCAGCCCCACAAACTGAAATTATACTGTCGGTTTAAGTCTTATATTTTTATTTTGCACCAAAGCGATCTTTGATATTGTTCTGACATATTTCACTCTGTTCCTATGTTTATTAGTGACATTCAAGACTTTGATTTATTACATTTTTCACCTCAATTATCTTCCAATGGATTGCACCTGTGGGCTCAATATTGCTCCAAACATTTGTACCTGCCCTTAAGGAGTGCTATCCCTGGTTTAGAGAATAGAACCTGCTCAGGTTTCCGAAGTTGGCAGATGATTTGCGACCCTGACAAAAATAAATCTTTGCGATAAAACCCTCATCACCCGGACCCTAATGAACCAATCTGACATGTTGGAAGCTGTTGAAGCCTCTGTCGTTCTGGAGCATGTTTCAAGAGGGGAGGGGAGGGGAGGGGGGGGGGGTTAGCACATGGATCAGGAGACAGGGAGGAGGCAGGAATGCCCTGCGGAGCTCCTGAGGACAGCAGGAGAGCCGGATTCCTTCTCGGAGCGACCACGCCTCGGCCTCTCAGCTGGCGGAGCGCCCTCCTCCCGGGGTTAGGGCCGAGTCCACATGTTCAAACGGAGATGAAAGGCCCCCGGTAGGAAGGTTGTCGGTGTCAACACCAACCGCCTGCCAAGTAAGCCCTGCTTCGCACCGCTCTCCCAGATGTTCCTGACACTGAATATTCTGCTGTTCGCCGCTCCCCAGGGACCAGGGACCTCCGCCTGACCCCTGCACATCAAAGTGTGGAGGAGGACTCAAAACAATGAGCACTTCCACAGAGGGAAGGAGAGTGCAGAAAGAGGGAATCAAGGATTTAGTAGGGTAAGAAGTGGGTTGGGTGCCTCATCAAAATAGCTGATGTTAATGTCCTGTGGGTATGTAATCAGGGAGAATAGAAAGGGCTAACGCACACTTTGAGCAAACACCGGCATCCTTCTGCTAACAGTTTCATTCATACTGTACTGTACATACATGCTTCACTGTACATACTGTAATGTATACACATGATGAGTGATTGATTCCCTGTTCATTTCAACACGGTACGAGAGTGGTGTTGAAAGTTTTCATATCTTCAAGTAAAAGTAAAAATACCACAACGTGAATTCAAAGATTTACATGCAAAGGTCCTGCATGCAAATTTTAGTAGGGCCTAAAAGTCATTTTCTTTCAGTGGGATAAAGAATATTAGAATATGGTCACTGATGCATTTACATGTAAGCAGCATTTTCATGTTCTACTGTATGTACCTTCTCAAAGGCCTTATTGTAATATGCACAGTAACTACAGTGTAGACATGGCAATGAACAACGTAAGTCCCGAGCTCCTCCAACAATGCATAGGACATAAAACAAATAAGAAAAATAAATGCTGTAAGAAGAAACAGAGTAGAATACATTTGTGCAGATTATGTTGCATTGTGATTTTCTTGCAGCACATTGCTATTTGTTCTAATTGCAACGCATGTGATGTCAAATAATTGAAAATTATTCTTCGTTTGGAAAGAATGAAAAATGAAATTGCTTGATAGAAAATATGGGTTATCACATTTAATTTACTGCATAATCACATGCCCAGCACACCTTTTGTCTGATCAAAGGGACGTTTTCCAACAGGAGACAGAGAGTAAGATTTGACCTTGATGACCTCCTTCTGTTTTTGATCCAAACATGGAGACAGAAGATATTTGTGTAAGTAAGCAATAGGAACAAGTCATTAAGACGCACATGGCGTTCAGTCAGAATACAGAGAAATACTTTGAGTCATTTCATTGCCTTTTGAATTCGTAAGAGTTTGATGCGGCACGCCTGGCTCGCATGCACACCACCCGAGGCTACACATTTATAGACAAGCCTCAACTGAGAGAGGAACGCCTTAAGTCCCAACATCATCCACCCATTCATCTCCACAAATGGACTGGATCGTGTCAGAGTTTTAGTGCACACTCCTAATGAAAGCTGTGGAGACGCCTGTACAGGAAGGAGAAGAGTGGAGCTCATTGTGATGCTGTAAAACGCATTATGTTCATATGCTTACACAGTGCGTGCCACACACTTAATTTATCAAATGATGTCGGCCTGTACGTTTTTCATTTTGTTAGAAAGATAGCCTGGAGGGAAAGAAGAGGTTTGACTGGGGTTGTTGCTCGCTGTGGTTTCTGCACTCGCACGTAAAGACGCCTATATTCTAAACACGCAATTTAAATCAAATACTGCAATTTAAATATAACTATGTTAAACATATGTTAAAACAGAGTTACATATTTTTACAAGATTTAAAGATTTGACTAAATATGTGCATATGAGATACTAGTGTATTTATACTGTTTAACATATACAGATTGACTTTAGGATGTCATGCACATATTTAACCCCAAAAAATTAACTACTATTTTTATATACAATTCTAATTAATACAACCATTTCAAATGAAACGCATTTTAAAAACAGTTTTAGCTCTTTAGATTTCATAAATTGTATCTATGTAAATCAATATATGAAAAATATTTAGAGGAAATTGACACAATAACTAACATTGACAACAAATATAGAAAATGGTAAAGTACTATAAACATTTACATTATTCTATTCTATGGGCATGTCAAATATTAGTCAAATAATATCTATAAGAGTATGAACATTTACAGTGTATGTACATACAGTATCAACCAATATTATTAAATTATATATTTTAAGTATGTTTATTATTCAGAACAGCAGTGTGAACCAGACCTGACTTTCTGACCTTTCACTCCCCTCTCTTTTAGCTTGGACATCACACACACACACACACACACACACACACACACACACACACACACACACACACACACACACACACACACACACACACACACACACACACACACACACACACACACACACACACACCTCACGTCATGCCATCAGCACGCTGTGAGGTGGAGGCTTTTGGTGAGGCAGCGTGATGGAGCCCTGTGTCATCAGTCGGCCGGAGGTGCAACAATAAGGCTTTAATGCGTGATTAAGTCCCGAATCAGCTCTCATTATGAGTGAGCATGTCAATCGTGAGTGCAGCGCGGCTCCCTTTCAGAAACTGAACCCTGGATCCAAATCCCCCCCCCTTGAACTCACACAGTGGCTCTGCTGCTGCTTTCAGTCTCTTTGCATCTTTTACTTTGTTGTTAGCACCAGTTTTCCTGTCTGCTTGTCTCGTATTTTTGCCCATCAGAGGTGTTGCTTCTTCTCTTTTATCTCATTGAATCTTCTCCAAAGTGAAACACTACACTTACCTGTGTCTTCCTGAATTTTCCTCTTGGGGTACTTTTGACTTGTAGTACCAGTCGCCTCTGATGTGTCTTTCTTTGCTTCCTCTCCACTCTTGTCTTACTCACACTTACATCAGACTCCATCTCTCTCCACAAAAACTGCAGGATTCAATTTGTGACCGACTTTATATTCTGCCCACTCCTCCCTGGGCACATTTAACTTTTAGCACCTGATGCTACCCGTCAGTTGACTCCACAGGCGATGTTTGCAGTGCCATAGTTTGATATGTTGAAAGGGTGAGGGATTTATTTGATACCAGGCCATTCATCAGAATCCTCCCCCACTGCCCTCGGGATTTTAGAGTAGCTGAAATCAAACATGTTGAGGTCTGTCTGTTTCAGGGAGCCGACAGAAACCAAAGAGAGTTTTTAATGGAGGAAAGTTAGCTTAAAGCCGCTGTCAGCTGACAACACTGTCCCTGCAGTTTTTATGATTTTTTAGCATGCTTCTGCTTGAATTTAAGGATTAATAGTTCATCTTTGGTTTGAGGAAGTGTCACAACCCATGGGCTGGTAAAGCCCTTTTAATAGCTCTTTCCAAATATTTGACAGTTTTACTGTTTGGCTGTCAATACAAAAGTAAGTCTTCAGATTGCAGGTTTAGAAATTGTATATTCAACTACAAGGAGGTCTAGAGAAAATAGACCTGAGGATTCTTCCGGATTACACTAAAAGGCCTTTTTCTAATCACCAGCACATGTTTAATTCTATTTAGGTTTATTCCCTGATCCCATTTGACTGAAGCCTCCGAGCATGATACAGAGGTCTTAACCATTTGCATGCATGATGTGACTGTCAGCACACATGCAACACGCACACAAACATTTATTTTATGATAAACATGAGGTTTACGATGATTACCATATGAGATGCAGTCCCTCTGTTGTCCATCTGTGACACACAGTAAACACACAGGCAGATCTCCCAATGCTGTACTACACTAATACCCACAGTGGAGTAGTACTAAAAAATGCTAAGCACAGTACAGTGTCAGGATGTATTAAAGGGGCCCTATAATGCTTATTTTCAGGTTCATAATTATATTTTGTGCCTCTACTTTGACATGTTTACATGCTTTAATGTTTTAACTGCTTTACAAGCTTGGTTAGCTGGCCAGCTCTGTTGTGATTGGTTACCCGCTTAGAGATGTCCCGCCCCTTAATCTGTTAAACCCGGGAGCCCCCGCCCCCGGGGCAACAAGCAACATCTTGCAAGCAGAGGCGTCATAAGGGGGTGAAAAGTTAGGACGATTCTAAGGGCCCGTGATTGACAGGGGCCCCAAACATTTTTAGAACATTAAGAAAAAATGTTTATGTAACCTTTCATCAATCATCATTAATTAACATTAATATAACGTCATATTGATGATGTACTCACTAAACATACAATTCATTTAACTTTTTTTCTTCCAAAAGTTAATTAAACAAAGCCTCTGTACACCCCTCTCTATTTACATGTAATGGTTTGGTCCTGTCTCCAAACACTGTGCGGCACCGGCCCTTTCTAGCAGAGTGTGAGAGCATGTGAGGAGCAGGGATGCTAGTACTTACATGTGTACGATGTCTCAACGACTCACAAAGTCAGCCTTTCAAGAAAGAAAAGAAAGGAGAGAAAGACAAGAGAGAGGGACTAAAGGGCGACAGTATGTCACCCAGTTTTTCAAAAGAAAAGGTGGGTGTGGTCCATGAGTGGTGGAAATTAGTCTGTTAGCTAAGCGTAGTCCATTGTAAATAATAATTGTAATGTTTTGCTGACATTAAAGGTGGGGTACGTTTGAGAGACCGGCTCGAGATACACTTTCTGTTATATTCCATTGAATGCTCTTAACATCCTGATAGCAATGAATATCTTAAAAAAAAAAAAAAAAGTCATCTGTGGAAGCCGTAGTACTGTAAAAAGCACGACCAATCATCTGAGCCGGCCCGGCTAAAATAACTGGATGGCCTACCTGCCTGTCAGTCTTCCATCTGTGTACAAACTTATCTCGTGCCCTCATTGATCATGTGCGCGTTCATGTGTGTTGGAGGAGGGGCTCTGTGAGGAAGTAGCAGATTTTCTCCGGTTGTGTATTTTCAAATTCTAGCGCACTCGAGCTGGTTTCTCCAAAATTACCTACCCCACCTTTAAGTAGTGTTAATATCTTCACCGAAAATTCAGAGGTTTTTAATTTCACTGCTCTTTTAGCTGACATTTAATAAATGCAGGTACATTTTTTGCAGCTATTCATACTAAATCAGTTGTCCCTCCCCTGGTGCCAGGACCAACAGATCCATATTTAGGCTCCGCAGCCCTGTCCCCCCATAAGGCCTTGCAGTCTTGCCATGCTGTCCATTGAAATCCAGTTGGCTAGAAAGCTGGACTTCAAGGACTTGATCAGTGACTTTGCCCGTAAGAAGTCTAGGCGCTGGGCTCTTGGTGAGTAAGGCTGAGCCAGGGCTCGTAATAACTGTTAAAGGGCGAGGCTATGGTAATGATATTGAATCACTACACACAAGATGCATGATGAGAAAAAGATTGAGAACAGGCTCTGATTTAGCACCACCATCAGGCCTTTTCATTTCCGTTTTGTTGTCCGTTTACACTTTAATACCCGCTTATTTTGTAGTTGTATTAAATATGTATATTTAATTAAAAAATCTGCTGCTTGTTATTTATTTTTTTATAGCATTTTATAAATGATAATATTGGTGTTAATGTTCACTTTATTTTAATTTAAGAGGTCATGTATATTTAAAGTGGACCTATCATGCTATATTTTAATAATATAGTGTAGGTCCATACCTATATAAGGCATATTTCTACTTTTTATTTTTCAAAATACCAAACAGATCATGCATTTTAGCCATTCCTCATTTCGCTCAATTTAACACTGCCTTTGCATGGGCTGATTCTGTGAGAACAGCACCATCTACAGGCCTGGCATATGTACTACAGCGTCTTCAGCGCTTTCGAATGGCAATGTCCGTGGCTGTCTCCTCCTGATTGGTGGAGTTGGCCAAATAGCCGTAGCGCCACTTCTGTGACATCATAGAAGTGTTCAAATCTGGATCAGTCTGTATCAGATCCGTTGCAGCCCCTTTTTAAGAGATTTGGGTATGGAGGAAAATAGAGAGGGTTGTGTTTTCTGACATTTGGTGAGTTCCCTGGAACACCGGGGACACATATGCATGTATAAAAGACGTACAAAAGTGCATTTTGCATGATAGGTCACCTTTAAGTTATATTTATTTTGATGTTTGAATGTTCCATTCAAAAATGTTATTAAAAAGGCATGTACACCATAAAAGTTGACTATTGAGGTCTATTGTCAGGAATGTTAGTGTTATATCAAATAGTGAATTCTACTGCAGCAGAATGTTGCACGTCTGCACAGTGTTATATGTTCACAGCTCAGTGTCAGTAAATATTGTGCAGTTAGTATTGGAATACAAGATAGATGCAAGCCTGTACAGGTAGAGTTATTTAAAGCATAAATGAGTCGGTTGGGTTCTGGAGGTGTGGTTACAGCATTGTGTTTGGTTGGCGTGGCCTGGGCCTGGTGGTGGGGCCCCAATGTGATATCTTTTCATGGGGCCCAAAATCCCTGGCGGCGCCCCTGCTTGCAAGAAACAGCATCTGAGGCAGTGCATGAGTAATTTACAGATGGCCCTGAGCCCAATAGAGATTGCCCTGAAAAATGCGCGCGGACAAAATTACGCACGAAGGGTTTGGGGGGCATCCCCCTAGAACATTTAGATTTTTGCAGGTCTTAGATGCCGTATGGTGCATTCTCTAGACTGAATTATAAGATGAACCACCACAATATTATATTGTACAATTTCAATTTTATTCTTAATTTCACTTGTTTGTTAGTTCTTGTTTGTGTTTGCTCGCTTACATGCCCTGCATAGCTATAAGAAATACTTAAGTTGTTGGTCAAGACACTTTCCTCTGATGAAGGCAAATGCCTTCCCAGATGTAAAAAGGAGAAAACATTACATTCAGTTATAACTGCCAAAACAAACATTATTTACACTATTATGGCCCCTGTTAAAAATGTTTGTAATGTTATCTACTGTAAGTTGGTCGAACGAATGCCTCCTCATCCAGAAGCTGACCGAGCAGACCCGAGCAGCAGTCGAGAGGAGCCGAGCGCATCCGCGAAGCACACAAAATGGCGACGTCAGAGTTCCCGTTAGCCGGCAAATCTAAATCTCTTCGGTCAAAATGTCCGGTCAAAATAACTTAATGACAAGAAGAGTATGTGACAGACAAGAATAGTCAATTCTAATGTTTAACACTTAATGTGGAGAAAGAGATGTCCTGTATGGGTTGATTTTGCGTTGATCTGTTGGTAATGCCTCGGGGTTCCGGTGGGCATGTAAACAAATGCATAATGCTGCGCTATACTTTGTGGCCTCACCCAGTTGCATAGCAACACTTATTGTTTAGCTGTCTTTTAATAAGCAGGTAGTCAGCTAGAACTAGCTGGATCTGATCGATATGGACATAAACGCGAGTGAAGTCTAATCTGACGGGAGAGAGAGTCAGCTGCTGCTGACGAGTCGACACGCAGCTCTGCATGATCACATGCAGCGGTGAGCGGACAAAACACACACTTCAGGTTAGAATATCACACGTAGCTATTTTAATTACTTCTCAAACCACCTAATCTAGTTATAGATATGTTTAGTTTTACTGTCGGGTCACTCATTACTGGATCTGCGAGCTGCATGATACTGGCATAATTGCCCGATCGGGCAACCAGCAGGTGAGGCTTCATTGCCCGAGCTAAATACTAGATGGCCCCGGGCCATCGGGCGGTCGTTAATGTCGAGCCCTGGTCTGAGGGCTTGTTAACATTTAACAAACTATGAATGTGTCATACCCACTTAACGGGAAGAAACTCAGCTACCTGACGATATAAACCATTTTTACCGAAACAAAACACAAGTCTAACGCCAAGCCTCTGAATGAGCACTAAGCGAAAGAGTGCTCACGCACTTGGCACATAACTCACGGTATAAATATTTTATACTTCATCGGATCTGCACAAACTCAATATCATATGAAAGCTGAGCTTCCAGAGATTCCAATGGTATAAGTATCATCACTGTGCGACCAAAACTTGCAGCATCGAAAACCAGCAAAGACAACACACAACTTAACTTTACGTAGCCAAAACGGCAAATACGTCTTACCTTTGTTGTTTTCTGATCAAAGTTGTATTCAAGGGCATTAAAACGCAGATAAACTCTGCTGAAGGTTAATCCAATGTCTCTGTGTCCCTTTGAAATGATTACTGATAATCCATCATCATATTTATGGCAATAAGCCTAGTTTTCAGTTTTCAGAGCGTAACATAGCTTTCGGTTTGGGAAAACTGCATTCTCATCACTCTCACTCCTCAATGGTAACGTGTAGGTGGATTTAGGAACTTCCCCTCGATTATATTGGCTCCAACGGTTCAATAGTGTTGACAATCACCAAAATCGACCAATGGGTTCCAGAGATAGGACAAACAAATCAACGTAACACTGTAATATTACAGATCAACAACACTGATACGATTCTCATTTATTAATTTTACATACATACACTTTATTTATATAATCAAATCGATTTTTTGTTTGTTTTATCTGAGTGTTCCAGGGTATTCTCTGAATACCTTGAAGGCCCTGACGGTTCGCCACTGGGATTTCACTATAAGTGATGTTTTTTTTTGGACGGAAACTATCATTTACATTATGGGGGGGTTGGAGAGAAAACTCTCAGAGTGAACTAGGGGATTTTAATATTTTTCAGACCATATTCATGCACACACACCTTTACTGTATAATACACTACAGCAGAGAGAAAACCCTAAAAACCATAATAGGGCCAATCACACCAGAGCCGGTCAGCTAACCAATCAGAGCAGACTGAGTGGGCGCTGTGTAATGCAGTGCAGTGGAGACGTACGTACATGTCATAACTTCGGTGGTACCTTTGGTGAATCGTACCGATGATTCGGTGACGCTCAGGTATGAACATGGTGTTTGATTGGTGATGGGTTTGGCAAACCTCTTGAATATCCTGTGATTTTGTATCTTCGGTATGATTGAACACGTCATTGCCGAGGTTGAGTCTGCCAGACTGTCTTTGTAATCTTCCCCACAGGAAAAGCATCATGTTTGTTTCATCAGTTTAACCGATGATTCATTGGATTGTTGGTATACCATGAAAAGCTAACACTAAGGTGGGGTTCGACTCTTTGTTTTTTTTATTCTGAGAGGATTTAAAATGGCATCCGCACTCCTACAGTAGGCTTGCCAAGCTATTGTATAATCTATACTTCTGACCACAGCAGCTGTCAAAGTAGAGAGAAGTCGTGTATAAACATCGAACAACCTGACAGGGGAACACGTCCAGCACATACTTCTTCTCTTCAGTTCCTCAGCTTTGATGTCCCACAACAAAAATACCTGTGTTTTTCCACCCTGCTAGTGAAACCAAAGAGCTGAGCGGATTTTGGGAAGGTGGTCGAGGACGGGTTTCTGCTGACCTATACTTGGAAAAAGCCTTTGAACTGAACACCTCTTAGCAGGCGTGTTGTTGCGTACTGCTGCTGCTGCTGGATGGATGGAGGGTGGGATGGATGACTTGTCCTGAAAAGAGAGGGTCACTGCTCTCCAGAGGGAGCTGAGCTGAGAGGACAGCAGCTAAGTGGCTCCTGTGAAGAGGCCTTCAGACGTCCAGACGGAGGTTAATGGGCCACTTCACCTCTGAGTTTCCAGGTCAGATCTCAAGATAGACATCAGCTCCGTGACACAGACAAACCCCCCGACCCTCTTAAAGACAAGAGGGGTAGATGATACCTTTCTCTCAAAGACAGGAATGTTAAACCCTCTAAGACAACACCTTCCCATGAATGCATTTAAAATGGCATATAGTAGTATTGTACATTTTTCAAATTTAGACAACATAGACAATTGCAACACTTAAGATAACGACTAAAAACTAATGGTGGATAACTAAAGTTTGCACTTTTAACCAAATTCAACCCAAAATCAGCCAAATGTAATTTAGATAATTAACTTTATTTCAGAGAATCATGAGTGGAGTTTATCGAACATCCATTGAAACTCACAATTCTACATATATAAGGGTTTTTTTCAGTCCTAATAGAAAGGTGGCAGTCATCTTTTAATATAAAGTATTTTATTTTCAAGGATTTTTCTTTATCTAAAGGGGATATTTGGTCCATCTTTTGCCTGATATAGTATTCTCTTCCTCCCCTACCCTCCAAAATTGATTTTTGATTATTCTGCTATTGCCCTGTTAATAAATAACTCTCTGTCCCGGCTTCACCGACAATGCAAATGCACAAATCTATGGCAGGGTTGAATCACTTTTTATTTACATGCACCAACTTTTTTACACCATGTTTAATACCAAAGGACTCCTTTAACTTTATATGATGCTGCACTTCACTTCTGCTTTCACAAATAAATACCTAGGATGCAACCCTTAACTGCAATGGATTTTATTGCCTTCCATAAATGAATCCATTCGACATAAATCATCACCTTACTTCTTTAACATGGAAACATGTGGAACCCTAACATCTCCATGTTCCCTGTGCAGAGGAGCTAAAGTCTGTGTAACAGGACATGGGCAAAAAAAGAGAAAAAGCCCACCAGTGTATGTAAATCGGGGCATATTTCTGTACTTCCTGTGTGATCTCCACCCCCCCTGCAGCCATCCTACACCTCAGCCTGGCCAGTGCAGGCAGGTTGGTGTGTTGGCCCACGCTTCAAAGCTTTTAACCAAAGTCTGATGGCGGCAAAGGGGGTTTGAGTCCCAGATGCTTTTTGTGGAAGTCCAGCCGATGGATCTCGGATAACTGCCCTCCTGGAAAACAGACAGAGAGACAGGAAGAAGACAGACAGATTCTGGTTATCGCTCCAGCGTCTCCGAGGTGCGAGAAACTCTTCTCACCTCCTCTTATTTTAACACCATGATAGACATGTAGAGCGTGTAACACGAGGAGGAAACACTCACTGCAGAGGTATGCAGATGGGAAATTTGGCCTCCACATCAATAACTTGTTTTTCCAAATGGATTATTGCATTTCACTCTAAGTTGTATGTATTAGTTGGAAAACATTAAAAAAAAATACTGAAAATGATGCCGCAATTAATGATAACGCATGCCATGAGCCTGGAAAATACATATTTGTGATTGGTTGGTGTGATATTTGTTCTAATAAACACCTCAAACAAGTTTCAGTCAACTGTTAAATAACTATTTGGAAAAAAGGGCTAAAGATCCAATCAATTAAAAGTAATTACTGGAACAACACTTGCAATTAAATCACTAGTGAATATAAGCTGACCATTTCATCAAGTTTGTGATTTACTAAAATTAAACTTAGTGATTGATCTTGAGTTTAATGATTTATGATGGTGCACCTGGGTTGTGCACAAACACATTATACATACAATCACTGCATTAATCTACTGTACAGTGCTTGAACACCTGATAAGATCTCAAACTAATGGATCTTTTCCCCTCGCTGTCTTTCATAATTTGATCTCATCATCTTGGAGACACCTGAAACAACATGCCACCCACCAACGCATTTCCTTGAATTATTTAAAATGCGTAGGTGCTATGACACCCACTCGTGCATTTTCTAAATACTTGAACACATGAAGTTTAGCGCAAGTTCAAACAGGAAGACCAAGCTCTCCATTCATATTACACGTCACTTCTTTACCCTCTCCTCCCTCATTAAGTGATCGGAGGCATCACTGCCCAGCTAACCAATCACTCCTCTCTCCATTCTCACAAGCCATCGTTGCACCTGCTAATCCCTTTATATCTGCTCTTCCCTCTTGTCAGCCGTCATTTCAGGTGACAATACGCAAGCAGCAGCAGGGTTTCGTCCCAGCTCCAGGTATATATTCATCAGCTCTGCAGTCTTGCGGATTAAGCTACAGGCGGCGTTCCCCAGTTGGCTAGCGGTTTAAGCCGGCCACCCCGCAAACCCGGAAGCGGAAAAAAAGGACAAGGATATCGGGCTCCACGGAAGTTCCTCCGGCTTAATGGAAACGGGCCACTTCACGCAAACAATTGACGCACGCCTCCAGTCTCTCGAGAGGGCATCACTGGCATCAGGGCCGCTCAAATGCGGCGCTTCCGGCCTTCACACGGAACGGGCCCTCATCACTTGCGAAGCTTCACCCACTTCTGGCTTCAACCACAACCCCTCTTGCAGGCAGGCAGGGCTCAAGCTATATCCCATTGAAGCTACTTCTCCTCCCGGCTCAGTAGTCAGTACTGGACACTAAGTGCCTCATAAGCGGCTAGCAGGTTCAGTGCACAGCCAGGATCTCGCCTCCTTTCCCTGCGCCTCACCGCTAAAACAGGCGTCAGGGTAGCGCTGGCAAGAGGCAGTTTGCAACAAATTCACGAGATGTTCGTTATATGCATTGCTGCCTTTAGTTCAGGGTTAAGGTGAGTTCCAAGCAGTGTTGGGTGTAACGTGTTACAGCATAGAGTTATGCAGTTCGGGTAACTACTATCCGTCACAATGCTCGGTAAGTACCGCAGTTTCAAGCTTCAAAACAGTCACGGGTGCTGCCCCATCCGTTGGTTTTGGGGGGTTTCTTTCAGGGAGAATGAGAAGTTCATGTAAGATGATAGAAGACAGTCTTAATCACCCAATCTAATCAAGCATATCACCATCTATGTCTCACCGTGGCGTAATTAATCTGCTAATTAAGCTAGTCCTATATCATGGGTCATGTTTCAGTATTTACCTAAGCGTACATCATTTTATGCTGCGCATATTGCACTTCATTTATATTTGGTTTCATGCTCACATGGCTTGCGATAAGCCAGGTTATGATATTCATGCATCACTGTACTTAAGCTAACAGCTGCATTACATTGTCTACATCTCCCCAGGCCCGGACTGGCCACCGGGAGGTTTCCCGATGGCCTGGCCTGTTAAGTGGTTAAGGTCAAAAGGTAAGATAAACTTTAAAAACTTGTTGAGAGCTGAAACTAGTCTTTGCTGCTGCCTCAAAGAGGAGCAGGAGGGAGACAGGAGAGGCTGATTCAGGAGCCCAGACACACTCGGAACTATAAATGAACCAAAAACCAATAAATAAACAAGTTCAAATGTTTTTAAATATTGGATATGGTATGTTATTGGTTATGGCCATGTTCTTATGATTGTATGATATTTAAATGTATACAGTTCTGTTTCATATGGGTGTTTCCATATATCTGTCTTTATATGTCTCTTTATTTCCCCCTTAAAATGCACCAGATTGATGCATTTAACTCCAAAACAAAAAAATCTTCCCGGGGGTGCATGCCCCCGGACCCCCCTAGAGGATTTGAATTCCCCCCCACTTAAAATATGTTCACATGGATAGATTCCTAAATAGATTTTCACTTTTTTTTGAAATAGTAACCCATGTCCATATGTTTATTTTTTGGTGGTAGATTTAAACTATAGGGCTATCACTATGGGCAGCAACGCTGTAAATATTGAAAAAAAATCCAGCAAAATGGTACCAAAAAAAACTGGTAGTGTCCTGGCTGGGTGTATAATGCCTGACTTATTGTCCCAGTCCGGCCCTGCATCTCCCTCTTCGCCACATCGGCTCGTGCCGGCAATCCAAGATCTCTCCAGTTTACCTATGGTAAACATTCATATAACTGGTGGTGGTGTCTTAGTAGCATTTCAGGGCTTAGTTCAGGATACTGTAGATGCAGCAACCCTGCCGCCAATCAAGGTATTTCTTCCTGATCCCTACAACAACTTGGACGGTGGTCCTCCTCTGCCTTCACATCCTACATTTGCCCGGACATCAGCGCCGTGCGGCCATCCAAAAATCTCTAAACTGTTATTTATGCATTTTAGCGGTAGTGTTCACCTTTGTTAATGTTTAACCCTGCATCGCAGGTCATCGACCATCGTGTCGGCAACGTTTAGTGGCAGTGTTCACGTAAGCCCGGCACTGATTCCGGCTGTCGGCTCTCGGGTCAAGCATCCTATGATGTATAGTAAGCCCGGCAGTGATTCCGGCCGTTGTTTAGTGGTAGTGTTCTCGTAAATCCGGCGCTGATTCCGGCCGTCGACCTTCGAGTCAGCATCTTATGATGTACAGTAAGCCCGGCAGTGATTCCGGCCGATTGTTTAATCCACATGTTAATCTCTCATTTCATCCATAGATCACCGCAGTCAGCCCACAAGGTAAGAAACTCATTACATCTTAGTATGTCATACTTCACTTCTTTGGGGGTTTCTTCGGAGCGGTTCTTCCCCTCCTGAATGATAATCCTGCAAACCGGGGCCTAATCGCCAAACACCATTCCATTCTTCGGTCTCAATTCTGGCAATCATTAATTCATTCATATTACGTGTCCCAGTAATAAATATGTATTTCATACATCAACGTCTCTCCTGATTGAACTACTGTAGTGTTTACATAACACCCTTTAGACCTTGACATATTTAGACCCTCAAATACAGTATACCCCTGAACTCTTTTTGCATGTATGAAGCTTTTTCCTTACAAGAAACCCGTCATCATATCATGTTACAAATGATATTGTTGTATTTGATTGTTTTCTAACTTGTAAAAGTAATCATGCTAAAAAATGTTGGACTTAACCAGCTTGGGTTTCATGGCCAATATAAACAGGTGCCTCCATTTCTTATTCCAAAAGATTGTCATCAATATTCTGGGTGATTAGCTCTTCACCCTACTTTCAGTGACATCTTTGGCAAGCAAGAACCTGTTGAACACCATCTGATATGAGCAGATTGTTCATCTGCAGCTCGGGTTTCCTGACTGTCCCCTTCCAGACAGTGGTGTAGTCTACTTTTTTGTAGTGGGTATACTGTAATAATTGTATTCATCCTGTCTCGAAGCAACATCTCATGAACACCATCACACTTACTAATGCATAGACTAGTCTTGAGACTGGTTATGTGTTATCAACATGTCAATGTATTATAAGCATTTTTATGTGACTTTTAACTGCCAGAGACATTAACAATAAAAAAATAAAAGAATGAACAATGATGGAAAAAGCCCACTTATCTTCTAGGGTTGAACAATTAATCGACATTTTTATCAAAATCTCAATATGGTCTACTGCAAACACTGTCTCTGACACAGCTCTCACCAAATTTCCAACTAAATCCTGTCCACCCTTCTCCGTGAGCTCCTGGGCTATTTTGTGTGCTCTGGACGTCTCATGTCGTCTAATCTTGTTTCTCAAAGAGGCCAGAGATGTTGATCTGCTTGAATCTGAGGACTGGATCTTAAAGTGCACCCACTCCTCAGACATAGACACTTGTTGTTCTGTGAGGACACCTGTTGATTTTGTAGCGCTGCAAAGAGCACAACCTGGAAATAAACAAAACCATGACTAATTAGCATAATACAAGTTTTTACCAATAATATCTGCAGAAAAGAGCCAAGATTTACTCAAAAGTATTTAATAAACTGCTTACAATATTTACATCATGGCTAACAAATGCATGAAAAGCAGATAAAAGGAGAAAAATGTTCCACTTTTTCAATAGCTAATTATTTGACAAAGTTCTACTGATAACTAACATATAGTATTATAAAACGGACAAGTCAAATCAAGCAATCTGATTGGTTCTTAGCCGTGATATACTGAGCGTATACCACGGGTAGAATTGTAAGTTACTTTTCACAACAAGTCAGTATCCCTCCGCGTCTGAGAAAAACAGTATACCGGAGCAAGAAAGCAGCGGAGAAGTAACGGGGCAGAAGCTGGGCAGAAGCCCTCCTTTTTGACGCAGCGGTCCAGACATAGACATCAAACGGCAAAACATATTCAGTGTGCAGTTCCTTTGGCATTAGGGCAGGGATATCTAGATACTTTTGAAGGTTTAACATAATGAATTGTGCTACTTTTAAAGCAAGCAACGATGTTTTCAAATCTGTAATCAAAGAGGTCCGCAAAAACGCTATCGACCAATCAGATTGCTTGATTTGACTTGTCAGTTTTATAAATATATTTAAATTTCTTCCGTTACGAAACAAACTTACAAAGCATAAAATGGAAACATTTAAGATTAACTTCGACCTCCGGGGGGGTCTTACTATAGTATGTAGGAGTGGATTGAGCAGTTCCTATCTCCAGAAAAAAAAAAAAGCACCTAAATTACGACATGCAGAGCTACGTGAAGAGCAGGTAGACCAACTGGAAAAGTAGCACCATTCAAAAGCTTTCTGATGCGGGTCTTGAAACAAAGCAGAGAAATTATGACCGTTAGTGGCCACAGGTGCAAAAGCTCTCTCCAGAGCTACTGGAAGCCCAATCTCGGGGACCGGAGAAAGTGGAGCAATATTCTCGCCACGCCAAGCAACAGCCTCGAACAACCTCAACCTATACAAGTGACCACGTAAGCCATGCTACTGATGCTGGACAGGTTTTCAGTGGCTGCACAATAAACAGCAACATACACATTAATGTAAATAAACAGCCAAATAATGGATCAACGCTCTCTGTCTAATATGTTCGCTTGCTGTTAGTGTTGTTGCATAGCAACCACCTTGCACTATGTTTTCTGCAGAAGGCAAAGGAGGGACTATTTTATTTTGAACATCATTATTTACTAATAAAAACTATTTAAATTAGAGTGTGTATTTTTCTTTCATATTGCCACACTTGGTAACCGTTTTATAAAAGCAATAGCTCACTTCTCAGCAGGAAACCGATGGACTGTCCACTCCAAGTAGGGAATGAGTCCTTACCCCAAGTGAAGGAGTTCAAGTATCTCGGGGTCTTGTTCTCGAGTGAGGGAACAATGGAGCGTGAGATGGGTCGGAGAATCGGAGCAGCGGGAGCGGTACTGCAGTCTCTTTACCGCACCGTTGTGACGAAAAGGGAGCTGAGCCAAAAGGCAAAGCTCTCTGTCTACCGGGCCATTTTCGTTCCTACCCTCACCTATGGTCATGAAGGATGGGTCATGACCGAAAGAACGAGATCGCGGGTACAAGCGGCCGAGATGGGTTTTCTCCGCAGGGTGGCTGGTGTCTCCCTTAGGGATAAGGTGAGAAGTTCGGTCATCCGGGAGGGACTCGGAGTTGAACCGCTCCTCCTTCGCGTCGAAAGGAGCCAGTTGAGGTGGTTCGGGCACCTAGTTAGGATGCCACCTGGGCGCCTCCCTAGGGAGGTGTTCCAGGCACGTCCAGCTGGGAAGAGACCAAGGGGTAGACCTAGAACCAGATGGAGGGATTATATCTCTTCTCTGGCCTGGGAGCGCCTTGGGATCCCCCAGTCAGAGCTGGTTGATGTGGCCAGGGAAAAGAAAGTTTGGGGCTCTCTGCTGGAACTGCTACCTCCGCGACCCGACCACGGATAAGCGGGAGAAGATGGATGGATGGATAGCTCACTTCAGGCCGTGATATATGCTCATTATATCACAGCTAAGGGGGTTGTCGACCCTCCGCTTCGCGTCGGGCCGAACCACGCCCCTTAGCTGTGATATAATGAGCATATACCACGGCCTGTCGTGAGCTATTGCTTAAATATAATGGTGCAAATGTTTTAAATGCACTTTTAACATGACCATGAATGAACTCTCATTTGCATAGTCATTGACTTTATGAATTTCTGTTGTTTAGATCAGCTTTCCTTTGCATGTGTGCTGACATTTACCTAACTTTCTGTCCCTCCACTCTAACCAAGGATGCCTGTTCTTACATTCCAGCTACTGTTACGTTAATGATAACCATGCTAATTCCACTTACCGGGTAAATTTGCGGTAGCGCCGGGCTCGTTCTCTGTCACCTTTAGGACAGCCGCCTGACCTGGCTCTTCTTCTGTAGTGGTAATAGGGGAAAACTTCGGAAAACATTAAAATATTTTCGTCTGTTTTCGTTTCATGTTTGCTTCCTGTTTAGCGCTCCGCGAATTTGAATGATGGAAGGATCAAATTCTGATAACGTTAGAGAAACGTGGGGTTTGTCAGAGCCGAACAAAGTGTGTTGCTGTTTGTAACTGCCTCTGTGTCAGTCAGCGCAGTATTTCTGAGTTATTTATTTTGGTAGGAACCAAAGTTCTCTAAGGCGGAACCTTTGTTTTTATATCGCCTGTTTCCGTCAGGACATACTTTAGCGTAACACTCATCCGAAAAGTCCGCTGATTTAGTACATGTTTTTAAATGCTGATGCATCTGCAAAATAGCTCTTAGCATCAAGATAAACAATCGTACAGAGTAATACCAAGCTACACAATTTTCCTCATGCAATGCAGCTACTAAGCTATATTTTGCTGACGTTTTTTGTGTGTGTTTTCTGTTCTTGTTTGTATTAAATTGTTTTTATACAGCTAAGGGCTAATACAGATAAGGGCTAACACATGTTGGGCTTAGTTAGATTGGTCTTTGTGTTTTGTTGAATTATATGTAACCAAAGTGTATTGTGTATACAGTAGCCTAATTGAAAGTGACGACATTACCAGGACAATGTTGGGATATTACTGTATGTTTTGTTATTATGTTGACTAGTGATTATTGTATTTGTGTATTATGTTTTTTGATGACAGTTTTCACGGTCTGGATGAACCAAATAAATCCTGCCAGTAAATTAAAAACTCGTTGCTGTCGTCTGTACTGAGGGAATTACACTGTTGCTTAGCAACAGGCCAAAGTCGACGGAAGCCCCAGACGTCCAAAAGTATTAACACAGAAGGGGGCGAAAGCGTGAAAGCGAAGTCACAAAATGATGTTGTTACGTATCATCGCTCATTTTTAAGAGGGCATACGGAAATCACTGGCATTTTCTAGTGGGTATACGGCGTATACCAGCGTATCACGTAGACTACACCACTGCTTCCAGATACAGCTGGACTCCAGCTCTGCTCTATTTTTGCCAGGCTGACACACACCTGCTTCTGGTTTTCACACACATGCTGCATCAGTGATGATCACTGGCAGGTCGGTCTGCTCATCCTCCCAGGGAAACGTCCACAACAGAGAGAGGCTGGATCCACTCATGAGGAAAAATGAAGGCTTTTATTTCAAAGCCTAATCCTTTTTTCAGGAATTCGTCAGTCGAAACTTCAAAGATGCAGATGACCAAATGCTCCAAAAATGTTACTGTTTGGTGGGCAAAAAGGAAAACCCTCGTGAGTTTAATGTTTTAAAAATTAATGTGAATCTCATGTTGGCGGTTTGGAAAGTTAGAGTGGAACTAAGCAGTTCTCCATGCACACTGAAAGTCTCTATAAAACATAAAACACCTGTTAGATTGTCCAAATCCTGTCTCGTCCCATGCAAGAATGTTAGATCCCTTTTAGGAAAACTCTCCCTTTTTTTAAAAATCCAAATTGTCAGGGCATTCTGAACAGGAACGTTTCTCTGTGCTGTAAGTGATATTCAATCTCACCAGTAGTGGGGAAAAACAAGTAAAGATGGTCCATACATCTCTAAATGGTGTATCCTCTTGGGAGCAAGAATGTCCAATCCGTCTATCTGCAAGGGCTATCTGTCTATTATATTTTATTTCTATTGTATAGAATATTTATCCAATAGAATTAGAATGAGAGTAAAAGGGACATTTAAAGGTTTCCTGAGGTCATAGGTTAAGCTAACAAATGCACCATTGTGACCTGTTAGAGCCCAGGGACTACTGCTCTTCTAGTACAACTGCTACTGCTTTAGAGGAGTTGAACAAAGCCTTTTCATTCAGAAAGCAACAGGGACATCCCCTGAAGCTAATAGTTGTACTGAATCGGTTCTTATTTTTCTTGAAACTAAGGTTCAATACTTAGATGCTCTGTTGATTTGAAAGAGAATGCATAAGTCTTTAATCTTGTTTCTGTGATTTATCGTGATGGTAATAGAGGAAATATTTACCAACTGTTGAGGCTTTTTTGGCCAGATGATTTCAAGATGATCTGCTAGCTAACATCATTCATTGGACCATGCTGTTTGTTTAAAATGAAGGGTGGTTTTCACTATAAGTAATGTGTTTTTTTTTGGACGGAAACTATAATTTAAATTGTTTTACCATGTTCAATCTGAATTTACTTTAAAATAAAAACATCTATATTGATTCTGACTGTTCTACATCCAACTCACAGGTTCATCATTGCTTTGAGAAAAAAGATTATTAATTTACCCCTTTTAGAAGTGAAGATATAGTCATTTGTTCTGGGCATGTCATTTTCGAGCCTGAGACCTGAAAATCAGGCTCAGGGCTTAACAGGTTAAATAGACGTTTAATTCTTAATATAAATAGATTTTGGCTTGGATTTGGGTTCTCCATACATCAGATTCAGACGGCTCTGATCTCAGTGACACACAGACTTAAACTCAAAGTTTTATTGTTGCATGTTTGAATCCCGTCAAACAGGAAATAACTACCAGATCCATGTGGTGAGGAGTGAAAACATTACAAGCAGTGATGGCCGCATACCTCTTCTGATGCTTGGTGCTATAACAGCTGGAGGCCTAGCGTTAGCATCAAGTGTCATCATCTGTCTTTCCTTTTACATCACATAATGTGTCAAACTTTGATCTCAAGAGTTCTCTTAGCAGATCCAATTACATTCCTCCTGTGTTCTTACAGCGATGAGCTTTGACAGCTGATTTGAGCAGGTTTAGGAGTTGCAGTCCTTTTAGTCAGCAATGCATGCATATCAAAAGAGACTTTAAATTGGTATAGATGAGTTAAGGTGTCTTTGTTACTGGGCAGTTTAATACAAAACAAAGCATTTGAAACAAGAGTTTGGTGCAAGCTTACCTTGATATAGTTTATTCTAGGGGTTTGCAAACATTTGTGTAGACTATTAATTTATTCCACTCAGGAAATATTTACTTTTATTTGAAGTTAGGCAGATATGATGGATACTAAAATTCATATGAAGTGATGAGGGGTTTTCTGTTCCTTTGATGAACTTGATAACGTGTACAATAACCCTGGTAAGCATGACTTTTGAGTATCTTCAGCTTTAGACCATTTGAATAACCATGGCAAGATATTTTTTTCGAATATAAATAGATAATGTGCATATGTCACCAACACTTTTTCACAACACCACCACGCACACACCTGTGTAAAATGTGTCTTAAAGGACGGGACAATGTGGAAGATGGAAGGCCTTTAACATCAGCGTTTTGTTTACCTTCCTGTATCTCTGGTTTCTTACTTGATGGAATTGTACAAATCTAAGCGAAACTGCACAGACTTTGTATTTCTCTAGTGAAAGCTGCACTGATTTAATTATTGACAGTGTTTATTCAGTAAAGGCAGTTTGAACATGCATTGATGGAGTTTAGTTTGTACACGATCTGAACACCATGCTGTTTGCAAAAAATAGATGTTTTCTGACAACATTTGAAGATGCTTTTGGGTACTTCTATCTGAAATCAAAGGACAGTTCCAATTCCCATTGACCTGCACAGGATAGAGTTGCATAGTAACTGGATTGTGGATGGATTATTGCAATTTTAGTTTTACTTACAACAATTATACAATATGGATTCATTATTTACAACTGTTTTGTAATTGTATTTAAGTTGATACCTTGATTAAATGTGCTTGTGTGATACCATGCCAGATTATTCATGCTGTTAAAACAGAGGCTGGGCTGGCATTCTGGAGGTGTGTGTGTGTGTGTGTGTGTGTGTGTGTGTGTGTGTGTGTGTGTGTGTGTGTGTGTGTGTGTGTGTGTGTGTGTGTGTGTGTGTGTGTGTGTGTGTGTGTGTGTGTGTGTGTGTGTGTGTGTGTGTGTGTGTGTGTGTGTGTGTGTGTGTGTGTGTGTGTGTGTGTGTGTGTGTGTGTGTGTGTGTGTGTGTGAGATGGGAATGTCTTGCATTAGGAGACATCTGTGTGAGATGGGAATGTCTCGCATTAGGAGACATGTGTGTGTGTCTGTATCCCAGAACAAAGTAGTGATGGCACAGGCTGTGGTGATATTCATGTAGTTACAGCATTTGAACGTCTGACTGACCTGACTCACTAGACACAGACGAGACTCACATCATCACACACGTCTACCAGAAGGTGAACGTTTTATATCTGGGGGACACTCAAAGAAGAACGTGATGTGCAAATATGCTACTGATATTTATGTGAGGATGATGTGCTGAGATGTAAAACTTGAATTGCAAGAACCCTAAATGAACACGCACGGTGCATTTGAGGACAACCTAATATTGGGTTTTCAAGATGTTAAAAAAAAAAGAATGCTAATCATGACATCAAACCCCATAAATAAAATAAAAAGCATTTTTCATAAAAATTAGTTTAAAGGTCCCATGTCATGCTTTTCTGGTTATTACCCGTCCCCTTGTGTGTTATGAAGGTTTTTATGCTTGTAAACGGTCTGCAGAGTCACACACCCTCAAAGTACACCCTGTAGCGAGTAAAACTCTAATACAGAAAATACGCGTCTATGCTGCCCCAGAACGCCTCGTTGGGGATTTATCTTTTTCCATTGTTTTCTTCTTGGGTATAGTGACGTAATGGAGCCGTTACGTTTGGACCAATCCACGGACTTCCTGGCACACACACACTCGGCGGGACGTTGCGAGGCTCGCTGCTGCGAGGAGAGGACAGTGTGAGCTGGCTCACTGGTGTGGGGTCGGCGAGACAGCGAGACACCAAGGAACTCAGCCTAAGCACACACACAAACTCCCAGCCAGGCTGCGGGTGTGTGTGTGTGTGTGTTTCGGGCTGGGTTTCGCTGTCTCGCCGACGGCCACTGGGCTCACAGGGAGGGGGGGGCAGGAGCTCCAACAAGCCGTTTAGGACAGAGTGAATACACATACTTTACAGAGATGCTGTATGAGAAACCAATGTGAGTTTGGAAAATTGCACAATATAAATCTATTTTAGTAGACCTCAACAATGGAATTATGATTAGTAGAAATGGCCATGACATGGGACCTTTAACTTGCTTTGTTCTTGAATGAAAAAGGCTGCAGTCGAACGTACTAATGAGTTCATAGGGGATCAAAATGTCAATTTAAGCACAAAGTAAACATGAGTGTGAAACAGCTTTACTGTAGACTTTGATGTTACCTTGGTGTTGTGACCTTTTATACAGTAAACCAAGCTAACATGCCAAAAAGCTGCATCATCACTAATCCCATCTCACATCACACTTCCCATAGAGCGGATTAGTCAGTCCTGTTTGGATCTGTAGCCCGGCAACATGACGGAGCACATTTTCACTGACTCCAGATCTGCCGATCATCTTCAGAAACTAGGATTTTAACTTGATTTGCACAAAATGTTCTAAAACAGTCCTGATGTGATTGGCAAGTGTTCATAATTTGAATCAGCCCTCTGCAGTTTTTATAAACTATTTTTGTTTGAATGCATTGCTGTTTGCTTAAGTGTCCATTCCATACAGTTTCCTCAGTGTAGAAAGTAGGTTCACTAGCTAGTAGTTTTCATTCATAGTCTATCTTAAATGTTCATTTCTTTGTTCAATGGATGTTTCCATCTGTTATTGAATTGCTTATTATAAGTAATATAATCTATATTTCTGTCGGATTCATATTACAGAGTCAAAAGCCAGAAAGCTACTCAACCACCGTTGTAATGAGCTCATGATTTATTTTGTTCTGTGAAGTTTTGCGTAGTTTCTCATCGGGAACATGTTTTTATCGGTAACACTCATTGCTCTGACAAGTTCTCATTTGTTTATCTACTAATTACTCATAAGTCTTGTCTTAACATACAAAACATCAGAGATGTAAGCACCGTTTAGCAATAGGCTGTGTGGGAACCAGTTTTTGATCTTTATTACATTTCCAGACAACAGTAATTTGATGTTTGCCATGGGGAATCTGGCTAAACTTCAAAACCCTTATCAAGGAATTTAACAAAACCAAATGATTGTTTGGGAGACCCTATTAGTCAAGTTTAAATCTTTAAACAACAAACCAAATGTTATGTGTCTCTTTACATCTACCAATTATTCTTTCTTCACAAATAATATCAGACCGGAACATCAACACCACACATACACAGAGCTGATCCACTGCGTGGGAGACATATTTTTTTATTTTACCATGGATCGTCTTCTTGATCTAATGATTACCCTTTGACAGGCTGGAGGACTGCCAACACTATCGTGAGAGTTTGGTGTAATTCACCACTGATCCTTTGGAACAACAGGAGAAAAACGTGTTTTAGTTGGGGCGGCAGGGGACGCTGATGGCTCAAAGTTTTTTATTTAAGAACAGCGGCTCTATGAAAAAGTTATTTGCCATTTGCTGGCCAGGGTTCTCGCCCCAGGAGTCTATCATTTAGCATTAACGTTATCAGCTTTTGATGCGAGTATAGGCAAAAAGCTGGTGTGGCAGTGCGTGGCCAATAACAAAAGAAGGTTATATAACTTCTTTATACTTAAGCCACACCCCTTTTCATCATTGCACTCAGCAGAGTTTGTAACGTTAGGTGTTTGTGATTGTAAGCACATACGTAAGTATTTGCAGATATTGAGAATTCACATTTTTGGTAGAGTCGATCTGATGGAAACGTCGAATGGTACAAACATATGAATATGATTGAACATAAATGGTTATCTGGTATCCAGCTGATGCAAGTGCAGTTTTATTGCTCTGTCTGAAAAGCACAGTGCTACAAATCAAGTTATTCTTTTGTTATGGACTTAATTAATTTAAAGGACAGGAAAAGTACATGATTTCTATGTAATCTATAATCACAATAATCCTTATTGAATTTGGACTAACCCTAATTTACGACTAACCCTAACCTAATCCTTCTTGGTTCATTTGATGTTGTTTTTCAAATGCATTGGGACTGTGCGGACAAAATCTAACCGAAACCAAACAGAGAAATGCAACAGGTTCATTCTTCACTATTGTCCCTAACAAAGAAAAAGCACAGTAAGTGCACGTTTAGGAGAAAGTCTAAGAGAAAAAAAACACTTGTCAGTTTGCCATAAAGAAGTCTGGAAATCTACCAGTCACATATTTTTCTGTCACGTACATAGACCAGAATGTCAACAACTGAAGCATGCGTGGGAGATGCTGCATATTTCCATATTATTATGGAGTCTGTATTAATCTGGTGATTAACCTCCTGAATACCTGCTAACCAAACCACTGCAGCCAATGGACTACAGCACAGAAATCAAAACCACTTATTTTCTCGGTGGCTTATCCCCAATGAAAGAGGACGACAACTCAGTGTGATACAGCCTTACGAGTGATTAATTCTCTGAGGTGTGCTTCTTTGTTGCTCTTTTGAACATTACTGTCAGCGAGCTTAACCCTCTTCCCTGCCTAAACACGCCGCCCTCGCCGAGCCTACCTGTGCTTGTCTGGGCAAACAGCAGGCGTTGAGAGTGATACAGTGATGGGTGAAATACTTTGGCACAGAATAAACTCCTTTCAAACATAGCCGCGGGGGCCTTTTAGCTGTTCGAGTGACTCAACAAGAGAACATGCATGAGTGGGCGATTTAGCTTTTTCTCTTTGCCTTTGAAGGTAAGGAGAAGCTACCGGTGGCACGCCCTTATCTGAAGGTTTCCCTGGCAACTTCCTGTAAAGATCCTGCAGGAATTGAGACTGCACAGAAGAGAAGAAAAGAACAGCGCTCTAAATGCTTTGACCTTTCTTTTGCCTTGACTTTAGTTTTAGCTGTATAATAGGCGAATGAGGTCACATAATCCTGTAATTCTTTCCAGAAGAGGCGATCTTTCTGGATGATGAATTGCGTCAAATATTTCAACTAATGTCAATAGTATTTGCGGATGTGGACCCATGGACACTTAACTTCTTTCAACTGTGAAAAGTCATAAGATTATCTTATGGTGAAGATAACAGAAAATATCCTCATATGCACAAAGGGTGTTTGTAGGAACTTCCCTATAGAATTTGTTTTGCAAAATCAGTACAAAGGGGCTCTATTATACTGATTTTCAGGTTCATAGTTGTATTTAGTGTCTACTGTGACATGTCTCCATGCTTTAATGTTCAAAAAGCTCTTTATTCTACTCATACTGCCTGTGCTGCAGCACCTCTTTTCACCCTCTGTCTGAAACCAGAGCCCAGTCTGCTCTGATTAGTCAGCTGTCCGGCTCTGTTGTGATTGGTCAACCGCTTAGAGATTACAATGTGTTGAATTGCTAGCCAATATAATCGTGTTGTTCACTAGTGTTACATAGTGATGTCACTATGTTCCAGAAGTAGGTTTTGATACAGCTCAATCTAATACAGTTGTCATTTAACCACATTTGTTTTAGGATCTGGAATTAAAACATCTTCCACTGTCTGATGATATGACATAGTTATCTAATCCGCCCAACATCTATTGTGTAACATGAATTTAAACAGGCAAAGCAATAGAGTATTAATAGTATTATAGTGTGAAGGATTCATAATTTGTACTTAACTGTGATTAGTGTATTGAGGCACCTCTTAGAAGTATATCTCAACTTTAGTATTTAGTTTTACCACCACTCAAAGTATCTGTGCTTCCTTTATGATATCTTGATTTGTCTTTATGACAGCTTAGAAAATGCATCTCTTTCATCGGCACATCTTTTAAGGTTAAAAAGAAAATGAGAATCCATGCTGAGATGTCCACACTTTGCAGATACACTTTAATGGTGTGATGTGCAGGATTTGAATTGTCAGTCATTCAAATTAATTGTGCAACCCTGGTAGTTACTGTAAACATATGAAACCATATTACGATTTTAATTAAATAGTAAGATAATATTGTGGGATTGATTTGACCAGGCATTAGAAGAAAGTCTTTTTTATTGTAGGTCTGCTCACACTGACAAAACAGCGCCCTCTTTCTGCGTTTTGAAATGTAACAATTGAGAAGTTTCCCCACAAGATCTACTTCACTGTTGCCAAGTTTAAATTGTGGTATAGAGGCCAGAAATGGTTTAGCCAGCTTAATTATACTTTGACGCAAAATGTGATGGTTATATATTTCAGTTTAGATGGTAAACATCACACTTTCAGAACCACTATCGTATCTGTCTCCTTGTCATCAGTCAAGAACAGAAGTTCCCAGAGGATGAGGATTGTTTTTAGGGATTAAGTCAGTCCGTCGTGTGGTTCAGAGGAAACAGTTCCCACCTTTGTGCAGTGGGGATTTAACCCAGGCCTCGCTCTGCTGTGGCTGCTCTTTAATGGCCTCTTCCTCTCTTGTTCTCTCATGTTGTCTTTAGTTTAACTCAGAAAATGAATGGGCACTTCTTCGACATAAAGTGGAGAGCAGTGTCTGCTTTTTCTGGTGGTTTGCTCGGTAATCATCACCTCTAAGCTTTAAGGAATTGCTAAGCGTCGTGTTAGAAAACCACTTAATTCATTTGTTCAAACTCTGTCATTTCTTTTATTCACAAACATTTGGGAGCAGGCGCAGAGCCAGAGGGAGTCGAATAAAACGTGTGTGTGGGTGTGTGTGTGTGTGTGTGGGTGGGTGGGTGTATGGGTGGGTGGGTGAGTCATATCATGTCAGAAACCTTGAGTGCTCCGTTATTCATATGAACAGTATGTTTCAGCAACTCTGTGTCCACATGTTTGTGTGTGTGTGTGTGTGTGTGTGTGTGTGTGTGTGTGTGTGTGTGTGTGTGTGTGTGTGTGTGTGTGTGTGTGTGTGTGTGTGTGTGTGTGTGTGTGTGTGTGTGTGTGTGTGTGTGTGTGTGTGTGTGTGTGTGTGTGTGTGTGTGTGTGTGTGTGTGTGTGTGTGTGTGTATGTGTGTATGTGTGTATGTGTGTGAGCAGAAGTGTTAGTGTAGAAGTTATGTCATCCACATTATTATACAGTAGTGGCTGCTTGGAAATGCCCTAAGTGTGTGTGTGTGTGTGTGTGTGTGTGTGTGTGTGTGTGTGTGTGTGTGTGTGTGTGTGCTCATGTATGTACTCTTATCTTTGTGAGGACCTATTTGAAATATAGACCTTAGGGATGAAGACATAATAAATAAAGGTGGCTCTAATTAAAGGAAGAACAGTCATTATACATCTTGGAAGTGGAGACAATTTGAAAATTCTAAATTTTTTATTAAATCTTTTATGAGGACATAATTGAAAAATGAGGACATTTTGGAAAACAACTGCCATCTGGAAAATGTTTTAGGAAATTGAAACATTTGTGTGATTGAACTTTTTGACATTGAAGAAAAGTTTGGATATACGCTATCATGTAACTTATAATATAATTGTATTAATTTGTTATTTCCTTAGATTTCTATCTACATGTTGGATGTTTATGTTATTTTACCTTGTCTTATTTGAAACACTTTGCCATTGTGTATCGAAACATTATCTAAATTATTCAAAGAGGCTGTTTAAAGGTCACTTTAACATCTTTAACCTATTTCTCACCTATTCATTTTGATTGTTTAATGCATTCCCTGAGGATAGGGAATATATAATCCACTTACTGGAAGCACACTGTGTGAATAGAGCAATCTCAAGGTGAACAGGAGAAATGACACAAAGAGTCACGATAACTCTGTGTGTTTAGTGGATTGTACATAGTTACTTTGTTAAATGGTACTTTCTGTTTTGCTGCAGCAGCGGCAACCATTGGATACTATGACCTCTTCTACGTTGAAGTGTTCAGGCAAAAGATTTCTTACAAACAAAACTACATGAGAAGCGTACATTATCTTCACACCTTAGCCAGGGATCTGTCAATTAAAAACAACACATTAAAAGCAAAGAGGTTTAATTTGAATGTGTATATTATATTTTAAAAAATGGGATTTATGGAAGTCATAAATATGCTAGTTTATGACCGGGTTCACTTGAACATCATCCAAAAGGGAAAATACACATGTTGTGACATGTCTCTCCAACACAAAATGGAAGACTGGGAAACAACCTAGCAGGTTAATGATTAATCTATCTTTTTAGTTTAACAGACAATTCTGGTATAATTTGTGTCAATGATTGCCACAGCCAAAGTTGAGTGATTAACAACATGTAATTGCTGCTACCAAGAAGAACAAAAAGTGGAGTTTTGGCATCCTGCAATGCAATGGCTTTTTGATTGGTCTTTTTGTATATACTGTAAAGTAGGCCTAGCACTAATCTATTGTGCAGGGAACAGTCAGTCACGTTTTTCAGTAAACATTTTTGTGAATACATATTTGGAATTGAGATGTTGACTTAAAAAGTCTGTGAAGTAAGCCAGATTTTTTAGAAGAGCTTCTCCTTCAATCATAAGACGGGATACTGGAGAACAAATGACGAAGCAATGACCATGTAGGAGTTAATTTATCAGGAATGTCCTGTGACGCAGTTTGCTTTTTGGTATAGCCATAAACTGTTTTGTGCAGGTACTGTAGGTGGGGAGCTTTTGTGTGAATCTCAAATTCCAATTTGTGGCTAGTTTAATTTGTGGTTAAGTATTTGAACACCCCTTCTGTAATGCCCTGAAGCTAAACTGTGAGCATTGAAGCCTTGCAATAGATTGTTTAACCTTATATATTTTTTAACATCCTGCCAAGAAAAGGTGCTCGAGTGATGTAGCGCTCCAGACTGTCTGTGGGAGTGGCAGACTGAAGACTGTCTCCTAATGCTAGACATTCCCATCTTCCACGCACGCACGCACGCACACACACACACACACACACACACACACACACACACACACACACACACACACACACACACACACACACACACACACCTAATGTATACACAGGGGTTCCTGTGTGTACATGTGAACCCTCAAACATGTATCGACCCCACCAGTGTTCACCAAACTGCATCACAGCTTTGCATGCAGACGCTCACACACACATGTACACACAGCTCACTGTCATTAGAGCGCCCACTCACACTGACACACACCCTTTCCTCCCTCTCATTATCAATGCTCTCTGGCACCAAACTCCAGGTAAGAGAAGACCAAAGCAAAGCACCCTCCTTACTATCTGAGGCTAATACAGTAACTACCACGTATCTGTCCCTTTTGTCTTTCTAAGTCTCTGTCCCGACCTCAGTCACACAGACTCCACCTTCATTATGTCTGTTTCATCTCCTTACAGCGCACCCAATATTTATTTATTACAATAAGCAGTGTTCATTTGTATTTGACATGTTTACTTATTCCTGCATTTACAGTACTTGCACATTGGTCACTAGCTTATTTCTGTTTCTTCTTGCAGTATTTGTATTGTTGTATGTCTTATATGTCTTAAGTTGCATCGTTAATGGTTAATAAGATTTTTTGGAATCTTTTGAATGTACCCTTTAGGTTATCATCATATTTTTTATTTCTACTTTTATTCACTGGTTGTAGTACTTGTATTTTGTGTGGTTTGTAGTAATGATTTCTTTTTTCACAAGATTGCACACACTGATGGATAACTTTTTAACAAGACATGGAACATAAGGGTCCTTATTATATTGTAGACTTCTTATTTGAGAAAAACAAACCCAAATACTAAATCCTCTTCTTCAATCAGCACTCGGGAAAAGTGCCTACTCCAAATCCACATAACAGTCAGACCATATCATTGTCTCCTCCCTGCCAGGAAAATTATTTTTATTTAAGCAGTGCACTTACAGAAGGTAATGTTTAAGGCTCAGGTACTTGAGTTTCAATTTAGGGAATGAGCTTCCCATTTCCTTTCCAAACAGGATAATTACACCCACAGTAATATTTTGCAGTTCAGTATTTTGGTTGTTACTTTCCATCATCATTCCGCACGTTTATTTTCACATCAACAGTAGATAGTATCAGAGGATGAAACCCTCTTTAATTGTCACACATACATGCACACAGCACTTACAGTGACATTTGACCTCTGCATTTAACCCATCCTAGTACTAGGAGCAGTGGGCATATTCAATATCAACTTGAGTTCTCAATCTTAAACCTATAATATTATTCTGTTCTCTTCATGTTTTTAGGATTTTCTCTTAAAAACTCTTTTGAAACCTGACATCCGTTCCTTTAGTCAATGTCCAAATGGATTAATAATTATCTAATGCTGTTTTTTTTAACAAAGATACACATTTTCTTTTTTAAGTTAACTAAAATCAGCTACCAGGACAGATCAAACAAAGCACAACTGTGTTGATGCTTGTTGCTTTCAAAGCAGTGAATCTAGAGGTTTCATTTATCTGGATCTGTGGTTTTAATGCCGAAAGTGCTTTTGGTGATAAATGTTTAAATGGACAGTTCCTTGCAACATCACATAACTCAGGGGTGTCAAACTCAAGGCCCGGGGGTCAAAATCCGGCCCGCGACTTCATTCTATGTGGCCCCACAAGAGCTTGCAAAGAATATAATATGTTTATTATACGGTTACATGCTACTTTACAGAAGCACGTTGCCCATAAACGACATGTCCCACAATGCATCTCAAATTTGACTTTTTCTCAGAATTTGACTTTTTTTCTTCAACATACAGTATTAATTTTTTCTCTGAATTTGACTTTTTTCTTAGAATTAGCCTTTTTCTCATAAATAGATCTTTTTTTCAAAATTTTACTTTTTTTTCAAAATGTCACAATCAATGTTTTTTCAAAATGTCACAATCAATGTTTTTCCAGAATGTGGCTTTTCTTTTACAATCATATTGTGACATTCTTACTGAAAATACTTCTGCTTTCAGACGTTGTTAATTATGAAGTTATTACCCTATCCGATAATAATCCAATGCAGAGGCAATAATGTAATCTAATACATTATTTTAGATATATTCAATATTTATGTCTTTTTATATAGTCTTAAAGTTACAACCGGCCCTTTTGAGTGCAACCATAATGCTGATGTGGCCCGTGATGAAATTGAGTTTGACACCCCTGACATAACTAATTGAATGGGAACAACAATCGCTTTTTAGCATTTTTCAGTAATATGTTCATGTTACAATGAGAAAACTGTCTCAGAATGTAAAAACGTTATATTTATTTCCAGTTTTAAACTCTGGAGAGAGAATACACAGGTATTTCATGGAGTCCAATTTCAATTCCTGTGGAAATACTATTTTAGTAGTAGTAGTATTCGTTTATTTGCCCCCGAGGGGAAAATGGGTTGCAGCACAACACAAGGCATTTAAAAAGATAAATCATATGTCACTGACAACACAATAGACACAGATTAAGACATAAGAAAAAAGATTTGTGGCATGACTAATACAAATCCTTCTGAAGTCAAAGGTCTGTTGCTGAGTTAAGGTGTGTCTTAATAACTATTTATTGTTGATGCCCCAGAGCTTTTTCACTGAAATCTGATTAGCAATGGAGAAATATTTTTTATTTGTTTATGCAGAGAGAAACACCCACTCAGAAATTACACCCGAAGGCTCATTTACTTGTAGACTCTAAAGGCTGTTCCGTTCCAAATTAACTTGAAGCAAGTATATCCCATAGGCTATTTAAAGTATTTTTAAATGAACAACTGCTGCATCTATTTAACCTCAATAAGTCTCACGTGGCGCAGAATTTCAATATATCACATTATGGATCAAAATATTCGATGTTCTTGCTATAGTCCAATTTTCTCCAATTTCTAAGGATGTTCTCACCTGACAGATATTTATATTACAGTATGAGCTGAGCCTTAAGTGGCAATGCTTACAGAGTTAAGTTATTAGCTTGATTAGCGTTACCAACTGAATGTGATAAAGCCCAATATGCTACATGTTAACATTAACAGGAGTTGGCATACTAACAACCACATTAGCTATCAAGCACCTTAACATTTAAGACTGACATACAGTATGTTACATTGGCAGAAATGTATTCATAGCTTTTGAGTTGTCATACTTTAAAGTTTTTTATGAGTGTTAAGTGATAGCCGTAACTAATGTCACATGCTTGCTAACCGTCTTGGCTAGCGAGTTCAGATATCTTAGTCAATATCTTAACAATAGTTAGGTCTTGGCAAGTTGTTTTACCCAGGTTAGCTTACTCTAAACTAATTTAGCCCACATTTCTTAGTCTCCTAGGTTTAACTACTGACATATATTGTATCTGTTTTAAAGCTTTTGACCTGCTCTGACTCCAGAATGTTTCTCTGTGAGCTTTTGGTGTAGGTCAAACAGGCCTGACCAATGTTTAATGTTCTGTTCAAATCGTGAGAACACAGAGGTTATCATTTTCTGCTTTGTAGTTTTTTTGCATAGCTGCTTTCTATAATCTGACATTTGCCCGGTGGAGGTCAAACAGTGTAAACGCCAACAGTGATATACTGCTTTGTGTGTATCTGATTTACTGTGTGTGAGATCGTGGAGCCTGTCATTTCACAAAACCACATGACTGGCGCTAAAAAGGGAAGGAGGAGGGGAATTTGTGTGCAGAGGGGGGGTTAAGACCACATTTGGATATGTTAAGAAGTCCTTGAATGGTGGTTATAATTGTCAGATAGACCAGTCTGACTCATTGTTTACGGCTCGCGACAAATGCCCGTGTGTACTGTAGCCTTCCATTCATCAAGCTACCATAAATGATTAGGCCTGTACTGAGTTATGGTGGGAACCAGTAACATTTCCTGCCTCATGTAGACCCGGGTTCCTGCTGATAACAAACAACCGCATAAAGCCCTTGTGTGTACGTGCACCACAGCCTGTGTTGTGTTGAATTGCAGGGAGAGTGGTGCATTTGAAGGACCCGTTGCATTCATATTGGTGGCGGAGTATTAATAGAATTATGAGACATGGAGGACCCTTATATAAACCAGGAAATACACATCAGAAGGAGGTTCCTCCCAGTGCCACTTATTCTATTTTCTATTCAATCTCAGTCCATGGCAACACGTGGGCGAACTTTGAGTGTTCACTCCACTTGTGGGTTCGGTGATATACTATTATTAAACACAGTATTTCATTATGTACTTCCTCTCTATGCTGATATTGTTTCCAACCAGTCCCACTCTTTTTAAATACATAATTTTAAGGCAAAACACAATTGACAAAAACTTTTTTCGACATCCTTTTGGCTTTTAAAGACTAGTTAAACGATACACATGTAGTATTCTAGTGTGTAATTTAAGTGCAAAAGTGACGGGAAATAAGAGGAACGAGACGTGTAACACATGATCTTGGCCATATTTGAACCAGAAGGGCTGTTATTCAAGGGTCGGTGGCTCAAACCCTGAAAAGGGCCCATTGCATAAACATCTTACAAACAAATGTTTTGACCTTCTTCATTGTTGTTTATTTTAGCCATACTATCTCTATTATGGCAATGTCAGATGGTCAATCCGTCAGTCCACAATTTTGGATGTGATATACATATCTATAGGGGAGATTGGCATATCATTTAGGCCTTCAGGGTCCCCAGATAATGAACCCTAATAACCTTGTTGATCCTCTGACTTTTTCTTTTCCATGAAATTGACCTTTTTGATTTACTATCCTAAAACAAAGCCTAAAGTTGTACCTTCTGCAAAACAAAAATCCATCGATGTAATCTTATTCATTTCATATCCTTATTAAACTTACTTTATACAGTAAAGTGTTTTATACATGAAGTTCATAGAAACACTATATTAGAACTGTTTCATCAAGTTGTTTTATCGTTTATTATATATTGATTTTTGGCTATCGTACATTTTTCTTTATTGCTGCACGTACTCAAAGTACTTTTATTTTGGTTGATGCAATAACTTGTTTTTTTCTCCACTGGGACCAACACAGTTTCATGTCCTTCCTCCTCTTCATCCAACCCTACAGCCCACATCTGTAAGTAAGAACACATTTGTTCTTGATACGTCAAGATAAATAGCCCTGTAATGCATTAATGAAGACAGATGGAGGTGTGGGTATGTGAGAGCTCCTCTCTTCTTCTGCTCCCCTCTGAAACTACTGTGTTTGGTTTTGGTCTCTAAGCACCGAGATCGTGTTTGACGTCGGCTTAGAACGAAACAAAAAAATATCTTTGCACTCAAGGTGCTTTGGAGAGGTTCAGCCCTGTTTGTTCACCTGTGTTGTGTTTTGCCTTGTGGGTACAACAATCACTGCAGTGTCTGCTGGGAACATTAGCTAAGATCTTTTATAAGCCAGACTAATTACCATGAAAGAACTCCACTGTAGGAGCTCATCACATGTTCAGCTGCACCTTGGTGTTACATGTTTAATGTTTTACCCTACCACCATTTTTATTCTAACACAATGTAGGTCAGTAAGGGCTTGCTTATTAATGCATTGGTGCCATTTCTGTTAGTATGTCTTTATTTAGTAATGTGCAACCTGTTGTGGTTAGGATTATTCTGTACTGTATCAAGTACCAAATAGGTATCTATGCAAGAGATATGAAAGACATTAGAATCATACATCTGCATGCACATACACAGGCTATCAGAGAATTGTCTACATACACTGTAGTAACTACTGTTAATAAATGTATGGCTGCATTGGTAACCACCAACCTTTTTTGGATAAATCACTATTTTGAAGGGCCTATTGTCTTATTGGTTGTTTTACTATTAGTGGTCCTTCTTTACACTATTTTGAATTGTTCGGTCACTCACAATTAAAATCTGACCATACCACCCCCGCAATGTGTACATTTCTCAGTAGCGTATAAAGACCTTGCATGCGTGTCAAAGAGCTGACTGATCAGGGACACACATTTATAACGTTTTCAATGGTTGAAATTGACCTTTTGAAACTTCAAGAGGCTAACATTTAGTGCATTTTCATTGGTGGGTAAATTATCCTTCCTTGTTTCCAGCCACTCATAAATCATGTTTTGGCAGCAGATGACAAGATAAAAGAAATAGAAAAAGAGGTAGCAATAAAAAGTGTGTGTGGCAGTACTGGCTAACAGCAGGACAGGCCTGATTAGCGAGACACAGAGGAGCGCTGGCTCTGCATTCCCAGCTGCCTCTGTCCCGAACACACTGTCAACAGCAAATCAACAAAACCCAAGACCCCACCCTCCCGAAAAGCACCCTCCAGAGAGGTGACACACATCCACCGTCCGCCTGACCAGGGTAGTAGTTAGCAGCATGCTAGCAGGGAAAACTTGTTCCTGCACTGCAACGGAGCAAGAGTCTGTGCATGTTGAAGATTGAAGTAAAAACACTAATTCTGCTGATCAATACTACGCTCGCTGACACAGGATTGGCATTTGCTAAACGCTTCCCATCCTCTTGAATAACATCTTTGATGCCTAACATCTTTTGTGAGTCTGTCATGGTGGCAGATGATCCTTGATGATCCTATTTCAGGCAATTTAAACTCTTAGTAGTTGAAAACTGTGCAAATTAACTTCTTGTTGTCAATGTTTAAGCTTCTTGTCAAATGTGTTCCTTCCGTCAGGTTTAAGTGAGACAGTGATGGAATATGGCAAAAGATCTGAGGCATTTTTGGCAGGAAAATACATGTGCAATACTGGGAATTTCACTATAGCTCATCCCTAAGTAGTTTTTTATTTTTTTATTTTACCTTTATTTAATCAGGATAGGTCTCATTGATATTAAAAATCTCTTTTTCAAGAGAGTCCTGGCCCAAAAATGGTAACAGCACAGTTTCAGACAGTTTTACAGTTACAAACAATTAAAAAACACACAATCACAACACAGTCATACACCAAGTTTAGCCAAAGCATTTACAGACACAGCGGCCTCCTTCAAAGTCAGTTAAAGTTTCTTTGAGTGTTTCTAATGAGACCAGCTCTCTGAGTTTCAGCTCAGTTTGAAGCAGGTTCCAAGCTTGAGGGGCAGCGTAACTGAACGCCCTTTTCCCAAGTTCAGTACGGACCTTTGGTACAGTTAAAAGGAAAACGTTCTCGGAGCGAAGCCGATAGGATCCAGTGCATTTTTTATTTATGTACATCCTTAGATAAGGGGGAAGAGCACCAAGAATAGCCTTATAAATAAGAATGAGCCAATGTTTCAGTCTACGCGTGGTCAGGGAAGACCATCCAACACGAGTGTATAGATTGCAGTGGTGCGTCAAGGATCTGAGGTTTGTGATGAATCTCAGTGCACCGTGGTAGACGGTGTCCAGCGAGTGAAGGCATTGAGAAGATGCATTCATATAAACCACATCTCCATAATCCAGCACAGACAGAAAGGTTGAAGACACTAGTCTCTTTTTGGCCTTATAGAAAAAACAAGACTTGTTTCTAAAGAAAAAACCTAATGTTATTCTCAATTTTTTCAAGAGTTCCACAATGTGTGGTTTAAAAGAATTGTCAATTATAATTCCAAGATACTTATACTGCAACACAGATTCAACCTCCGTCCCCTGCAAGGTGGTGATAGGAGGAAGGTTCAAGACCTTGGCTTTTGCTTTCGAGAACATCATTAGGTTTGTCTTGGCAGCATTTAAAACAAGTTTCAAATCACACATGTTGGATTGTACAATGTTAAAAGCATTCTGGAGCTGACAAAAAGCCTGCTTCGGAGTGGACGCAGAACAATAAATAACTGTATCGTCAGCATAAAAATGCAAATTTGCATTCAAAACATTGTTATTAAGACTGTTAATGTAATTGGATACCAGAAGAGATGTTGAAGTTAAGCCTTCTGCCCGCACACACTGTGATCTGCATGAAAGATAATTCTTGAGCCAACAGACAGCCTTACCTGAAAGACCGATACTAATAAGTCTTTGTAACAGTAAGGCATGATTCACTATGTCAAAAGCCTTTGACAAGTCAATAAAAAGTGCTGCGCAATGCTCTCTATTGTCTAAGAAGTAAATAAGATCATTTACTACTTTTAAGGCAGCTGTTGTAGTGCTGTGTTTTTTCCTAAAACCAGATTGAAACTCAGATAAAATATTATTTATTGATAAAAACTGTTTCAGTTGGAAATTGACCAGTGATTCCAGTACTTTATTTAAAACACATCATTTGGAGATGGGTCTGTAGTTGTTTAGGTGAGTGGGGTCACCCCCTTCTAACAGTGGGAGAACAAAAGCAGATTTCCAAATAAGGGGAATTTCGTTTGTCTCCAAGGACAGATTGAAAAAGATAAGCCAAGGGCAAAGCTATAAAATCAGCTGCTAACTTTAAAAAGTACGGCTCCAGGTTGTCAGGACCTGCTGATTTTCTTGGTTCCAAACTTTTCAGGGCTTTATGCACCTCTGAGACTGTTACTGGAATAAAGTTAAACGGTTCACCCTCCCAGATACCACCGTCAGAGCGATCAGTGGCTCCTTGAGCTATGTTCTGCGAGGTAAACAGAGAACCAGAAGCAATAAAATGTTCATTAAAACAACCAAGCATTTCTGCCTTATCAGAGATTTGAACAGAGTCCTCCTTCACAATGCAATCTGGAAGCTCTATAACATTTTTGTTTCCAGCTAATGATTTAATAGTTTTCCAGAATTTAAGGGGATTATTTAGGTTGTCTGAAGTTTCAGTTAGGAGATGATCCACTTTGGCATTTCTGATTTTAACGGTAAATGCATTTCGCAGCTGCCTGAAGAGCAGCCAATGTGACTCAAGACCTGTACTCCTGGCTTTTGACCATGCCACATTGCGCTCGTGTAGTAAATCAGAAAGATCTGATGTGAACCATGCATTGTCTCTGCCTTTTACTCTGTAGTTTCTTAAGGGGTTTCTTAAGCCTATCAACTATTTTAATAAAACCATCATAAAATAATGTCCAGGCAGTTTCAACATCTGCAATGAGATTGATTTTGTCCCAATCAAATAGAAACAGGTCGTGGAAAAAACCCTGCTCTACAAAATGTTTCATATCACGCTGTATGATGATACGGGGTTTTGTCTTAGGGACTTTTGTATTCCGTACCGTGGCAATGACAAAGTGGTCACTGATGTCTTTTGCAAATACAGAAGCAGGGGTGTATTTATGAGAAGCATTTGTAAGGATTAGATCAATTAAGGAGGATTTTTCAGGAGATTTCAGATTGGGTCTAGTGGGACTGCCAACAATCTGAAAGAGATTTAAGGAATTGCAGTATGTTTTAACATCATCAGATGCTGGTAGCAGCCAGTTCCAGTTAAGGTCACCCACAATGAAAATGTCAGTATAGTTAAGACTGGACAAAAGCTGCATTAAAGATGGTAAAGCTTCGCTGACAGCTGAAGGTGGTCTGTAGCAACCAACAACAGTAATATGGAGCGCTTTTGATACTTCCAAGTCAAGAGCCAAAAGTTCAAATTGTTTTGTCAGTGATTTAGAGAGAATAATTGTTACATGAAACTTCGATTTAACATAGACTGCAACACCTCCACCCTTTTTAGGTCGATCAGTCCTATACACATTATAGCCATCAATGCAAATATCCTTGCTTGAAATTGATTTGGTTAGCCAAGTTTCAGATATCACTATTATATCAGCATCTGTTGAATGTGCCCAAATACGAATCATATCCATTTTAGCAATCAAACTGCGCACATTCAAATGGATGAGACCAAGACCAGACCTTGATTTAAAATCTGCAGGGGTGTTAAAATTAACACAATATTCTGGTCCAGGGTTAGGTTGCACATTTCCTGAAATCAGCAATAAGAGTACAATTAGACACCTATAGACAGGCCAAGGTGGACTTTTTGACGGCTCTCTCTTAGTGTTTAAACCTAACACAAAATCATGAACATGGCTTGAAGAAATAATAAAGTTGTCTTGTAGAGCCATAAGGATAATCAGATGGGCCAAGTCCACAGATCTGCACTTGACAGATACGGGAGAGGGGGACAGGGGGCTCAACATCGTGCCCAGCGGACTGCAAGAGGAGCACGTTCCCCGGCCTGGTAAAACCGGGGTTGGGAGAAATGGACGGGATATTCCGGTCCCGTGGGGACTTCCCCCAGTGCTGCTCCAAATTAAAAGGGATAGGACAGCCAAAAGCAGTGACATAATTAAAATCCCACGAAACATAGAGAACCCGACCAAAACAGCAGACTCTTGAGCTCCACGCCACAGGACAAGTTAGTGCAGAACAAAATCAGGGTCAATCCCATATAAATCCGTTCCGGGATTTTTCAACCACCCGATCAGCTGGGGACGATGCGTGTCGTGACGTCACATGTAAATCGGAAGCCCGACCCGATGCATTGCTGGTTTAAAAGTAAAAAAACTGGATGAGTAGAGATCGTAACACAGTCAGATACAGATCAGTGCACAATTTAAAAAAGCCAGGAACTTCCCTTTAGGATGAGAAAAAGAATTGGACCCATCAAGATCAACGATGTGTTGTCCGGTTGCCGATTTGAACAGGCTCCAATAGTCCAAGTAGCCGGTATTTCCGCCGGTAAGTCACACTACTACATTTACGATTAGGATTTGAGATGTAGCAGTAGAAAAATTTAAAGTGTCCACCAAACAATTTAGATGTAATCACTCAATCATACAGACATACGAACACAGAACGAGACGTGCTGCCATCTTGGGAGTGATTCAACAAGAAGACTTTATGGTGCAGAGGTTGGCATGTTAATTCCTTAAGAAATGTTCATTCATATTTGTCCATCAAAGCTAGGCCTTCGGGCCAAAGACCAAAATAATACTATTTTCTAATTCCTAGAATTCTTTTTCTTTTCTTTTCATTTCCTTGCTGTAAGAAATTGGGTCTTAGATGAACTCTCTTTTATCTGTAAGTGTTAATAATATTAGGTTGGGAAATGTTGGGTATTTCCAAGAAACAAGAATTAGAAATAAAGAACTTTGTACTTTGATTGAGTTTGTTATAGAGATTTTTGAGTGATTCTTAAAGTAAAAGGTCACATTTGGATAACTAAGAATTTTACTTACCTATTATTGACAGTAAGAAAAGACATCAATACCACTCTTATTTATTTTTCGAAAAACGTGTGGCTGGACCACATTTCCAATCCATCACACACCCATGTTCTCTAAAAAACACTTGTCCATCCTGCTAATCTGACAACTTTATTGTCCATTACATTGACAACATATGGACATCTGTCTCTGGCATAACAACATTGCTGTTAAAAATAGTTTTAAAAGCAGGGACTGACAGATTTACAGTGTATGACATACATAACATTATCTATGTACAACCCACCAGACACCGTATGAGCAAACAGGTGTCGTCATTTGTATTATTTGTACATTTGTATTTCAGGCTTCTGATAATTAAATCAATGCCTTTCAGTTCTAATTGTAAATATGAAACAGTATTAAACCATTAATCTCTCTTTCATGTTCCCTAGCATTGAAAGCTCAAAATGCTCAGTAATTCCTGCTGTGGGTTTCTGTTGATCGGTTCCCATCCAGATATGCAGGATTTCCTCAGAAGAATTATTCAGTTTTTTTCGGAAATCTTTGGAGGATATTTGTCTTCATGCTAAACGTTTCTTTGAAACGCTGTTGGCATGAAGACTTAAGAAGTCAGGCCTGGGCTTAGATCATCTCCACCTACAGTACTCCCTTTGAAACTATGTGAGGTTAAGTTTGGATGGGTTTGTATTGGCAATCTGAGATGATATACTTGTGCATATTATGACACGGGAATATAATCAATTGTATCAGAAACCGATCAAAAAACTGGGTTTTGTTGCGTCCTTGTTTCCGGAAATACTTTTTTAATCCTTGAGTTAAGTTTTATTCATCGATTTTGTCAGTTGCCAGAAAATAGTTAATAAATACCTTTTTGTTGATTGTTTGTTTTAAACCCTGGTTGCCTCCTATTATCTTTTAACGCTCAACCTGCATTAACTAATAGTGGAACATTTGACAATTTACTATCTAATTACAATTGTTTAGAACACACTGAAAGTTTAGACTAGAGCATGCATTTTTAGAATCAGTGGTTACAACTATTAATTCAGACTATGCAGATTACATCTGCCGTTCCCAAGCTACAATCTTTACAAAAGACAAGATAGGATACAATAGACCTTTTAATGTTCCCTGTAGAGGAATTCAGGTGTTAGAGCAGCAACAGAATAGGAGAGAAGCAAAGGACAGAACTCAAACAGAACAGGTGTTTTTTTAATACAACAGAAGGACTTTCAGTAAAGTATACCTTTAACCATTAAGTAAGTTAGCAGCAGCAGATGCTGTATAGTAATACAAAGTAAACGGCCAAGTCAGATGACGTGACGATGCCAGCCAAAGTCAGGATCCTTGAAGGAGTGAAATTGAATCTGCGTCGGAGAGGAAAGGATGTTGTGCCAGTCAGCCACTCTCTTATTAGGACATGTGGGACCAGCTGTTTGTGTATGTTTGTTCCTTCGCCTCGATGAACGAATGATGGGAGCGCTTCCTTGTTTGTTTGGATGCAGATGGTGCAGAGCCAAACACAAGCTGATGAACACATTCATGCACGCAATTACCGGCACACATACAAATAACACCTGAACAACACCACATGTGGAAACACAACTTTGCGAGCAGATCTTCACGTAAACACAATTGTAGTGCGTTTGGCAGCGTCATAGTAACCGCATTTGTTTCTCTCCCTGTCACGGTTCATTTCTCCCGTTGCCTTCCTGCTGGTAGTGATCCGTCCAGGCTGATGTTGCTGATAGCAGAGCCACTGGGGGGGCTTTCTGCTGAGTAGCTGGTTAGCTGCTACAGTGAGCGTGTTAGCACTTGCTGACCTGGCTTCACACCAGCTATTTTGCTCAAAATCACAGGGGGAACCTTTAATATCCTTGTTTTCGGAAAAATTGTGCTCATTGGTGTTTGTTTTGTTTCATTACACACCATCGTTATAACGTTTTCTAAAGATATGAATAGCCATACAACTCGTCAGAATCAGAGCTACAATGGTCATTTGTGACGGAATAAATATGGAACCAACAGGAATTGGTACAGGAAATAATAAATCAATGGCAGCAGTGCAATGTGTTTTTTGTTAATAAGCATGAAAGTTCATTCAGTTTACACTAACAGTTGTTGAAAGATGTGATTGGAAGTTTTAGCAGAGCTAACAGATGTGTCTATGTTTCAGATGCCTTTGTCAATAAATGTATATTTATTTGTTTGTTGCATTTTGTTTTTTTGTGCAAGATTTATTTCCTTGGACCTTCAGTATTTTGTTAAATATTCACCATATCTTGTCAGGACATGGCTCATTCAAAGATTATTATACTGTATGTTGCACTGTTGGCGGAGCATGGGCCTTAAGATTTTCATTGCCAACAACTACATGTACGCTGTACCTCTTGTTCAAATGACAATAACGCTTTTAAATCATGAGGCAGGGGAGCTGATTTACCAGCACTGGTGTGTCACATAATAATTAATAAACCATTTTCTTATTTAGTAAAAAAAAAGTTTTTAATGTACAAATCGAGTCGTTGCTCTCTCAAACCCTTGAGGTCTTTATTGAGTTGGTTTAACCTGCACAAACACATTCTCGACAATACAATAATGTTTGCACACACACAAAAGTCACACACATACTGTATGCATTCGCACATCCATGCACAAACACATGCATGCAAATATTTGTATGCACGCACATTCCTTCAGGACTATACTCCCCTGATACACACACAGACATAACACACAATACACATTTTCCAGAGATCTCCCCTCTGACGCTGGCTGCAAATAGCTCCATCTCTTCGTTGTGTGAAGTGTCCGGGCTCTCACAGCTGATTGTGGCCCAGAGAGAAACGGTGTGAGGCAGTGGGATGTGACAAGAGCGCCGCCGTGGGAGGTACTTCTCTTAAAGGAAAATTCCTCCCACTAATTCTCTTTGATATCATCAAGTGTTGAAGCTCACTCTCAGCTGTGGGCCGTACATGGGTAAAGTTAGGTTGGTGTTGATTGAAGCTACTCTGTGGATATTTTAGTCTCAATAAGCACTGAAAACAGCACAAATGAACAATATTTGTCTAGCACATGGTGTAAAACTGAGAATTTAGGATGTTTTTTGTTTTCAGTTCTCAGATTTAGAAGAACTGACGTTGTAACCACTGTTAATATTTAAATTAAAGGGGACATATCATGCTATATTTGAACAATATATTGTAGGGCCATACCTATATAAAGTATATAAATATAGTTTTTTTTTCAAAATACCAAACAGATCCTGCATTTTAGCCATGCCTCATTTCGCTCTATTTGCTCTTTCCAGCCCTGTTTTTGCGGGGGGCTGATTCTGTGAGCTGCAGCTGACCACGCCCCCCTGCATGAGAGGGGAGTATGCTCTGAGATCAGCTGCTGGGCTGTCAGAAGAGGGGGAGAAAAAGAGATCTCCTTCCTCCCTCTTTTATTCTTAAAGAAGTAAAGTTTTTACGCAGCCTTTTTTCCAGACATAGACATCAAACGGCGACACATATTCAGTTGCCAGTTACTTTGGCATTAGGGCAGGCATATAGATACTTTCCAAGGTTTGACATCATGAATTTTGCTACTTTTAAAGCAAGCAACGATGTTTTCAAATCTGTAATCAAATAGCTCCTCAAAAACGCTATCGAAGCAGTCACCTTCATGCCTATCTAGATCCCTCCGCTTTGCGTCGGGCTCCTGATCAGCCTGTCGGTGTTCTTTTCCCCATAATGACCGCGTCGCTGCACATTATCCCTTTACATATGATTATATAGAGTCATTATTCATTTGTTTTAAAGCAGGAGGTGCAAACGCTTTCCTCAGGGGGGGAGAAAAAGAGCCACAGCAGAGAATAAACAGAAGTGCAACCATTGCAACCATGCAAGGGAAGTCTTCGTCGCTGCTTTTGTGGCAGACTACAGCGCCACGTACAGGCCTGGCATATGTACTACAGCGTCTCCAGCGCTTTCGAGCTGCAATGGCCGGCCGTGGCTCAACCTCTCATTCCCCTGATAGGTGGAGAATTGACCGCTAAGCGGAGCACCACCTTTGGGACGTAGAAAATAATTCAAATCTGGATCAGTCTGTATCAGATCCGTTGCAGCCCCGTTTTTAGAGATTTGGGTATAGAGGAAAAGAGAGGGTTGTATTTTCTGACACTTGGTGAGTTCCCTGACACACCGGGGACACACATTCATGTATAGAAGACGTACAAGAATGCATTTTGCATGATAGGTCCCCTTTAAGTTTAACATTTTCCATTAATTTGCTGAAAATATACAAATAGATAACAGGTCGTATGTGATTGCCCATGGAAACACACACAACTAAACATAACAAATACAAACAGGTTAAGAACATCCACCTTCACCATTTTTTAACCTGTGGGAAAAATGTAGGGTAGACTTTTCCTTTAAGAGAGAACATCTACACACACCGTTTAATTAATAAACACAGATATACGTTAGGTGTGTGATCATGAGCTTGTACACAACTGATTCAGGGCAAACACGTATTATATTATGCAAATACGTCTAAGTGTTATTTTCTATGGTCGTTTGTGTGTGTCTAGTGTGTGCGGCTGAGTACATGTTTATATCTTCAGCATGTGAACAACAGTAGCACTGCATGCATCTATTATGAAAGCCTGTGTGGGTGTAAAGTGTCTTTACACAACACAGAACACCACAGAGCGGTTTTACAGTTAGCAGCAGTATGATTAGCATTGTTGCTAAAGCGTGAGAAAGTTTGTGTGTGTGCGTGCGTGTGTGTGTGCGTGCGTGTGTGTGTTGTACTGCATGATCCAAACTCCCCCCAGTCTTTCATCTTCCTGTTCTCACGGCTGTCAGGACTTCCTGCTCACGCCCAGCTGGCCCCGCCCTCTGCGCGGCTGACAGCCCATTCGCTGTCACTGCAGCCAACACATCCTTCCCTTTAATTGTGCCGCCCCTTTAATTGGCCTGTGTCTTATTGTTTTACATTACACACTGTGAAACGTGTTTTATGAACAGTGTGTGGTGTATGTTATGGTAAAAGGCGGTGTAAGTGTTTGTGCACAGTGTGGTGGTGAGTAAGACAGAGGATAGTTTGACATTTGTGGGTAACCAAGACACTGTACTGTAAGTAAATGCAGGAGTTATAATTATCTACAAACATCTTTGTAGGTGCAGGTTTATATAGGAATAATAAATTACACTTGTGTTTTTTAAGTATTTGGTTTATGATGCATTACATCAGGGGTGGAGAACCTTTTTCCTCTCAACGGCCATTTACATTTTTTAACATCCTCTGAGGGCCGTACAAATTATTGACCTCTACTTAAAAATACTAAAATCACAGCCCATTCATTTCGCCTTCCTTTCATGCTTGGCAAAGAAAAAGCAACCTCTTAATCCAGATATCTCACCATGACTCGCGCATGCAGGCACGTGCACGGTTGTGGCATGACCACCAAAACAGAAAGATACAGTATGGACACAAGATGTGTACACATGTATTTAGTTTCCTATCCATGTGAACATGATTTAAGTGGGGGGGGGGAGGGGGGGACCTAACCTCCTCTAGGATGCTCCCCCGGGAAGATTTGTTTTAAATGTTGAAGTTAAAAGCATCAATCTGGTGCACTTTTGAGAGCAACATTAGGAGCTCTATGCACATCTATATATCTATATATCTATATCTATCTATCAATATATATTCATCTATCAACATCCATATAAAACAGAACTGTAAACAGATTTTCTTTTTCTTTATGGATATTTTACAAATCACTCCCCTTTTAAACTGTATTCTTGTTTATTAATAACAACTTTGTTTTACTGTCATATAGTATTTTATACCAGTTTACTTTATTCTCTTATTTTTGTATAACTAATGATCATATAAAGATGTGCCTTTACCTCACTGGTTGTAGAAAAAGCTTCTTATATTCGTTAGCATAGCTAGCTAACCAGATGCTAATAACAACAAAGTGATTGACTGTATGATCAGTGTGACAGATGAACAGATCGCCACTGGGCTTTCAACTAAAGACACAGCCACGTAAAAACTGCGGCATGTGTACGGCTCCTTATGGGTACCGTAAGTGCCGGAGCGGCGTTCTGGTGCTCTCCGTAAGCACTACACCCCTGTCAGACGAGACATATACCACTTGATGACACGTTAAGGCCCGGACACAACAGGCCGATTATCGGCGTCGGTGGGCGTCAGGCCGACAATGAGCGTTGACACGCCCTACTCAGATTGGTGTGTCCCGCACCGTCGGGTCTTTTCAGCCGGGCCGACGCCTTTTCGTCCGAAAACCCGCCGATTCAACATGCAGTCGGCCAAAGGCAGTCGGCCAAAGGCAGTCGGCAAAAGAAATCACTCTGATTGGCTGTTCAACTAGCGAATCAGTGCATGAGAAGCAAAACGGAAGTGAGGGACCCAAACAAACTATTAAGAAGGCAAATCTGAGATTTCATTGAACTCCAGCTCTCGACAGAGGTTCGGGAAAGCCCCATGAGCTTCTCGTTGTAGAGTGAAAATGGATCGCACACGCTATTTGTTGTATGTTTAAATCACGTAGTCTGTTCTTCTTGTCTGTCTTCCGGTTGTTGCCTCTTTTGAATGACGAATACACACTACCGCCGCCTGCTGGTAAGGAGAGTTATTGCCACTCACGCATGCGCAGTTCGTACGTGCTCGGCTGAAGTCTTTGCGGTGTGTTCCAGTGCGACACATGGCCAAGACGCAGGAGAACACGCCGACCCAACAGTCGGCGAGTTCTCTGGTGACTGCTTGGTGTGTCACCTACCTTTATTGTTTACTTTTATCTATTTATTCATCCTTCTCAATATTCTTTTTTTTTTACAAACAGCCATAATAGTTCAAATGCATTGGGACCATAGTACTAGTAGTTCCTGTAGCTAAATGATAACGTTAGCATGCTAACATGCTTAAATCCTGCTAATTGTTAGCGTCTCAGCATGTTAACATTTGCCACTCAAATACAACAAATAACACTTTACACAAAGTACAGCTAAGTGTAATGGGTATAAGATTATAAACCAGAGTATTGGACACAAAATAAAAAGGTCTCAGTTCTTGCTTTTACTTGCAAATTTTCTTATATCCATAACAGTAACCAGTGGTGAAAAGTCTTGGCTAATCATTGTAATGCTGCGTTCACACCGGACGAGATGCGATGTTTGGGGGCGGTGCGATTACATGTAAAGTCAATGCAGAGATGCGGACAGGCGCGAATTCACTCCGACGGCGCGCATGAAGCGGTTGATGCGAATGCCGCGAAGTGATTGAGGCGACACTCGAGTTAAATTTTTTATACTCGAGCGTCAAATTTGCGTGACGCGATCTCGCGGTAGCCAATCAGCGGTGAGGATCTCAGCCTCCTGTCACTGACGTAGAACCACAAAACCAAAACATCAGTCGTTAGCTGTTAGCACTCATATATGTTCAGAAACTGGACAAAAGTTAAACAAGTACAAACTGTCTGTGTCATGGCGAATACAGTCGCTGGTTTATTTATGTCTGTAGGCCGTTGTTATGAGTGTGGGCGGAGCATATACAACGTTAGCTTAGCCTGGTCGATCCGATCTTCATTCAGAAAACACGCATTTAAAAGAAAATGTTGCCTGCCGTCTTGTCTGCAGACTTGTCAAAGCAATAATTGTTCTTTACTAACCGGTATCAGTATGTTGTTACTTCGGCATCATTTAGAAATGTGTATTACAATTTAATCACGGTAAAATATGTTCATTTTGTTGTAGTTGGCCCCCTGGCCAGCGAGTCTTTTATGCCGTTAAGTACAAATCTGATCGTAATATAACAATTAATCACTCTAGGATTTTATCGAAAGTGTCATTAGCCATTTATAACCATGTTTTTTTTTTATTGCAACACTGATATTACCCCATAATCCTTCACTTAAAAGATTTTCGGCTTCATCATTTCCGTCACAGATTTCTCCCTTGTGTTAACTTCATGACTCATTGTTTTGAAGGTGAGAAAATCAGTGAGAGGTGACTGTAAATTCACAAACAGTCATGCAGCGACCACATGATTTTCAGTGTGTTTAGTGTCTTCATGCAGGCGGGCTCTGCTTTATTGCCCCTCTGTGTGACCCCGGTGTAGTTTGGAGAGGCAGAGGCTATCATTTGCGGGACCTTTGGCCCTCCCCTTCACTCTGCAGCAGGGCAGCCAGCTGGTCCTGCGCTCCCTCATTAGCTCCAGTCCATCTCATCTCCATGTTACCTGCTGGTCATGTTACTACCCTCCTCTTATCGCAAACACCACGTAAGCTGCTCTCTTTAACCTTGCCCCCCTCCCCTCCCCTCTCCCCCACCTCCCCCTATCTTAATCTGTCTAATGTGTGTGTAAATAACGCCTGCGTTGTCCAGATAGCTTTTTTTTACCATCAAACAAGCCCCGGCCATGGGAACCTGGTCATTAATTACCATGTGATTCATGGTTATGGCTCTGTGTCTCGTCTCGCCACTAGTCTATCATTAAGACTTTCCCAGACTTCCCATCCCGGCCTCTCCCAGCTAACAGCTCACCCACACCAGCACTCAGCCAGGCTACATCATCACCACCACTTACACACAATACCAGCACCTTCTCTTCCACCAGGAAACACACACTTGTTTCCATTCAAATTAAAATTACCACAATCGTTCTTAGACTAGTGCAGTGCCCCGATGCTTGCCCTTTTATATTTATTGACTTTAGGTTTCAAACTTAAATTATGTTTTCTTTACTGCACACTCTCAGGCATGTATGGTATATAGCATTATGCAATATCATTAGCGGCAACAAAAACTAAAATAATTAGAACTGTACTTCTTAATGGCCGTGAAATCTCGCATTTAATCAGACGCCACGCCAGTTTTCACAGATTTTATTAACACTACTGTGTGTTGTGATGGAGAATCTCAATACACTACATATTGCCCTTTAAGTAACACACTGGAAGTGCACACACTGCACTTATATTCAACAGTACACCTGCCAAATTTGAAGTTGTTCAGAATATCGTTGGAGAAAAAGGCAATTTTGATAGAACAGTTTTTTCCAACCCAGATGTTGGGCCCCCTGATGGGGATAGCAGATACATCTTCCGGGTTGCAGAGTGATCATCAAGGTCAAGTTGACTTAACTTTACAAGCAAAATCTGACCTTTTAACATTATCAAAGCCATTAATTTCTCTTAGTTGTGATGTAATGTTTGATGTAATTGCAATGCATCCAACAAATACGTTTCCAAGCATTTCCAAATGTAAATTGTGATCAAATTTGCCCGCTGCATTTTAAATAGGCAATGTTTTATCCATACTTAAGACTCTCAATAACTTGTACGTTCAAGGTTTCTTCCGAGCCTTGTGTCAAACTCTTAAGATCTGTATGTGAGTAATGTAGTTTGGTTAACCCTGTGGTCTGAACACAACAATGAGTTTGTGTTGTATTGAAGGCTGAGGCTGCCGTCAGCCTGCTGTCAGTTGCTGTGTTGAGTTTGAGGTTTCGTAACAGCTACAAACTGGACGGGGATAAGGCCAAAAGGCTGGCAGGACTAATCTTACTTCCCCCCCCCCCCCCCCGCCCGAAACCAAGCACTGTGCTCTCAGTGTGTTTCTGCTGCTGATGTGTCTGCAGTAGTTACAGAAGCTCTCTAATGACAAAGCCTGTTGACATGCTTTGCATACAATGGAATAAATCAAAATCTAACAGTCAATTGACAACAATGTCAAATAATTAACCATCAATCACTTAGATATTTGATAAAACAATATTTTTCACATAGAACCACCAGCTTTTACTGATTCTTGCTTCTAAAATATGATATTTTGAACCACTATATTCTGGATTCAGACACAAAATCTTGTTGCCTATTGACCTCTTTACAGAATGTTGTATTTGTTCGAACTATTGCCAAAATCCTAGAAAAACAACAGGAATATTTCTGGGCGCAAAACCAAATTTAAAAGGAAGTCAATCATATCAGGTCAGGTTTTTAACACACACAAACAGATTGGAAAGTGCTGCAACACATGTATTGATGTTCTGAGATCACTAGAGCTGCAGTCCTGATCAAAAGTTGACCTTGTTGTTGAATATAACTGGGTATGTAAATTGGAAATCGCTTCTTGCTCAAACTATATTTTGGCATTAATAAGCCCCCATAGGCTTCTTGCCTGTGTGTGTTTGTATCTTGTATGTCTGCGAGTGCTTGGTGTTTTTATGTGTGGGTGTTGCTCCAGCTGCCCCAGACTGTAACTTACTACTCACAGTCTGTGCCAACACACAAACACACTCAGTTACACACACATACACACACCCTACTTGACCCCCTAGGCCCAAGCAGTTGCTCACGTCACTTCAGTGAAGGCGAGAGCAGCCAGACTGTAAATGCTCTGCTCAACCATCAAATGATACTAGCAAATTAATCCTGGTTTCAGGTGACTTGAGGTCTCACTTTGCTGGTTTGTGAGGTCCTGCTGAACTCGTGTCGTATTTGTGTGTCCGCATGGTCATTGAGTCTCTGCATGTCTCCACCCCATGACATTAGTGATTTCTAACTGTACGTGGTGATTTAATTTCAGCTCTCAGCAGAAAGTAAAAGAGCTGAAATTATTAAAACTACCTGGAGAGTTAGATAATACATGTCACAGCTTTACAAATGTTGTTTCAGTTATTTAAAGGTGGGGTAGGTAAGTTTGAGAAACCGGCTCGAGATACACTTTTTGTTATATTCCATGGAACGCTCTTAACATCCTGATAGCAATGAATATCTTCAGTGCTTTGACAAAAGATCCATTCAAAAAATGTCATCAGTGGAAGCCCTAGTACTGTAAAAAGCACGACCAATCATCTGAGCCGGCCCGGCTAAAATAACTGGATGGCCTACCTGCCTGTCAGCCTTCCATCTGTGCACAAACTTATCTCGTGCCCTCATTGGTCATGTGCACGTTCGTGTGTGTTGGAGGAGGGGCTCTGTAAGGAAGTAGCAGATTTCTCAGTGTATTTTCAAATTCTAGTGCACTCGAGCTGGTTTCTCCAAAATGACCTACCCCACCTTTAATGTTTGCAGTGCTTTGATTTTTTACTATACTGGAAAATAAATGTCATCTTCACTACATTAATGGCCCCCTCATAGAGTTATGGTTCATTTAATTTCTTCTCAGCCTTCAAATTTCAGATTTCTTTCGATAGTTGAAATATGCAGTAATATAGCAGACACAATTGTGGTGAAGATTATACAGTAGTTTTCAGACAGCAGTGGTGGAAAGTAAATAAGTACATTTACTCAAGTACACTTATTTTTACTTCATGCTACATAATATTACATTACATTACATGTTACTTGTTAGATGCTTGCTTTTATCCAAAGCGACTTACACACTCAATACTGTGGGCAATCCCCACAGGAGCAATTTGGGGTGAAGTGTCTAGCCCAGGGACACAACGACATGCTGACTGCAGTAGGGTTGGAACCTGTGACCCCCTGATCCGAACACCAACACTCTATCCACTGCGCCACACGCCTTCCAATACATACACTCTATATGTCGTACATTTTAGTCCACTACTTTCATTTTTATAACTTTAGTTACAAGCTCTATTTATTATAGGTTAAGCTACCCAGCAGTTCATCATTAATTTAAATAAACGTCACTTCAAATGTTTTAAGTAGAAATCAGTTGCTGCTCTGTGACATAGACAGGCTAGTGAGTGTGACATTAATGCAAGACGGACTTTTTCATGATTGGTTGCTAAAAGAAAAATAGAGCATAGCTATGAATGCAACCATCATATGAAACCAAACAATATTTAAATAAATATGGGGTGATGTACAGTACAGTATGTGCAGTACTTGGATAAAGGGTAGTTTGATAGTTATAGTACTTATAGCATAGCATATACACGCTCCAGAAAAGTATGAACAAACACACTGTCATGCACAAACAAGAACTTTTGACACGCAAGTAAGAACAATAATACACTCAGAAATGCACACATGAACAGTATGATTTTGTGAATTTATGCTCACACACACTTGGAGTGTGAAGCTCTGGTTCCAGCAGGTTCTTCTGATCCTTTATGTGCTTTCTCTATTTTTAGCCACCTCATTAAACTGGTGCTAATGATTCTTAGCCGTGTAAATGGTCTGATAAGCTAATTATTGGAGGAGAAAAACCTATTTCAATCCCACCCACATAAAGGCCTCTCTGCGTTGCTGCGCTATTAGGCCTGTGTGATTAATAGCAGAGGTTTGGCGAGAACTTTGTGTTTTTATTATATCTGGAGAGAAATTCCCTGCATCCACAGAAAATGGAAACATTTACATAGGGAACATCAGAGACGGGCTAAAGCTGATCTCATGGGATGTATTTGTTCTTCATATCGTAGTGTTGAGAGGTTTGAATAACTGATATCACTTGACTGTGACTGAGGATTAGTGTTAATGTTCAGGTTGAGTGATGCTTCCCTCATTTATCTTTCTTAATATTGCTTTATTCCTTTATAATACCTTTAGTACTTATTTTCCTCTTTATCTCTATTATTTCCATTTTCTGTTAGCCAGAAAAAACAAGTAACTCTATTTACTCAAATTCTCCTCTTTAATTTGGGCTGTCTGAACATGAGTGTGTATCATCATACAGACAGACCAACATAGGCACCTCTAGGGTTTCGCAATATAAAAATTAATCACCATAGGATTTTATAGAAAGTGTCATTAGCCATTTATAACCATGTTTTGTTTTTATTGCAACACCAATAGTATCCCATAATCCTTCACTTAAAATTTCTTCAGCTTCATAATTTCTTCACATTACATTGCATTTAGCTGACACTTTTATCCAAAGCGACTTACAATAAGTACATTTCTATGTTGGTTTCATCAGACCAACATAGAGGGGTAAGAGTCCATCCAGAGCAACATGACTGGCAGCACCTATTTTCACCCCATGTCCGAAACCAGAGCCCAGTCTGTTCTGATTGGTTAGTTGGCCGGCTCTGTTGTTATTGGTCAACCACTTAGGCTGAGGGGTGGGACAACTATATCAAGTACAATGTGTTGGAGCGCTGGCCAATAGAAGTGCTAGTGTTACATAGTGATGTCACTTTGTTTCGGAAGAAAAAAAGGAGGCGTTTCAGGCAAAGGGGGAATGTGTGGAAGAGAAAGTCCCTCTGGAGGAAACATAGTGATTTTAGCCTTTGCAGACCATTTACATCCACACAAACCTATAACACACTAAAGGAATGGGAACACCCCGAAAAGCATAACTAGGTATTTTTCAAACCAAACACATTAATATTGTTTAAATATAGAAAATATAGAAAACATGAAAAAAACACTTGACGTCCATACCACATTCAATTTAGAGGTTTAAAACTGTGGTTGCTAAAGGGTGCAAAACTATTTGTGGACCGACCACAAGAGTTAGATGTTGAGCTGATGTTTGCAGCTGCACATGGAAAACACAGCAACGGTGAAATACCCCGAGCCACATGAGGAAGAGCATCGTAGTAACAGCAGCTCTGTGCTCAATGAGCCGTGCTGCAGTCATCAGCAGCGAGCAGGAAGTAGCCCGAGGACAAGCCCAGGCATGTGAGCTGACCACGCTGCACATCTGAGGATCCAGAGGAATGCAGGCTGTATGCATGTGTTGAGGGTGGGGGGAGGGGGGGGGGGCAGCGGCAGTGGTGGTGGTAGACGGTCTAAAGGTTTATCTATATAACTGTCGCTGAGTCGTCATGTAGGTTTACGGAGAGACGGCTGGAGGGAGGACGAAGCAGAGGGCGGGTTCAGTTACACCGCCTTAAATCATGTTAGCGTGTTCGGTGTTTACACGGATGCTTCTGTGACATCAAGTCTTCATTTTTCACTCACTGATCCTCATGTGTTACGCTGCGACACAACGAATATGAAAGTAACTTTAGACACTGGCACCTTCACCTTTAGGAAAGTACATCTGTGTAAGTGAGGACAGAGCTTGAAGAAGGCTTCTAAAATACTAATTAAAGATCATTACAATTGACAATGTTTGCTGTAAAGTTTTGGAAAATAGCAAAGAAGAGTAGATACTTAATAGCCTCTAATAGCTTGAGTTTTGGAGCAACAGTTCAAGCTTTAGATTTGCAATTGTTCCCATGATTTGAAGAAGGAAAGGAGGAAAATAAATTAGGAAATATAAAAGGATAAAGACTGAGTAAAAAGGGATAAAGGAGAGAATGAGAAATAAGAAAGGAAATAGAGAAGAATCAAGGCAAGCAAAGAAGGGAGCAAGGGAACCACAAAGGGAACAAAGAAGAATTATTAAATCAGCCCTGTTTATTTTTTAAGTTTGTATCAAGATATGTGAACAATATCTGACCCAATACCCTTCGTTGTTTCCATTCATGACTGTTCTTTGCGATGGGGGACTCAAACGCTCTGGCAAAAACATGGCTGACAGATTTCTTGTCCCTGAACAGTAGAGTGCTGTTTGGTAAATCCAGGCTTTAGGCCCTGGCTTTATAAACGTTATGCTCCAGAGGTGTGTCGCACAGCTGAAGTCGCCTCCGGGCAGTTCGGGCTTACCGACTGGCATTCAGCAGCAGCCTCATAGCAGCCTGCAATCACTCTCTCAGGTTACAAGTGTTGCAAATAAAATGCTCGATTAACTTCAGATTACCATAAAACTTCATGTTCTGTGTGCCCAGTAGAAGATTCCAGGAACAAACGCTGCAGGTTTAAATTGCTGCAAGGTTTGTTTTCAGTACCAATAACAGTCATTTAAAGGTGCATCCATAAATTTTAGAGTCGTCGCCTGTGATGAAATGCTTTAATAAGCTGCCTCTGCTGTGAGTGTTAAAAACAAAGTCCATCCTGCGGGTCAGTGACATCATCATCGAATCAGCATCCAGGCAGCTTAACTCTCTGGACATTTGGATGCGTGTTACTCTACATCATCCAGACTTGTTTTTGGTCAGCCTCTCTCCGTCTGCACCTGCTGACTGTGTTTCCCTTCGTGACGCCACTGTCGTCAGTAATCATAACCTCTTGTGAACAGGCATAAACAGACATTAAACCTCCTGCTACTCCAGCCTGCACTTAAAAGATTGAGCCTGGACGCACATTTGCTCCTGTAAAGAGTGTACAGTAATTAAAGAGATCAGCTCATCATGGTTGAACTTCACCAGTCTGCAAGCGCCATTAAGTCGCTGTCTCTAGCACCCCCACGTGGAAAAGCATAAATCACAGATGGCCTGATATTATAAAAGGTCACTTCCCTTTATTTAAAGAGGACATATTATGCTCATTTTCAGGTTCTTAATTGTCTCTACTGTTCAGAAAGCTCTTCATTTTTCTCTTACTGCCTGTGCTGCAGCACCTCTTTTCACCCTCTGTCTGAAACCAGAGCCCAGTCTGCTCTGATTGGTTGGCTGGCCGGCCCTGTTGTGATTGGTCAACTACTTAGATATTTCCCGCCCCTTAGCCCATCACGTACAATGTGTTGGATCACTAGCCAATAGAAGCGCTAGTGTTACATAGTGATGTCACTATGTTCCGGAATAAACAGAGGAGCCCAATGAAAGCGTCTTCAGTGTTTTTGGGAAAGAAACACAGGGATTTGATCCTTTGCAGACGATTTACACGCACAAAAAACCTATGGAATGCACGACAGGGAAGGGACAACTCAGAAAAACATAGACTCTTAAACAACTCTTAAATGTTTTTTTGGGTTATTCTCATGGAATTGTAGCAGTGATTGTTTTCTACGCTTTGTTAAAAAGCTGTGAAGAATGAGAGGGCAGCACCTGGCTGTAAGTGCGCTCTCACATGTGGGGGTCAAAGGTCAGGAGGTCGTCGGCCTTTGACTGAGACATCGTGCGGCAGACAGCCAGTCTCACCTCTCAGGTCACCTCTTGTTGCTCACAGCTGATTTACAGAGTGTGAAATGGGGAGAAAACACTTAGGGGGACAGCAAAACAAGGAAAGACCAATAATATATTCTGCTTTTTATTTATATATATATATATATATATATATTGTATGTATTTATTTATTTGTATATGTTAAACAACATAAACATTAATTTGCTACTAGTTTTCTGTATATGAGGCGTCTACTGAATGCATGCCTATCTCTGATTAGGCTGTTAAACTCAGGTTAAACAAATAAACAAACACGTGAAGAACAGGGTTAAGGATGAAACACCAGATCAGATAAAACAGACTGTACATGTCTTAAATATGTATGATTTGTACATGACTTTGGAGGCACTTTTCACATTAAAGTGTGAGAGTGTAAGCACATTAGTAAGCGTACAATTAAGTGACAGGTGTATCATGTTTAGGATGCCTTTAAACATCTGGCAGAGGCAACAGATGAAGATTTCCCCCTCGAGGCTTAAGGCCTTTTCATGCTTGTCCATCCATCCATCCATCCATGATGTGTAACCGCTTATCCTATTCAGGGTTCGAGGGGGGTGCTGGGACTGATGTGTGTCTAGTTCACAATGGTGTGAGTTTCCAGCGTTTTCAATAATGTATCAAACTGTGCTTTAAGTAGATCTTAAATTAATTGTGTGCCTTGATTCTCCACCTGTTCATCTTTTTCTACTGTTGCCACTTTCTGGTCGCATGACAAGACTAAGGTCTACAGGTCATTGAAGTGTGCAAAATGCATTTCATCAGGGCTACTGTGCAGGTGTCACCGCCCCGTCATTCCAGCTTGTACTGTCCTTGTAGTTATGCACATAGTATTACCAATGGACCCTGAGGGGGCCCTGTTGCTACGCTACCAACCACACATCCAACTCTGTGGACAAAGCTTCATTTTATGACGTGTTTTAGAAATTACAGATTTTTCTAAATTGCATAGAACATTTTTTATTTGCATGTATATTCACATCTTTAAGCTGCTTGAGTTGATTATTTATGATTTATTATTATTATTATAATAATGTTGGCTCATCTATAAAAGGTAATAAAGAAATCACCAAAATATTCAGATTTAAATTAATTCAATTGTTTTGTAAGAATTTAAAAATATTTAAATATATATAGACATTTTATTTATTGGGATGAACCCCTTGAGATGCACCATCTCGTTTTCAAGGGGGTCCCGAAATATACAAATATTTCATTTAACATTGACACAAAAGCAAAAAATGTCCACCTTTATTTATAAATATATATTTATAGTAACATAGTAATGACAGTTTGATCAATTGACTGATCAGTCCATTAAGTGATTCAAAAATAACAAGCTAAATAAACATCATATATTTGTGTGTATTATTCACCCTATCACCAGTGACTCTGTTGACTTGGCAGCACATTGGTCCTGTTTGATCTATCTCCCCCACCTCACCCCTCCTTGCTGTCTCGCCTGTGAATGAAGGTGTGCTTCTCCTTTGAACTTCGCCCAGGAGTACGGGCTGCACGTCGGCCGAGCTTCATCCCAGTTGTGTGGCCCCGAGTAGCCGACCTGAAGCCGAGTTTGTTAAGCTGCCATTGAAGAGCTCTTAAATGGAGATGTCTGCTGCTGCGGTGTGTGTGTGTGTGTGTGGTGGGGGGAGATGGTGGCAGACCCTGGGGTGATGAATGGCTTGTCTACCACCCCCTCCCCCTCCCTCCCTCCCTCACTACACCCATTTGCAGCTGATCACCTGTTCTTTGGTCACAGGGAGGGGGGTCTGCGGGTTTGGAGGTGTGTGTGTGTGTGTGTGTGTGTGTGTGTGTGTGTGTGTGTGTGTGTGTGTGTGTGTGTGTGTGTGTGTGTGTGTGTGTGTGTGTGTGTGTGTGTGTGTGTGTGTGTGTGTGTGTGTGTGTGTGTGTGTGTGTGTGTGTGTGTGTGTGTGTGTGTGTGTGTGTGTGTGTGTGTGTGTGTGTGTGTCAGAGAGACAGAGAGACAGAGAGACAGAGAATTAAATATATATAATATGTGTGGGAGACTAAAAAGAAAGTTTGTTTATGTGTTTGAGGGATGAAGACACAGTTTTTTAGACCAACACACTGTGTGTGTGTGTGTGTGTGTAACAGTGACTGTGTGTGTGTAGTAACAGTGACTGTTGTCCTTGCTGGGTACAACACATTCCTGCGTGTTGGCATTCTTTCTGGCTGCAGGAATGACAGCTGTGTTCACTGGAATCAATTAGAGTGTGTGTGAGGCAGAGTTACAACAAATGAAATGTAAAAACAGTAACTGCTGTGCTTTTTATAACCTGCAGAGATAATTAAATGTCCCTTTAAAGCTGTGCTAATCATGTTTTTTTAACAATTACAATGACATGTGATGACAGGTTAAAGACAGTTGTATCGAATATCGGACTCACAACCTTCACACGACTCAGGATGGCTCCAAAGGGATGATAATGCTGAATGAGTATACACAGGCAGCTGTTTACTAACAGTTCCATGTGATAACTGTTCAATGTATTTTTGGCATTCTGCACTGCCAAAAAGTGGCCAAAAATCAATTATTAAAGGTAAAAGTTATACCAGGGTGTCCGCGGGGTCTTAAAAAGTATTAAAAGTTGATAAATCAATTTAGCGAAAATTAAGGCTTTTAAAAAGTATTAAAAAGTATTAAATGGCATTTTCCAAGGTATTAAGAAGTCCCACAGCAACGACAACATGAAACACCCTTTAATTTACTGAAACGACATGTCGGGAAACCCCACAAGGCGGCCCCATGCATAGCGCGCCGTAAAATGCTGCTTATTATTTTAAGTTTCGTTGCCTTGCTCCGCTCTGTGTGTGTGTGGGGGGGAGGGGGGGGGGGGGGGGGGGGAATAAACGACTACGGTAACGGGTCCCAAGGTGGGAAGACCGGCATACGCAACGCTCTGGGGGTCCAACGGCTCCGTGTGTGCCCTATATCTATATGATCATTTTCTGATAACGATGAAAGAGCCCGCCTCCCTCTCCCCACGTCTCCTGCTGCTGCTGGGCTGTCAGAAGAGGGGGAGGAAAAGAGAGGCAGTCACCGTTTATTAAATATTATTATATTATTATACAGAGAACAGAGTCGTTATCAATTTGTTTTAAAGCTCAATAAATAACAAAGAAGACCTCTGACCGGCACTTTCCTAATTTTGTACGGAAGATTTAAACTTTAAGGGACATGTTGACCGGCGGAACATTTTTTTTACGGACACTGCCGCACGGTCCCCTCGTTCCTTGGAAAAGGCGGAGAGGTGGGTGTTTTTCATCTGCTGGTGGACTACCTGAGAGATACAGCAGGAGAACACGCCGTCCACCGCGGAGAATAAACAGAAGGGCAACCATGGCAACCATGCTCCGGGTTCTTCTTCGCTGCTTTTGGTGTATTTCGGGCGGCAGCAGCGCCACTTACAGGCATGACATAGTACTACATCGTTTCCAGCATTTTCAGCGGTCTAGTGTGAACGGACACGTTAATGAATCGAATGCGTTTGAAAGGAAGCCTTTTTTGCGCTTGCGTATGCGTTTTACCGTGTGGGGCCGGGGTCTAAGCCAAACTATATCCGGTCACAGAGATCTGCTATTTTAAAGTAAAGTCAACACATATAGACCCTAAATATAGTCTATATTCAGAACGAGAAAAGTCTTAACATATATATCCTTTTTTGTAAACATATGACAAATGTGTGAGGGTGATGACGTCAGAGCATCGTCCTATGTGCCAGGGCTTAGCCCCGGACAGCCCCAGCCCAATTTAACCCCTGGTATTTGTGAGGGAGCTCCTATATGGCATTACCCCGCTGAAGCTCACCAAAGTTTAACATATTTCATAGTTCAAAGTTTTGTCAATTGTTTTGTTTATTGGTCAAATACTGGTTTCTAATGTTTTCTGAGGAGTTTTACTGGAATGAAAGAGCACAGAGTACAGAAGCAACAAAGCAGCATACTGCATTAAACCTGACCTTCACAGAGAGGTTGAAGTTCATGTGGAGAGAAGGCTTCAGTAGTCTGTCTGCACTCTGTTTAGTTTTGCTATCTTACAATCAATATAGTCAATGTGAGGTAAAGTGTGTTGCCAATGTAACCGGTTAGAACTCAAAGTTGCGATGAGGTCTTAAAATGTATGGAAAGGGTCTTAAAAAAGGTCTTAAAAGGTATTAAATTTGACTTCAGGATTCCTGCATATACCCTGTATACACATTGATGCAAAAAAAGAGTACATAAAATCAAACAGCCAAATCATCAATATTTCAACACATAATTTTTTCTTATGGAAAAATGTACCTTGTCTAATTATACTCACTCATTTTAAAGCAATATACTTAATATAATCCATCAATATGATTGTTTTATCGATTTATGGCTAAATCCCCCTTCCGGAAACCAAAAAAGATGATCACATCTAATCTCTGAGAATCATTTGGAAGAGACACATAACATTTTTTTGCAAATGTTGTTCCTAAATAATCTAGTATACTTATATACAGTACATACACACCTTCAACAGTATTAAGCTTAGCATTGTTGCTAAAGCGTGAGAGAAAGTGTGTGTGTGTGTGTGTGTGTGTGTGTGTGTGTGTGTGTGTGTGTGTGTGTGTGTGTGTGTGTGTGTGTGTGTGTGTGTGTGTGTGTGTGTGTGTGTGTGTGTGTGTGTGTGTGTGTGTGTGTGTGTGTGTGTGTGTGTGTGTGTGTGTGTGTGTGTGTGTTCAGTGCTGCAGCAGCAGGATTTGCCTCTGAATGACATCACCACAGACTCATCCTGCTTCTGTTGTCTGCAGCTTTTCGAAGGATTTGTTTATATTTCAAATTTCCCAGATCACAGGCAGGAAGATCATCATTATGCCTGCAGATCACAGGAGGAGCGTAGTGACGCGTGTTTTAAGTCGGGTTTTCCCTCTAAGCCACTTTAGGCCTGCTCTTCGGAAACAGCTGTAGCTCTGTGATCCTGAGCGCTTTGTGTGTGTTCATCCTCCCGGCTTTCAGCAGAAAAAAAGGGAGCAGTTTTTACAGCTTCTTTGTTGTTTGGGGACTTCACAAGAAATCAAATATTGTGTGATGGCAGATCACCTCTTCACTGAGACCTAAAAAAGGCTGACACACAATACAATATCAACGCAGCCCTCCATTGTCAGAGTAAGGCGATTCTGCTTGTCATCTTTGGCAACAAAAGCTACCAGCAGCTTTTGTGCGGCCAACAAGTGTCTCCGACAAACACATCTGTCAACTTAAACCGTGGTGGGTTGAGATTTCTCTAAAGGTTCTCCTGGAGGCCCGCGGGGCAGGTTTTCCTGGCAGTATTCGTGGGTGTTGTCGTACACGTCTGTATCAGAAAAATGGGGAGTGTTGAAGGTCCTCGCCCTTACATTCCTGTGTGATCATTGCTTGTTGTTGAAAACCAATACAATTGATTAAATTAGATGTGTTGTAATCATCCTAAGTCTCTGTGGTGGTTGCTAAGAGGGTTAGAAATGGAGAAAAGGTTGCATTCTTTTAAAACAACTTACTCAATAAGGTGCATTTCATCAGTACAATTCCTCATGGTAAATTGCAAGAAGTGTTTTATCAAGCTCTTGGAGGTCTGGAGAAAATGGTGGGGTTATCCCCAGGGTTTGATTCCAACAGTTTGATTCCTGGTAGTGGGACCTTTTGACTGAAAGTAAATGTAAAGTGGGGCGGGGGTTATCGTTGATGTACTTGCAAGAGTTAGCTGCTGGGTGAGGAGAAGAACTAAAGGCCTGGGTTTACTTGAAACAAACTTTTATGAAGTGTTGTCTGACCTCATATAAAGAAGAAATGGTGTTGTGCAGATGAGCTCTTCTTCTTTCCTATTTGTGGTAAAGTGGGTATAGCCTCACATGATGTAATTGACTGCCTTATCCACAGAGTACTGTGTAAGTTGTAAAACAGCAGTTCAACTTTGGTAGCACCCTAATTATAAACAAGTCATATGTGCATCCTGCTGTGTTGCAATAGGGATATTTACAAGCTCATCAGCTTGTAAATAACTTTTCAGCAGATGTATAAAGAGCACATGCTAGCCTTAAACACACCATCAATCTGAATATGGCATGAGCTTCTCTATACCTGTTTCTTCTATCCGTCTCTTTAGCTGCTAGATTCACCAATATTGTCATCAGCTTGACTCAGCAGTGTACAGACGAGTCTATGGCATTAGTGTCTTATCTGAGACATTCTTAATAAAGAAATGAGCTTTTTATACTCAGGAAACTCACATTGGCATCTGACTTTTGGGCGCTGTTACCATTCCCTAACACATCTACCGTCCATTGAGGGTTGACAAATAAAAGAGGAAAGCACTGCACCAGTCACTGAAAACACTCATGTTCCAAGAAACTGCTTGTATTCAAAGTGTTTCTGTGTATATTGAAAGTGTCATCAGGTGTGATAGGAAGCGCCGCTCAGGTCTCGTGTTTCTGGGTCTCTCTTAAACACACAGCGGGTGTTGGATTATCTGGGGATCTGCAGAGCAGCGCTGGGCGGCTTTGTGCTGTACAGGAAGTGTGTACAGATATCCTGACGCTTCCCCGTATCCTGGGGGCTGGAAACCACATAAAGGAGAGAATACAATACTGCCTCTGCCGGAAATCCTGCCATCACACACAGGTGGGGCGACAATGGCTGTCCTCCCTCCCTCTCTGGATCCACCTCATCAACCTCTCACTTCTCCTCCTCCATCACACTCTCACCTCCTTTATTTTTTGTAACTCTACGTTCTTTCTCTTTCTATCTTTCTCACCCTGGCACCATTCCTCCTCTCTCTTTCTTCCTCTCCTCTCTCCTTCTTTCTTTTTTATTTCGTAATACAGAAATTGTGTTGGTAACCAAATATTTGGTTATAGAAAAATATCAAAATGTAATTCTGAGTTAAGTTTTGTCGTGCTGAAGAGATATCCCACAAACAGTGGCCTTTTTTGGTCACAGAAAAAAACATACTATTATCATTTTTACATATTTGTTATTGTAAATGAGTTATTTTTCATTATCCGTTATACCGGGAATCATTTCACAATTGCAATATGAGGTATTATAATCACAATTAGTTATTTTTTCCAAATCATGCAGCTTCTTATTCCTCCTCTCACTTTCAAACTCTCACATCTGTCTCTCTTCTCCAGAGCCGGCCCGACCCATGAAGCGACATAAGCGGCCGCTTAGGGCCCTGCAGCCACTAAGGGCCCCCTAGCAAAAAAAAAAAAGAAATATTTTTTTTTCTCAGTACACCGTTGCCGTGATAAGTATGTCATATGGGTGTTGAGAGATGTATCCATAGATCTCTTAATTTTGCTCTCAAAGTGCACCAGATTGATGCATTTGACTTTAATATTAAAAAGAAATCTACCCGGGGGAGCTTGCCCCGAACCCCTCTAGAGGAGGTGAGGATGTTAGGTCCACGGTGTTTACATGCTTATTTATACAATATGTGTGCTTATGCTAACATCATAAGACAAAAGCTGGTTCCGTGTTGTGTGTAGCGAGAACGCGCTAGAGTGAGGGGGGCCCCCAAGCCAAAGCTCGCTTAGGGCCCCCAAAAGTCTAGGGCCGGCCCTGCTCTTCTCCTTTACGTTTTTGCCTCAGGTGTGATCAGACTGAATGTGAATCACATTTTAGAGGCTATATGATTCATTAAAAGTCCATGCAAAGAACCAAATGAACAAAAAAATGTACACACATTTTCCCTGGTTGGCAATCATTTATTTCACTAAGTAGCCTTGCAGAGCAATTTTACGAGTGGGTTCCTGTTGGTTCCACACACTTTAACTGGTCAACAGTTAGTAGCAGTAAGGCACGAAGAAATGCAGCAACAAAGACTACAAGCAAGCTAATATTGATGCAAACAGTGCACGATTTGAAATATAATTATACTTGAAAATCAGATTTGCAAATGTCTTATGAGGAAGGAAATGCATTCATCAGGTTGGTCAGACCTCAAGAAACCACAGAATGTTTTTTTCGGTATAACTGAGCATAAACAGAACCTAGTTGTTTGACACAGAACGCCACAATAGTAGAAACAGTTACAAATAATAATAGGAGAAAGATAGTGAATAATAACCAAACTAGAGATATGCTGTAGTTTTCACTTCTCGTCTTTCTTTTACTCGTCTTGACCTCCTCTGCCTCACCTACCCTTCTAACTTCCTTTCTCAATTTCTTGTCCTCTATCATCATTTTAGTCTTCTTTATCTCTTGTTTCCCCTTCTCTTATTCTCTCCATTTGTCTCTCCTTACCTTCCCTCTTTCATCCACCTGCCCTCATTTTCTCTTTCCCTACTTGTTATCGCCTCGATCTTACTCACATGTCACCTCCTCATTTCTAATCTCCTTATCTCCCCTCCTATCCGTGTCTCATCCCTCCTTCCTCTCGGCCTCCTCCTCTCCCTCGCTCGCTGCCTATCTGTTACAGCTTCTCTCTGTGTTTTTGGCTTTGTCTCGTTGTATCCCCCGGCTCTGCTACCAGCCAGTGTCTCTGCTCGGGGGTTGATTGACGGTGGGAAGAAAAGAGAGAGTGTTATTTTGATTCCTCGACCGTCTTATCTGACGCGACGTGTAATTTTCTCCTCAGAAGCAGGAGATTAGCGGAAGGAAATGGCTTCTGCAGAGTTTGAAGTGACAGTGCAGAAGATGTATGTGTTGATTCTGCTCAGACATCATGTGTAATCATGTTTTATGGTGTGTGTAAACAGATTTCTCACACTGATACTCTTCATATCCTGCTGCCACATCAAGGCAGTTTCAAATAGATACAAAGAGGAAGAACACCCTGTGGTGGACACAGCTCTGTGGCTTCCGCTTTACAAAAGCTACGGACAATTGATTGCTTCCTGGAGACTTTTGATGCCAAAAAACTGATACATGTCAGATTATAACTGCGTATTAGGTAAGGTATCTGTGTCTTTAACTGAAAATATTATTTTCTTATTGTCCTTAACCTGTTCTACACCCCCACCCCCCCCCCCCCCCCCCCCAATACAGGGGGGAAAAACGCGTCATCTGCAGGAAACAGCGTCTGAGGGCATCTTAATATTCAATAACCTATGAATTTTTTTTATCCATGTAACGGGAAGAAACTCAGCTAACAGATCTTTTTTTTTTAAAAACCCACAAAGCATTAGCTCTGCCTCTGAATTAGCCACGAGCGAGAAAATGCTAACGCATTACTGCACAGAAACTCACTAATAACACCCTTATTACTTATCGTGATAAGTCCAACCCATCGATTAGCATTATGAGAAGACACAGAATCGATCGGTACCTACATTATCACTCCATGATAAGAACTCGCGAAGATATTAACAAGAACAGGCATCAAAACATGTGGCGCTAGGTAGCTAAAAACGGCAAAATAGCTTACCTTTGTCGTTGTCTGGTCAAAAGTGGTCTTCAATGGCATTAAAACGATAAAAACGCTGCTGAAGGTTAATCCATAGGTTACTCCAATGTGTCTGTGTCCCTTTGAAATGATTTCTGATAATCCATAAGCACTAAACCTGCTTTTCCGTTTCCAGATGTCAGAGCGAGAGATAGGTTCAGTCTGATGCAAACCTGCATGCGCAAAGCCCCCACCTTTTTTTATTAATGTGTGTGTCTATGTGGAAATCCCCCTTCGATTCTATTGGCTTTAACGGTCAAAAAGAGATGTCAATCACCAAAACCGACCAATGGGTTCCAGAGAAACGGTAAAACCCTCTCTAAAAAGGTCAAATGTCAATTGTTTTGCTTCAATCTTGATACAGGGTACTTATTATATGTTGTACTTTGGATTCCTAGAGCTTTTAGTCTACCATACCACCATCCAAGGGTAGTTTTCACTATAAGTAATAAATAATTTTTGGACGGACACTATAATTTACAGTTTTTTACTTTGTTCAATCTGAATTTTCTTTAAAATAAAAAAACATCTATATTGATTCTGACTTTTCTACAACCAACTGACAGGTTTATCATTACTTTGAGAAAAAAGATTATCAATTTTCCCCTTTTAGAAGGGAAGATATGGAGATTTGTTCTGGAAATGTCTTTTTCGAGCCTGAGACCTGAAAAACAGGCTCAGTGCTTAACACGTAAACCTCGAAGAGCTTTTTCACGAGTTGTTAACAGCACAGACTACTTTTTGTTTGCTTGAAACAACTTGAGATAATCTAAAGATGTACAAATCGGGGAAAGGAATTTGTTTTCAATTATCCGTCCCACTTTAGACTCATTATCTTTTATTCAGAAGGTTTTGTTTTTCAAGATGAGCGGCATCCTCATTCTTTATGTGTGTTAATGATACAATTAAAAATAGAATACAATTGGTGAAAGGAACACGATTTTCAACTACCTGTCGCACTTATCTTTTATTACAGAATATTTAGTTTATTTAAAACTTCAAACCATCCTCCAGTCTTTGCTCAGACTCTCCACTTAACAGGACTTGTGTTTCATAACAATTAACCAATCAGTCATGCTAATTATCATGCCTGTTTCCAAGAAGCAAAGCAGAAAATCACGTCACAACCTTCTAAAATAGAGGAGGTCTGAGTCAATGGTTGGACATAACATTTGGTATGATTTATTTTACTCATAAAGCCAGGACCTTGACCTTAACCAAGTAATGATTACAACCAAACATAACCGCCGTTAACCCTTGACCCTTAGAACATTTGTCCTCTAGGCCCGTCCACACTACAGCTTCAAAAAAAGCTTGGAGCTGGGCGTGTCTGAAGCTTGGGGATTTTATTCGAGCACCGCGACCAAGAACCAATCACATGAATGAACGCTTTTTTTGAAATATAGAAATCAACGGCGGGATATCTCTCCCAGCTTAGACGCGGTTTGATTGGCTAGGGCTTGAGCTGTCAGATTTTCAGAAACAGGATTTGATTGGCTGGCTCTGGCTACTCCGGCGTCTCCGGCTGCAGAAGTTGAGCATTGTTCAACTTCAGCAGCCGGAGACGGCGGAGAAGGACCGCTACGCTACCCACAATTCAGTTCGGCGAAAAGCGAGGCAACGTCACGTCACCCCATTCAAAGTGAATGGGCAGACGCGTTGGAAACCGTTTTTGAAGCTGTCGAAGCTGTAGTGTGGTCGGGCCGTTAGTGTCCGGTTGCTTCAGGCAGCAGCGCCTGGCCTTCGCTGGCATTTCAACCTGACACACACACGCTCTCTGTTTGTCTGGCTGAGGCTGAGAGGTGTGTCTGAGGGAGTTCAACAGGTGACACTGAACCACCGGAGAGGGCAGGCCTATGATGACAATGTGTGTGTGTCCTTGTGAGTGTTAATATAGTGCTTGTGCCCGGAGGGTTAAAGTGTGTGTGTGATACCTGTGATCATGCTTTTGTTGCGCGTGTGTTTGTTCTCTAAATATGTGCGTGCATGTTCCTGGAAAAGCATTCATTGCATGTGTCTGGGTGTTCTTAGTTTGACTGATGACTTGACAGCCGTGTGAGCGACAGCAGCACAGACTCCTGGGAGTGTGCAGGGACGGGGGGGCAGAGGCCTCTGAAAGTCGATCCCATTGTCTCATCTTCAGTCTGCTTTACTGCATTTTCAGTTGTTGTGTAGACCGAGGGTACAGGGCAGGGGGATGGAGGGGTCTACAGTTTAATAAGATTGTTTTCACAGTTGCTCTCCTGCTCCTGGAGCGAGCGCCTGCTGAGGCTGACCGTCGGCCCGGGTCGAAGGTCAGGGACCCCAGATCACAGGGGTTCAAGTTCCTCATTTGTTCTCATATCATCCAAACTCAGAGATATTACATTTAAAGCTCAGTGTCAGTGCATGTGTTTAACCAATACTAGACTCAAACACACACAACTTTCTGAATCTTAGTGTTAAAGAATAAACTACTCTTTCAAACATTACGTTTAGCTTAGCAGCATTGAGCGTGATCTTTTCCATCATAAAATAAGATAGGATAAGATAAGATCCGGGTTGGGAAAAGTAATTGGATACTGTACTTGAGGAAAAGTAGAACCACTATGGTCTTAAAACAGTCCATTATAAGTAATAGTCATGCATTCAAAATGTTATTTAAGTAAAAGTACGAAAGTATTATCATCAAAATGAAATTGAAGGACAAAAACTAAAAGTACTCATTCTTCACAATGGCCCATTTCAGTATTATAGAGTATAGAATAATACAAGAATAATCAACCAAATTTACTCAAAGTATCAAAAGTAAAAGTAAAGAATATTAAATCCTCCTGCTTTTCATCACTTGTCCAAGCAATTTAAACATCTATTTTGTCAATATGGAGCCAATAATAGAGACATTGTAAAATACATGATGATGATAATAGTATATGACCTTTTCACAAAAACAAAAATAATGGTGCCATTTAGGGAAAATGACTCCAATTCCTCAGTGTTTTGTGTTTAAGAAATGTGCAAAAAACGTTCTGTTTTAATCAGGCAGATTAAATGACCAGATTGAGCTGGTTGTTACGTATCTGTGAAGGTAGCTTCCTCCAAAATGCAATTCTTACAATCTGGCACCTGGTTGCTATGTTACAAGACGTTGACGCCCAGAAACGTGCTGAGCATAACAGTGAAAAGAAAAGAGGGCAGGGTGAGGTCCCTGCAGATACAGACACATTGTTCTTTAGGAAAATCCTACTCATTGGGCCCTTAAAGTCAACAGTAATAAATCTCAGCTCTTTGATACCAACACCAGACGGGTGTCAGAGTCTCTGACGGGGTGACTGAATGTGTTTAAAATGCAGGACACCACACACTGCACAACCCTCCATTTTACTGCACTAAACTGCCTTTAAAATGCATTTACACAAATAACCTCACCACATCTTGTGTCTCTTAAGAGCCGACGCTCATTCCAGCTTGATGTATTGATCTAAGCAGTCTTTCTAGAGAAGTCTGTATAATGCAGTAATTACCCTCATGTGGTTATCATTCGGGGTCTAATAAACCAGAGGGGTTTTTTAATCTGTGTGCCAAGACATGATGTAGTCAGTGAAAAAGAGAGCGACAGGACACAAGACAATGTGGAGACTCTCACGACGGTGGCCGGTCAAATCTGCTTTTTCCATCCGCCACTACTGTTAATAAAAACTCAAACGTTGGGAACTTTTTATTGACTTTGCCATTACAGCTCTCCTTGTCAGCTTTCACTACTTGGCTTCCTCTTGGCTTTAGAGAGGAAGACAGTGATGCTTTTAAGATTCAAGGATCAGGGATTTTTAACTGCCATGCATGTATGGACACAAAGAGTTCCTCAAAATAGAAGCACAGTCGTTTTCCTGCTATAAATCATGCCAGTTAAATAAATAAGCCTCTACACTTACTGTGCAACTACTGTGGCATATATGCTCTTTTAAATGAATGCATTTCACAGGCTACTTAAAGATCTGGTGTCCAATGTTAGCAGTGCAGATGATTTTCTAGTCATTACCCTGAAATGTGAAAGTTCCTTTTCTCATCTACTCTTTATCTGTCTCAGGATTTTTGAATGAAAGTTGCAGTAAGATGTTAAAGGATAGGGAGTGGTGCAAGTAGGGTGTCGTTCCCCATTGGATGTGATGCTGTAGTCTGGGTGAAGGGCTCAGAAAACAGGTGTCAGCTGTGTGGATCAATACACTGGCAGAGGTGCAATAGTAGCTCAAGAGTATGAAATATGTCTTTCAATTGTCTTTTCATCGCCACCTCGATTAAAGCTCACCAAGGCGTTTACCAAACAGTTACCGACCCTAACCCTGTCTTCAGACTTGTGGAGGCCGGTGATCCGCCCTCCTGTCAGAGGAACCAATCAACAAACTTCAGACTTATTGTAATCGTACATACAGTGATCTTAGTAGGGAGAATCTTTGACCCTCTATTCACTCTCCTGTGTCCTCAACCAGGAGGAACACACTTAAAAAAAGAAGAGGCCACCACATTCTTCATCAGCAGATTGACATTGTTTCAGCGCTTTCAAATGGTGTAGCAAGTGATTACAAGAGTTTTTCATTCGAGCTCCAGACTTTGTGTCAGCAACTTGAGGCGCGAGTAATAAGTTTGAGTCGAGCGATCAGGTCATCTACAACAGGATTTGTTCATAACCAAAAACATTGCACTTGGTCAACAGTTGATTTCTTTGCTAATATAAAAGCTAAATTGTTTACAGACAATAGCAGATGGGTTCTAAGAGCTTGAATTTCGACTTGCTTGCAATCACAACAACTGCTATCCTGCATTTAGACAAAAAACGCTCAAACGTCGGTCTTACGACATACCTTTGGAAACATAAAATGACATGTCTGTACTGAGTTAAGTAAAGGCTACATGAGGAAATAGTAAAAGTAGAGTATCTCGAGACTCTTTTAGACACGGCTAGTTTTAAATGACTACCTTTTTATTTCCGTGTTTCTTGTGTAAGTTCAGTTGTAGTCTGTTTGCTTCCAGTCAAAGCATAAAGTTGTCAGAGCTGGAGTTTGTTTTAGGAAATCCACGAGACCAACACCACGAGCCAAAACTGACCATCAGCAGCTCCTCTCTTTCTCTTGGACTCGCAATTGAAGCCACAAGTACACACACACACACACACACACACACACACACACACACACACACACACACACACACACACACACACACACACACACACACACACACACACACACACACACACACACACACACACACACACACACACACACACACACACACACACACACACACACACACACAGCCAAGAAAGGACACATAGAGCCAAGAAAGGACACACACCAACCAGTGCCTATGTTTTTCCATGGATGGTGAAGCCAAAACCACCACAGATTAGATAACAGTCATGGATGCCGATGAACAACTGCTCCTCTCACGGCTTTCGGAGGGAAGCTACATGTTATCATCGCTCACACACAATCACCTGTCACGATGACAGCGTTGACACAACACACCACAGAAGCCGTATGAGCTGTGTGTGTGTGTGTGTATGTGTGTGACCTGCTGTGACCTCCATGCCGTTGAACTCACAAACCCCTCTGGCCTCCGTCCGCTCGCTTATTTCCACGACAGCGACGGAGCCGGATCTCCGCCCAGCCGAGTGTCCATAATGACGCCCGCGACTCACCCACTCAGCCCAGAGAGGTCACGGAGGCATGCGTGTAGTGCCGGACCGCATAATAGGCTAATCACTGTAAAACAAACACGCTGACTTACCCACAACCCTCCTCTCCCTCCTCTTCCCCGGCATGCTTTCGGAGTCTGCGGTGTACGGTGGATGCACTCACCATGGCATTACATTTGAAGAGGATATGTGGTCTCTCTCCGAAGAGTGAAAACAGTATTTATACTTGATTCTGTGCACAAACACTACCTTCTGTGTTTAATTCAGCTCTAAGGCACGAAAGAGGATGACTGAATGTGAGCAGATCAAGGGGGTGGCATCTGTTTGGTGCATTCAACAGGGCGTTAGCATTAGTACAAGTAGAACTTATAAAAAGTACTAATAAATAGAAGCTTGTTGTTCTCTTACTTACAGCTACAGGGTTTTTAGCTGATCTCATTTACTTTAATATCTTTTGGTGACTTTCTGGCACTACTTTCTTCACAAAATTGCATTTCTGTTTTATTTTAAAAAATAATGCTTTCAAAAGGGGAAGTCAAACCACATCTGACCTCTCCAAAACTACTGATATTGTCTCTTTAGAGTTTCAACAATTCTTTAACCTCCAAACCAGAGTGGATCAGATGATTAGCAAAAAACGATAAAAGAAAAAGTTGTGGAAAACCTGTAATGTAAAATCAGTGAGACATTAGTTACTTTTTCCTTTGTTCATCTTGAGGATTTGTAGAGCTATTAGATTCAATGATATTAGATTTCCTTTATGAGCCTAATTTTGGAAATAGTTTTTCATAGCAGCATGTAAACAAGGCATTGCATATGAATACCAAAATACAAATAAATGGGAAATAAGATATAGTGGAAACACAATATAAAATAACATTGAACTACATTTATAAACAGTCATCAAAAAGCCAAGAGAATACATCAAAGTAAAACAAGCTAAAATAGAACAAGACAGGTATAAAAGTTACAGAGCAGTGTAAGATATCAACATAGGATACTTTTTACACTATAAATGTGCAACACTTAATAAATGCCAACATCTGTGTCGTTTTTGGTATTTAAAGTATTATTTTAAAGCTGTTTTACAGCATCAAATGGTGTAATTCACCTTAATTGCACCACTTGAGAGTGTACTTGTCAGACCATGAATATCTGCCACAGTTTCATCATGCAAAGTAGTTTCTTAACTCCTGACCATCCAACTAGTTTCCCAACAGTGTGACAGTGAAAACACAGCATTTTCTCCTCAGTGTACACTGGCACGCAGCATGGGGCTTCAGCAATATGCCATTATGTCTGTATGCAAGCATGCTGAAGAGCCAATGACAGCAACAACTAACACAGCAGAGCAGAGGGACTTTTTTCCTGTCTTTTGCTACATTTGGACACCCCCACCCCCCACCCCCCATTGTGTAATCCTACCACTGTCACATGCATGTCCCTCTGTGTGATTGAAGTGGTTGAAAAGAGAGGAGGGGGGGGGGAGGGGGCAATAAGAACAAGAAGCGTGGTTACATTTCAGCCTGGCTGGTGCCAAGCTCTTATTGAAAGTATACAGGGCTAACCCCCCCGCGTTTCTATGCCTCCCCTGCCATGGTAACAAAACATGGAAATGTGAAAACAATGTGAGCGTGAGCAGTTTTATCCGCTGCTACCGCCACAATGAGTTGTGCAATTAGCCATTATGACTGAGTAGGGGCCACTTATTGGATTTGAGAGCGCTTAGATTGTCGACGGGGGCCACTCCAGGGACGCCGGTTGATATTGGGTGCAGGATCTGGTCCAGGAGCTGGTGTTAGGTGCCAGTAGAGTGCCACTACCTCCCAGTTCCAATAGCAATTAGCCTAATGGCTCTCTGCGCTGCTGCTGGTCTCTACTCCACATAATCAACACTGTTTGCTTTATTCTCTCCGCTCTCGTCCTATAATGTTCTCTTCTGTAATATCTGCCTAGCCCATTGACCTAAAATTGAGGTTGACAATTGAAAAGACAAAGCCGTTTTGATTCAAAAATGGTTGTTTGCATTTTGGAGATTGTGATTTATCTGCTTTTATGATATTTCACAACAGATATTTTTAAAGCAGAATATCAGGTGGCTAATGTCAGAATCAGAATCAAGTTTATTGCCAAGTAGGTTTACGCATGCAAGGAATATGCTTGGGTGTAAAGTGGTGCAATGAATACAATAAGGGGAATTCAGTTATACTGTATATATATATATTAAATATAATATAATGTCTTGTTACTTTTGCCGACAAAATATAGCTATAGGTGGCAGATCAGATTCTGTTACAGCATTTTAAAATATATTTAATTCCTTCACACATCTAAAACGATACATTTCCATTGCTAGTATTCAATGATTGAAGCAGATAGCATTACCTCAAGCGTTGTTGCAATGATTCTGGCATTTGGTATTGGATGAGAGAAAACAAACAAATCCGAAAAAAGGTGACATTTCATTCCAGACTAGTTTCTATATCAGAATATGGAAAAAAGAATGATCATGAACAAGATAAATCACAGTAACAACATTATCATGATATAAAAAAAATCGTCTTTTCTGTCAAATTATTCTTTATCTTTGTTTACTGTGTGATTTGTTGGATGAATTACACTCAAAATGCAAGTGTATACAGGTGAAGAGAGTCTGTTACCATGACTGTATTAAAGCATATGAAAGAAAGCACTATACACTAATGGAGAGTGAGAGGTGAAGGATAATTTACACAATATTTGTGTATGTATACTACATTATTGATACGTGTTATTGATATTTAGTTTAAGTTTATTTTTTAATAAAGTTATTGTTAATACTGGTTTTCGCAACAGCCCATAAAGACACACAAGGCAACATTACCAGGAGAAATACGTATGACGCCTTCACATGCGTTAATTAGAAAAAGCCAGGTTAACACAGGATCTGAAACGTATGTGTAATGAACTAAAGTTACTCATCATCAAGTCACACTTTCTCTCCTCCATTTCCTGCCAGAGGAAGATGGGGTAAGGGAAGGACAAAAGGCAGAGGGTGACATGATGTCAGGGATAAACAAGGTTGTGAAAGTGTGAGTAGGCCTACGTTACATCAGTGTTGATACGACACTCCTTCTCCCCGTGGTGCATTTAGCCAACGTAATGTAGTAATCTCTTCTGTGTGGTGAAAGTCCTCGTGCAGCTCGTAAAGTCTTGTCCTCCTGAGCTTCATCTGCGGTCATGTTGCTCGCAGATTCAGTTAATGGTCCCGTGGCTTCTCCGACCTAGCTGTGTGTAACAGTTGCAGCAGGGGTGTTGCAGCAAGGAGGAAAAAGTCAAATGCCTTCACGATGAAAGTGCCTCTAAAGGTCTTCTATCATCTTCTACCAAGTGTCACAAGTCTTGAGATCTTTACAGAAAAATCCTTTCTTTCTTCGTCAGTTTGTTCCAAAATTATCCATATTTCTGTAAAAAAATTACAAACAGCTGATCTGCCATGTTTTGATTTAGTTACAGTTATCTCCGTAAACGTACAGTATATCGGGAGCAACATTTTTGATTTGAAGTGAAATGCTTTTTGTCTATGCAACTATGGCAAGTAGTGGCCAAGGGAAGTTGGTGTAACTGGTTAAGAAGAAACAAATATGTACTTTTGAGATGGGATTCAAGCTGCTTTTTTTCTGTGTTTACATCATAACTTCAACATTTCGTTCTGTAGGTTACTCATATTGTTTCAACTTTCGTCACCTAAGGCCCTAATTTATGACACAATTAACACAGGTTGGAGGTAGGGCAACAATACTTTTGAGAACAACTTTTGAGATGTAACTCAAGCTGGTGTTTCTTGAGTCTGCACACATCACAACTTCAATAGTTTGGACATTTTGAAACCTTCTGTAGTGCTTTGTCACGTAAGGCCCTAATTTACTACACAATTGACACATGTATGTTAATTAAATATGATCTGCTTCAAACATTTGAATGATTCCTAGCTATTTCAAGTGAAGTAAAGTGTGCATAGCAGACCACACACACCTTTCTTAATAAAACACACAGCGATCATAAACAGCTCCAGTGCTACGTGCCGGGCTTAGTGATGCGTGTTAAGAGGCTGCTTTTCTCTGTTGCTGCTGACAGACTGTCACCATCAGATCTGTTAACAGAGAGATCAGCAGCAGGTCCAGCAGGTGTGTGTGCTTCTGTGTGTGTGTGTATGTGAGATTTTGTGTGTGGTCACCGATCCACAGAGAATCATGAAGGAATCCAAAGGTCCGAACACATGATATATGTGAGGGAACACTGCTCTCTAGTGTTGGTTTCATGTTATTGCACCTCAATGTAATTGTCTCATCTTCAGTTTTCATACTTGTGGGTAAGAAATCTTTCTTAATTCCTGTATGGAAATTAAATTGCTGAGCAGCAACAGCAATCAGAGTAAAACACAGGATAGGACAGGTAAGTGATAACACAATAATAAAGACAAAAGATGGAGTAGTTGAGTTGACATACTGTATCTACAGATATGAGTGAAAACCTTCATCACTATGAATAAATAAGTATACATTATTCTATTACAAAACATTCGAGGTCCTTTTGTGCTATTGACAGGTGCTATACATTTTATAGCATGCATTGCATTATGGGAATTTAGGTATTGGACCTTGACTTTTAGAGATACAAAATCTGCGCACTTCATAAACAAGTGGAATATGATTCATTTAAATGAATGTCTTTGAACTGTGATGAGATTTTCATCTGAAACCTGGCAGCTTAAAGGTTTAGTTCATCTGCAACATTATTAATAACGTTTATGAAGTTCAAATCAGAAATATATTCCTGTTTGGTTTGATTTGATTGCCACAAATGATTAAAAGCTACAGTTTGCTTCAAATCCTGCTGTGATAGCTCAACATATTCTAATGTGCTATGAAGTTGGATTATGTTTGGTTATTACTGAGGAACTATATCTTTATAAATATATTTTTGTAAAACAACATGTCACTGAAGTTTTAAAAAAACTGTTTTGGGGAGGGTAGGACATATTACATTTGCTGGGGAATATTTCCAGCAGCGGATTAATCCACTTGTTTCAGTAGTAATTGTAGGAACATGTCCCTCATTGCAACAGTGTGGCTCATTGGTTTTTAAAGTTTTTAAACAACAATTGAGATGAGAAAAATAAGATGTATCAGGCGTTGATACTCACACAGTTTGAATCTTTGAAAATGTGAGTAAAGTCATTTCCTGAAACAACTGGTCAATGTAGTTATAATCAAACGTTACTCAAACAGAAGGAAACGTTGCTTTAGGGGCTTAAACAGTTTAATGAGACTTTTTTTCAGATGTGGATTAATCCAAATGTGGTGCTCCGAGTGATAAGGGGCTTCAGGGTGGCTTATAATGAGTCAAAATGCATATTAATACCTGGCCCTGATTCACACCCGTTTCTTTTTGATAGGAGATGAATTTCTGATAATGGTATTTGAAAAAGGGTTGTTGTGGAGCCTTTTCATTGAAGAAACAAACCTCCAAAACACAGCAGGTGACACCTTTAAATAATTGCTTTGTGATTGGAGGAAACTGTGTTGAACCTAAATAGAAAATGAAGATTTCTTTATTAGGTGGGATATTAATGATTAATAGAAATTAGGGTTTTTATTACAGACAATCTGTTCATCAGTGAATACCTGCCTTTGTCTCCATGATTCAAAGGCTTGCTTGAGCCGGGTGAATATTTATGGTACGCTCCAGAGGGATTCTAGGAAGCACTGAGAGCAGATTCCTAGAAAGCAGCATGTCGTACAGCTGGTACATCTGCACTCTCTGATGGTTTGTGGGAAAGAAAAGTCCACGAGGTTGCACAGAGGATGCTGCAGGTATACACAAACATGGTATATGTCTTTTTAGAAGAACGGGAAGATTTTATATTTTTATGTTCATCATTTACTGTCTCTGAAAAGACTGAGGATCCAATCTGGATTTGTCATCATGTCAAGTTACCCTCCTTCTGTCCACATTGACTTCCATTTTTTAGCAGTTGTCATTTCAAAATGGTAGTTTTTCTGTGGTCATTCATGTGATTCTGAGAGGAACATTTAAAAATGTCTTACAGATAGACAGGTTGACGCAGGATGGAGCAAGAGTTTCAAAAAGTACAATTTTCTTACAATACGAATACCTCAATGTAAAACGTACATTGTTTTTTAAACTTGAACTGCGTTACAATTTTTAATGATGACTCTTTTTTTGATACTATTAACATAAATTAGCAGCAAGCTGTACAGTAAGAAATGATCCAATTCAACAGTGTTTTAGATCAACTTTAAACATAAATAATATCAGTTACAGAGGTTAGCACTTTTAAAAAGTAAGAAGATATCATATTTCTAATGAAATTGCAACAACACTTTTTGGTTATTTTTTTCTTAAGTTGTAGTGTCTGCTTGGTCTTTGTTTTTTATTTGCCTCATTGTTGGAAATAAGTGTTTGTCATGTTATCTGATTGAGCTATACTCAGGTGAATGTTGAAAAGTAAATGATTTATAAAAGTCTGTTCAACAGATGGCGCCATTAAGCCTACTCAAGCCCCCCGTCTCTCCTACTAAACTAAGACATTTGGACAGGAAGGATGATCTTCTGTCTGATAATCACTTTTGTTTAGGTGGTTTCAATGCTGAGACACACACACACACACACACACACACACACACACACACACACACACACACACACACACACACACACACACACACACACACACACACACACACACACACACACACACACACACACACAAGGCCCAGACACGTGCACAGACAGGACCTACAATTTCCACACTTTTGTTAGCCCCGAGTCCACAGTGCATTTACAACCCGAACCACCTTGTATGTAATGTAAATGTGTAGGGGGGGTACAGTGGGTGGTCATTGAAAAATGTGTTCTGATCATAGACTGTATGATACATGTTCTTCACAGAAAATGAGCCAAGGCCATTGAGTGTGGGTTTGAACAAATGATTTATCATATCATTTTTCTTTAGCTAAATAATGAAAAGGGTTCCACAGATCCGAATACCATACAAGGGTTAGACGTCCATGAAGAAACTAAAACAATCAATTATTACAATTATATATAAAAATTACAGCAGAACAAGCTGTATCATGCAATACTGACTTATTATCACCTTGGTAATTGTCATTTTTAAGTGTGGTTGCATGCCAACACAATGACCTGAAAGACGCTAAGATGCTACATTGAACGAGATGATCATTTATTTCTATTGGATTGTCTACGTTTGTTTACATACTGTCATTTCATCCATTCTTGATTTCAAGCAAATTATAAAACACACAATTTGGCACCGTGATATCGAGCTTCACCTGTGTGTGAACCAATGTAAAGATTTATAATAGACTATCACACCTGGTGTCGTCTCATTCCCATCTTAATCGGAAATAAATGCTTTTCCCTGATTGAATTTCATCTTCCGTTGTGTTGCACATGATTCCCTGATTTTACTCTGGATTTCAATTTCCATCACATGGGGACGCTGAAAGGCCCTTTTGTGCGACGAGAGAACAATGAGGTGACAGAAAAAGGATAGAGAGTGAAGAAGAGGAGTTTCAAACCATACCGAATATACTTTTTCTCACTGCCAAACTTTTATTAACCTCCTCCTGTGCCATTGTTAGAGATAGTGCAGTGCCAACAAAGAAAAAAGGTTAGAGCTGAATAGTGTAATTTCTTTGGTGAGGAGAAGCCTGCTCTGTGCATTAAAGTGTCTGCCGGTTCAGATTGAAGAAAAGTTATTTGGGAAGGAATAAGAAAAAGAAAATGTCTGATAAAACGGCTGATGGGTCTTTAAATAAAGAGAAAATAAGCTCTAACTTTCACAGAAGGTTCACCAGTACTGCCAGAGTGAAATTAAGGGTATTAGAATCTCCTAGGGCGGGGGTGTCAAACTCAAGGCCCGGTGGCCAAACTCGCCCCGTGACTTCATTTTCTGTGGCCTCACAAGAGCTTGCAAAGACAGGGTGTCAGCGGGGTCTTAAAAAGTATTAAAAGTTGATAAATCAATTTAATGAAAATTACGGCTATTAAAAAGTATTAAACGGTATTTTCCAAGGTGTTTCATTTTGTAGCTTGTTTCCAATAAGTATATCAATTGTCCAAAGAGGTTGTATTCTACAGTCTGCCTGAATGTAATCATTGCGTAGGTGTGTAGTGTGATTCTGTGTAGTTTATTTATGGCATCCCGTTGGATTTGACGTCATCCGTACAGAACATCGCAGCTCACTGCTTGATAGCGCGCGAAGGTCTGTTTACGCCGGTTGTTAAACAACATCGGCCCGTCCACACTACAGCTTCGACAGCTTCAAAAACGGTGTCCAACGCGTCTGCCCATTTCACTTTGAATGGGGTGACGTCACGTTGCCTCGCTTTTCGCCGAACTGAATTGTGGGTAGCAGAGCGGAGCTTTCCTGGCGTTTCAGGCTGCAAAAGTTGAACAATGTTCAACTTCTGAAGCCGGAGACGCCGGAGTAGCCAGCGTCAGCCAATCAAATCCCGTTTATGCAAATCTGACAGTTCAATCGCTAGCCAATCAAACCGTGTGCAAGCTGGGAGAGCCAGACCGCAGTTCAGTTATAACATCCCCGGGGTTTTTTGCTTTGTATGCCGGTGCTCGAATAAAATCCCCAAGCTTCAGACACGCCCAGCTCCAAGCTTTTTTTGAAGCTATAGATGGGGAAATGCAAGTTTACGTCCAAATGGTTGGAAGATAAGGAGGAAGGACAATCGATACTGTATATAGTAAATGTGAGGTAAAGTGTGTCACCAATGTAACCGGTTAGAACTCGAAGTTGCGATGAGGTCTTAAAATGTATGGAAAGGGTCTTAAAAAAGGTCTTAAAAGGGATTATACTTGACTTCAGGATTCCTGCATATACCCTGAAAGAATATGATACGTTTACTGTACGGTTACATGATGAATTACAGAAGCACGTTGCCCATAAACTACATGTTTTTTCTCAGAATTTGACTTTTTTTCTTCTAAATATGCCTTTTTCTTAGAATGTGCCCTTTTCTCAGAATTTGACTTTTTTTTAAATGTCACTTCTTTTTTTTAAATATCACTTCTTTTTTTTTTATTTTGACTTTCTCTCCAGAATTTGGCTTTTCTTTTAAAATCATTTTGTGACATTCTCACTGAAGAGACCTGCAATTATTTACCCCAGACTTCTGCTGTCAGAAGTAGTTAATTATGAAGTTATTACCCTATCTCATAATAATCCAATGCAGAGGCAATAATGTAATATAATACATTATTTTATATATATATATATTTATATATTGTATTTTTATATAGTCTTAAAGTTAGAACCGGCCCTTTGAGTGCAGCCCTAATGCTGATGTGGCACGCGATTAAATTGAGTTTGACACCCCTGTCCTAGGGGGAGATTTGCTTGCATGAGTATTCATCTGTCACCTCTCCGTTTATCCTATAAAGCCCTCAGGATTTTTAAGAGAGCGTTGATTCAAATTGAGCAAACAATCTTCTCCGGTTACAGCTCTGTGCTGTAATAAACTGTGTTGACTGTATCCGCCCCAGAATTAATGAGACTAAATGGAAGGCTAAGTTTATCTGCCGAGATGAGGCAGATAAGCTGTTCTCAAAAAGTTCTTGGAACCCATCGACAGTTGATCGCTGAAATAATAAAACTTTAGGAGAAAAAATATCCTTTACACTAAGGGTTTAGTGTCTCCATTGAATTGTAGAGCATGCTTAAATTTGTTTTAAAGAGGCCCTATTATGCTTTAGGGGATTTCTCTTTCCTGTTTTGTGTTATAATGATGTTTGTGCCTGTAAATGGTCTGCAGCGGCTAAAATCCCTGTGATCCCTGTGACCCCCCCCCCCCCCCCCCCCTGCCTGAAACGCCTCCATTATCTCCTTTGTATCCTTCCGTAACAAAGTGACATCACTATGTAACACTCACACTCGTGCTTCTTTTGGCTCGCGTTCCAACACATTGACCGTGATAGGCTAAGGGGCGGGACATCTCTTAGCTGTTGACCAATCACAACAGAGCTGGCCAGCTAACCAATCAGAGCAGACTTTGCTCTGGTTTCAGACAGAGGGGGCAGTATTTGTGAAAACGTGTTTGAATGGATGTTCTCTTTTTAGTTTTGCTGTTATCAAGACTTTGACCATCTTTTTAAGTCTTTGTTTATGACCGAGTCTTGAGTTTTCAGAATTGGAGAACCTTTGAACAAGGTAACACAGGGTTGAGTAATGGATCTAGAAATAGTCATTCTGTGGGAGAAGCAATCCTTTGAGGAGATGAAAGTCATAGAAATTGGAGATACAGTTGAAGGAGAGGGGCTGGGGATAGTTAAGGGGTTTAGTTGCTTTATAGCAGTGACAGCTGTATTTAAACTGTCATTTGAGAAGGTGTTAGTTGATGTGTCAAGGCTAAATAAAGTTGAATAAAAGGAGATCCTGATTGTGTTCCCTGTAAGAAGAGATCAATCGGCTGTTAGAGACACTCAGTGGTTACTGTATCTGCTGTAAATTGTAATCCTTTTATCATTTTACAAGTTCTGCACCTGCTGCACGTTTAGAAAGAAACAGAAAACACTGGTTCTTTATTACTGAAACTGGATAATGTGGGGGACGCTACAACGACACATTAACTCGGCCCAGCTTTAGAGCATTGCAATTGATTAGCATGCATTATATACTTTATTAAGATCTTTTTTTTTTTTGCGATTGTAAAATATATATAATTACTAACTTTTTTACTAAGACATTTTTTTTACAAATTATTTCAATTATTTTGGTACCAACCAAAATAAGTTTGATAATGGATATTCTATTGGGGTTTTAGATTGCCACTGTCTTTTAAAGGATATTTTCCAGTAAAAGAAGCCTCCAAAAAAACACGAAATACGACCAATATAAAAGTCAATTTCATGTGCAATGAAGGGATATTATAGATATTTCAGGTCTGCTAAGATATAAAGTTCAAAAGTAAAACTCAATTGTCTGTTTTCCCTTAAATTTGTCATTTTGTAACAAATTCTTAAATATTTGAACAAGATGCATCAACATTTCTTCACCAAAGACTGTCTTCATGTGTGCAGCGTCCCCTTTCTAGTCATCATGGGTATTTGGCTCTTTCTCATACACTGTTTATTGTATTCATCTTTGAAATATATCAGTGTGATTAAGATATCAGTCCTCTTATTGGACCCTGACTTAAAAGGCTTCCCAAGGTTTTAATGATAATATTTCATTTACAGGACCTTCTCGGTGTCATTCCATGTTCTTATAATTGAGGACACTCAGCCATAAATTACCAATCAAGGCTTTCATCGAGAGGGACTGACTCCCAAGATACGGCAGAGCTGATTGGCCACATGCAGCAAAGGTTATTGGTTACTCAGTTGATGAAAACATTTGCTCTTACAGTTGAGAGGTTTAATTCAGAAATCTCCTCTGTCCAATTTTCCTTTGACTCTTGACTGAGTTGTCCGATTAAGGCTTCATAATTTTAAAATAGGGTTAGTGGGATCAGCAGTTGTAATGTAACAGAACAATACCATATAGTTCTGCAAAATAAATCCACTTTCCCTTTACAAAAATATAAAAAGTAGCATAAGTGATTACATTGGCTTCAGTTTGGTTATGTGTTGGCCAGCCAGGGAGGGATCACATCTCTTTGTCCCACTGAAGGCTCCTACAGCGGGATTGGCCGGATGGTTTGAGAGGGATGGCATCTTGGGCGTAAAGATCTGTGAAACAAAATCTTCCACTTATATGATGTCTCTTAAAGGTTTATTCAAAATTACTGAACTATATCTGACTTTTAAATGGGTAAGAGCCCTCTGCAGGAACCTGATTTATCTTGTTTAATCAAAAACGGATTTAAAACAATGTGTTTTCCAACTTCTTTCCCATGTGAGGACACTCAATCCACCTGATGATACGGTGGATTGGTGACCATGACTTTGAATACATATGCACATGACACCGTAGCGATCTGTAATTTAAAAGGCGATGTCAGAGGTTTAATATTGTTATTTAATCTGCCCCTTAGTGGCCAAAATCATTATTTCACGCACCTATACAGCACCTACTGTATATACCTTGCTGCTACTTAGAAATTATTTATCTATTTATCTAATATATCATATTCCAATAACTTGCATATAGACTCTTATTGCACTTTTTGTATTTACTATTTACTATTTACTTGCAATATATTTTTCTGTTTATCTGTTTTTTTGTGTTGCACTGTTGGAGGAGACTGTGACCTAAGATTTTCATCGTCATAACTACACTGTAGCTATGTTCGTATGACAAAATAAAAAACCTTGAAACCTTGAACCTTGAACCTGTATTTTTTTAGCGTGGTGAATGCATGAAGGCGCCTGATTCAAACGCTGAACTAGCGTGTTGGACAGATTAGCTGCATCAAGTGTCAGATGAAGTGGTCTTGAACTATTGAGGTGGAGTTTTTGCACAACATGCTCTCAGTTCTCTGTAATGGGACGTCATGTTCCCTTATCCTCTGATTCAGCTGATTTTCTTCAGAAGCAAGCAGAGAATCTTACTCTCTTCGACGGCAAATGCTAAATTTGGGCTTCTACGTTGTTCTCAAATTGTGCGTTACATAGCAACCAGGTTGATAGGGATGCTTGTGTCCTCTTGCTCTTTCTGTTCTGATGACACACGGCAGAACTTTTCTTTTCAACGTAGCAATGTTCCCCATCTGATCAGAGCTTTAAACAGCAACACATAGTGAAACTGTGCAAACTTTGATCAAAAGGAGTCGCCACCCAGTTAAAGAGATGAACTGCAGCTGTTTCAAACATGTGTTTTGACCCTGCTGCACCTCATTAAACAGCATGAATCCCCTGGAGAGGATCCATTTAGAATTAATAACAGATTGTTTGTATTTCACACAATGCAATTCAGCCATATTAAAAAAAAAATCCCCAAAAAACAATACAAATTTTCCAAGTAAACTTCATATTATCATATTCCTAACTCAATGACAGAAATATAGAGGTTCTGCTTGTGAAATTATTTATTAATGAATGAATAGATTATTTTTCAAGTTTTGTTTCTGTCAGAGTTACAACATGTTTGCTACTGAAGAAATATTTCTCAGAGTTCCTATTCATACAGAGGCGTTACATTTGGGTTGCCCTCAAGTTCAAACCTTGTAATGCTGTGACAATGCAGATAATAAACTAGCACGAAACTTGGCGTACTAATAAAAGCTCCTCACATAGGAGAAGCTTAATAATATCAATTTTATTGCATTTTTGGCTTTGGAAATGCAATAAAACTAACATGACCCCTTTAAACTCTTTGGATGTGCTGTATAGTCAAATCCAGGCTTCAGCATGTGAAGAACTCCACGTTTTTTAACTATTTTAAATCAAAGATCTGTACAATGAGAAAGTAAAATTAAGTTTCAACTTCAACAGGATCAAAATAGTTACACAGTCATTAATCCTCCTAAATCTTTCCCTTTCACCGGTACATCAAGTTGGAAAATCCTGATGACATTTCAACTGAAACCTATTCTGTTGCACTAATCCCAATATTCTCTGGATTACAGCACCAGCTAAATGCCTAAAATGTCAACTTTAATTAGACTTTTTATTTTTACCCCTAGGCTAATAAAGAAATTGAGGGTAGGATATTCTTTGAGGTGAGAAAGGGTAAATCAAGAGACAATCATCACTTATTTAGAACAATTTAGCAATGTTATTACTGGGTGATGTTCACTAACATTCTTCTTACAGTATAATGCAGCTACTTATTTTCTTTCCGAGGACTTATTTGATTTTATTAACATAAATAAATAAATGTCTCAGAGTGTAAAAACACGAGTTGAACCGGTACACTGTGTGTGTGTGTGTGTGTGTGTGTGTGTGTGTGTGTGTGTGTGTGTGTGTGTGTGTGTGTGTGTGTGTGTGTGTGTGTGTGTGTGTGTGTGTGTGTGTGTGTGTGTGTGTGTGTGTGTGTGTGTGTGTGTGTGTGTGTGTGTGTGTGTGTGTGTGTGTGTGTGTGTGTGTGCGTGCGTGCGTGGCCTAGCATTACTATACTTGTGGGGACCTAAATCTGTTTACACAGTCACGTGTGGGGACTGGCTTCCCTTATGGGGACAAATTGGAGGTCCCCATGAGGGGAATCATTCATTTTAGGGTGAAGACTTGGTTAGGTTAAGGATTAGGGTAAGGTTAAGATTAAGGGTTAGGGTTAGGCATGTGTTGGTTATGGTTAAGGTTAGGATAATGCATGTAAGTCAATGTAATGTCCCCTGAAGTGATGTATACATGGTGTGTGTGTGTGTGTGTGTGTGTGTGTGTGTGTGTGTGTGTGTGTGTGTGTGTGTGTGTGTGTGTGTGTGTGTGTGTGTGTGTGTGTGTGTGTGTGTGTGTGTGTGTGTGTGTGTGTGTGTGTGTGTGTGTGTGTGTGTGTGTGTGTGTGTGTGTGTGTGTGTGTGTGTGTGTGTGTGTGTGTGAGTTCAGGTAGATCTGATCTCTTTTCTTGAGTGTTAGAATGTGTCCGATAACTCTTTAATTATTAACTTTAAAGTACCTGGAGAGTTCATTTGGTTGGTGGGTATTCAGAACATAATGTTGACACACTAATTTCTTCATTATTGTTTTGCTGAAGCTATAGAAAATGTCGTGTTTTTCTGGAAATGTCAGAGTTTCAGCAATTTGCAACATGTGAGCTCTCAATCTGACCGTGATAAGCCTCTGAGGGAAAGGGGGTTACATTTCCGGAGTTTCAGTCTATCCAGCAACAACATCCGGGCAATGAAACCCTGCCCTGGTGTATTGTTTATAGTCCGATTAGCAACTTAAGATGCATGACTCGAGTTTGAGATGAGACACAACGCGTTTGACATGATTGTTTAAGAAGTTAAAAAGCCATTAACACGCTAAAAAGCTGCTTAAATAGGGACTCTTTAATCCTCGTTGGAGGATAGCCATTCAATTGCAACCGTGAATTTTGGCAAATGCATTCCATCTCACATTCTTTTTCATCACCAAATAAATTATGAATTCAATCACATCCTGCAAAAATGTGACGAGACAATACTAATGAAACTACAACCAAAAATCATTCGATACCACAATCGTGTGAATATACAGTAAATGCAGATTCTGTTTATAGTATACAGCTCTAGCGGCCCCTGGGCTTTTGTTTACCACCACATATTTAGCTTGATAAAATACTTAATCTCATCTGTATCCCTTCACAGCATCTCTTTAGATTTTACTCCGGAGTGTTTCTCCTCAGGAACTGCTGGAAAAAACATTATACCTGCGCGCAGTAAATGGCAGAGAGCTCTTCTGAATGTGTACTGGCATAACTCTGCTAATTAAAAACCGATAACTCACTTTTTATGTTTTGCCAGCACCCTCTCCCAAACACTCACGCACACACTTACAATGTTGTGAGGATATGGGCCTGTGATGGCAGGTTAAATGCTGATGTCTTTTATCCCTTAACCTAATTGCATGTCCTCTTGTTCGTGTCCTCTGGGTTTGTTTGTTCCTGTAAGCTGTTTAGAGAACCAGTGTGTGCAATGGAAGGGATAGCAATAAAAACTCCATAGCAACCAGCAGATAACAACACAGATGAGAGGTGAACTGGATCGACCAGCTTCTGTTTCGGTTGGTATCTGTGTGTTTATATACATCTGTGTGATTGATGATAAATAATTTTTTCCTGCAAACGCCAGCCAAACACTTCTGTCATTCTGAAAGCTGTGAGTTTGAAGTTCTCTTGTGTTAACAGGTATTCTTCTTATTTATTACCATAATTGCTTGGCCATTTCTCTGGCCTTCAGTAAGGCTTTACTCACCAGGGGCTTCATTTATAAAGCAGTGCGTAGGATTGGCGTGGGAAGGTTGCTTACGTAGGACAAAGCAAATAAATAGGCACCGAGGCCGTTTCTCAATGCAGAGCCACTATTTCAAGTATACTTACGTCATAGAGTGGCGCAGAATGCTGGGCATTTAACCTGCATTTAAACAGTCCTTCGGCGCCACTCGATGACGTAGTATACTTGAAATAGTGGCTCTGCAGCATGTGTACTCGACATTGAGAAAACGTCCCGACACTTTCCGATTCATAAAAGACTGCGTACAAAAAAAAAAGTTTTCATAAAACTTAATGAAAAAAGATTCAACCTAGTGCAACAGTGTAGAGTAACATGGAGCTCTATGGAACAGAGGAAATGATTTATGAGGTATAATGTTCAGTCAAATATCAGAGCACCAGCGTACTGCCTCAAGCATTAAAGTTCATATCCTTGTTGAACAGGGAGTTTTTATGAAAAACTGCCGTCAGGGTTTTTTTGTCTTGTGATCAAGGACCGAAAGCAGCCCATGTCCTGCCAGAGAATTTAAAAAGAGCCCTAAATTTCCCAGACAAGAGAAGGATTTCCACAAGACTGAAGGTACAAGAGTTCAAGGTAACCTCTCCTGCCGCTCCACCTCACTCCCACACTCTGCGGATCCAAATCACAATTAAAAGTCGGCAAAAGCTCAAAGACACTTTGTTGGCAAACAGTTGTGCGGGAAGGAGGTGATGTAATTTGGGATTGTTTTACAGTGTTTGTTGTAAATCATATGAAACAACATAGCTCTTTTTAATTATCACTTTGGGAATGAGCAGAGATAGTTTAAGCATAAATTAAAAATGTTTAAAGAATGAAGGGTTGGGCTGAATTACTTTGATACGTAGGACTTTGAATAACAAGTTAATGTTAACATTAATCAATGTTTGGAAAGCCATCATGACTTTTACCCTCTTCAATACCAAGAAATTCCAAATGTGTAGAATTTGTTTATTCCAGTTTTGGGGGGTTATCAACACAAGCTCACTCAAGTCAATGTATCTGCATGTACTGAACTGATGCAAATAAAGTAACATGTAATGTTAAATACATTTTTGATGGGTTTAATATGTATAAAAAGCTAGATTAATTAAATGTATTTCGCTATTAGAGGAACTGCAAAATAAGCTAGAAAAAACACTTTCTCTACATCCAGCAGGCCGCCGTTTCAAGACACTACACGCTCTTGTTTGGTCTCCTCCGCCCTCCCTATAATTACTATATCATATTAAGGCGATATTTTGAAAACATTTACAGAATGTGAAGTCATGTTTAGTCAGTATTTTAGTTTCCCTGCTCGGTCATATAACATTTCATTCATTTGGCAGAAGCGTTAGTCTCCAATAGGAACAAATGCCACATTTCACAAAAACCCAGAACAGCATCCCAAAAAGCAAACACCTCTGACAAATCAATGCCTTATCTTATAGAGATAGTATCATCAACAACAATTCCAATAATTGAAATACTACTTAAGAACTTAATTTCTTCAATTCCTGCTTAAACTTTAATACAAATCTAACAAAGATTTCATTGGAAACCAGGAGACAATTCCAATTCAGTTCAGGCTCTTTGTTCCGTCTACAGCCTCAGTGAGATGAAACACACGCTGCTCGTACGAAACAAGGCAGCGCCAGCGGACTATTTCCTTTCCAAAAGGTCCTGAGTGTAGGGAGGAACTGTATGTACCCTTGTGTGTCCTCTCTTCTTCTTTAGCCTTCGCTCCAGTAGCACAGAGACCAGCGAGGGAGAAAAAGATAAATGTTCCCTCCCTCTCAGACTAAGAAGTGTGTGTGTGTGTGTGTGTGTGTGTGTGTGTGTGTGTGCGTGTGTGCGTGCGTGCGTGCGTGCGTGCGTGCGTGCGTGCGTGCGTGTGCTAGGGCTGTACATGTCAGTGTATGTTTGAGCAAGTATGTTCGTACGGGGACCCTGAACCGCTGTGGGGTTCGCTCAGTTTCGATTCATCCTTTGCCCATTTTTTTTTTTTCATAATCATGTCCAAATTAGTTTCGTTGGCCCTCGGTGCTTCGGCTGCTCCTGCAGTAATGACAGAAAGGGAAAAAAGGTTGGATTCCCAGTGCCTTCTTCCGCCTGCTGTCTATTACTCCAGTAATAGACTCATATTTTGCTGCACAAGCTCCAAGGTCAATCACAGGTTAAGTCAGGAGGGGGCAGATGGATTATTAGTATCAATACAGAGCTATCTTCTGAAATAGAGCAGCTGAGCAGAGTGCAGTTATCAAGGAAACCAAACGTTTCAGTGAACACACGCTTCAGTGGGGCGGAAAGGTCGATCTCCATTTGTTCCCACTTTGCTGCTTTCTCCTGCAGCCCTTTCTCGCTGCTCCATGTTTCTGCTGAGGATTAATACGTCACCTTTAAAGTAATCTAAACCTCCCCAAAACAAACATGCAGCCGCTAAAGGATTTGTTTGTGAATATTACAACTAAATCGAGGCAGATCACGTCAAATTAAACCTGCTAAGAGCAAATTTTCTGAACAACTTCTTCAAACATCTTTATACATTTAGGTAACATGAACACTTGCTATTGCATTTTGACATGTCTAGTCTTATGAGCAAGATGTAACAGAACCACTTTATGTAAACGGCAGGTCCTAAAACTGCCACTATTTTATCTTTATTTTTTTATTTTTTTGGGACAACTCAACCTCCCCTGAGTTGTGATGTCTGGCTCCTTTGAGGATTACATGCTGGTTTAGCAAAGCAGATTGATTAGGCTTCAAATGCTTCATCTCCATCTTATTGGTAGTGTGCACTGACTATCTGATATCTGATTAATAATCAAATCATATCAGCCTGATAATCATCCAGGCTGATATGGAATTAGAGGATGGTGTGCTTCACTTAATTGTAGTTTTTATCTATTCAGATAGTTGATAGCTGAGAGAAGACGTTTACCAACCTTTAGCAACCATAGTCATAAATACAGGGCGAACAAATGGTGACTTTCACACACTGGCATTTGTGCCCATATGTGAAATCGAATAGTCAGGTGTTTTTGTATTTGGGTTAACAACTTTAAGTTTAAATGATTGTTTAAGCCAATCATGAGTAGTTTTGTTGCTTAACTAAACCATAACAAGTTATTTTGTTTGTTTTTAAAACTAAACGCCTGATACAGTTTTAAAACGTGTAATATTAAAGTTTCACTTTCTCTTTTAGAAAGTAGTAAGTGCAGTTTGGCAAGTTAGAATGGAAGCAATAACAACTGAGAATTCCTCTTTTATCTAGTGATCATTTGAACTGTATTTAAAGGGCTGACCTTGGAGGAAACGGGCCGTAAGTCTGTCCAAATGGAAGAAATATATTATCAGCTTTGCAAAAATACAAGCAACTCAACCAAACGATACACGGACATGGATTTTTAGCAAAAATCCTGACACTGACCGTAAATACTCCCAATGAAGTGCAACTATAGTGTGGTTGCAAATAGTGGTCATGGCAAACTGAAATCAAACAATGGTTTGGTTGTGTTTGGGTTGAAAAACTAAATGATTTAGGTTATGGAAAGATTGTTACCTCTGTTAATAAAAAGATAAACATTGATTACAGGACTGTGAAGCCACAAAAAAGCTTTTGGTTCAAGATGAGAGTCAGGCATACTCGAAACTTCCACTGCATGAAATCAACTCCACAAAAAAGAAACATCTTGCAGTTTGTGAAACAGTCATGGGACAAGAGTAGAACGTACAAGTACACTGTACAAAATACATCATTAATAAAGCATTGTTTAATGAGCAAGAGTAAAAGTAATCACTGCGTTACCGAGCTTCCAGCGTTATCTGTTTCCTAAAAAAGATGCTGATGAATTTGACTGTGACACTTCATCTTAAGGGCACAACGGGAGGTTTGGACAGGATGGATTGCTAATGTAAAAAACATGACTTCCAATATATTGTTATGTAAGGCAGCAGTGACAGCTGACTTTCAGATAAAGGCCAAAATCAGTCTGACTTACCTTTTGTCCCTGTCTCGTGGCCTAAGAAACTTAACAATGTCAAACAAGCCCTGCAATCCAGACGAAGAGAAGTTAAATGATCTCATTTGAGCTGTAAAATATGTGACTGTACGGCCCTGAACCTTTCCACGACCTCAGCTGCATGTAGATTGTGGCTGAAATAAAGCAGGATGACCTTATAGTGCTGAGGGGAGTTTAAAAAATATAAATCAAAGTTGGAAATCTAATCAAAAGGTCCATTTAGGACTGCAAATCCTCCCAGACAAAGCAGTCATAGACACATCTCAGTAAAAGCCTGTACTCAAAAGGTTTGATCACATCTGCACTTTTAACAAAACTGAGTGTTTGTGTTTATAACATCTTATTGAAAAACATAGGTCGATGGAAAAATATGTTTTTCATTAGTTTAATGATTCTGAATAAGATTCTGAATAGGATGGAAAAGTTTGATAACAACACTGGATAACCAACTTGTCATAACAGGTCACTTTTCAAAGGCTCACCATGCTTTAGTTTTGGTATTTCAATTACCTGCTAATTTGTTTACTGATAAAAAAAGCAGCAACACGTCCCTTTTTTAAAGTGGCTCTTTTCTGATCATTTTCAGGTTGATATTTGTATTTAGTGTCTCTCCTGTGACATGTCTCCAAGCTTTAATGTTTAAAAAGCTCTTTATTTTTCTCACACTGCCTGTGCTGCAGCACCTCTTTTCACACTCTGTCTGAAACCAGAGCCCAGTCTGCTCTGATTGGTTAGCTGGCCGGCTCTGTTGTGGTTGGTCAACCGCTTAGAGATGTCCCGGCCCTTAGCCTATCACGTACAATGTGTTGGATTGTAGCAAATAGAAGCTGGAGTGTTACAGTACATAGTGATTGGGGGACTTTTGGGTTTGAGCCTTTAGACCATTTACATTTACATGCAACACTGAAAGGAAAGGGAAAACTCCAAAAAGGACTAAAGGGTCTCTTTAAAAAAATCAATATGATGCAGTTACTGAAGTTGCACTTGAGGCTTGAGATAATTGTATTTTCTTTAAATACAATATTTAAAATACAGAAATACAGAAAAATAAATAAGGCTAGGTAAAGGATATGAGACACATCAGTTTTACCATCTTGTAGATATGCCTTTATTGAATTCCATGTATACATGCTGCATTTTATATCAAATCAATACATCAAAACACAGGTGTCTATCGTGCCTAGACCATTATATAAACAACAATAAACAGAACACAGATGTTGATCCAGATAATATAGATCTTTTATTTTATTTACCGTGACATCAGTGACTGCTTGCTTGTCATACATTTCTTAACAGGGGCTCTGCAGGTTGCTATACTGTACACTGTGCTTTTAGATCATGTGTAAGCCAGAAATGTGTCAGGAAACACTTGGGGATGTTCATTTGGTTTGGCTCTGTCCTGTTGTATTACATTGATTACAGTTTTTTACATAAACGTGGAGTGCACATGTGCTTTCAGGCCCTTTTGGCCCTCAGTCTGTTTTGATTGTGTTCGAACTCTTTAATCATTAACTCTGCGGATGAAGGATGCAGGGAAATCGTAAAGTTGGGAGTCTTATCACTGCACTATTTGTTTGATACTAATATTAAAGACAAACGTATGATGAAGAGAAAGCAGGGCTGGGAGAAGTACTCAGATCTTGTTCTTAGGTAAAAGCAGAAGTACCAGAGTGTAATACTCAAGTAAAAGTCCTGAATTGAAAATGTTGCAAGTGTGAAAGTAAAAATATTGGCATCAAAATATAATTAATGTAACGTACCAAAAGTAAGTATTCTAAAATGTTCCATTTTAGAATAATATTATGTCATGTGTTTTGATGCATTAATGTGTTTATCAAAGCTGCAAGGTGCAGCTAGTTTGAATGACTTTGTATACTAGGTAAATGTACTAAGTCACGTTTCACCTCCGAGAGAAAGATCATATACCACCCTTTTCGCGTGGTTTTACTACTGTATTTCAGTAAAGTTTGTGACCCCCTCCCATGCGCTGCGCTGATGGGCAGCTCTCCAAAAAGGCGGCGCCAGTGACGTCTCCAAATCGGCCAAACCTTAAACCTGGCACTTGGTGCACTGGAGAGGGGATGTAGGGAAATATTAACGACAAACACGGGATCGGAGAAGTCTTTGGAGGAATATTGCGGAGGAATAAGCGCCGGGTGCATGTGACGTCCGTTTATAGGTTCACTTTTACGCGTCATGGTTCCTGTTTTTCTGCCTGTATTGACTGTGTGCTGCAGCAGCAACAGCGCAGTGGCAAAGGAGGTGCTGAAAACCGATACAAGTCCAAAACCTGCTGCATATCTTCTCCTCTGATCGTCACCTGGACCGAGTGACAGGTTTGTGACTAAGACTATGTTTGTATGACCAACTTTGCTGGAAAGAGAAACAGAAATAGTTTGACCACAGTGCATTTCAGAGTAAAAGGGACCTTCTGTCTGACATGTGCAGCTCTGCCCCTGAAAGTAAACTTGGTTTTATTTGCCTGATTAGAATCAGCTGGTGCTTTGTGATTTCGTACACAAACGCTAAACGGGGACATTAATACAATCATTTGCCATTATTTAGCCAGCTTTCTCTTGTTAAATTACTTACGAGGCAATAGGTTAAATGTGTTAAAGCAATGCATGTCAGAGGTGTTTTATAATACATCTGTAGAGCAGGTACTCCATTCATTGGACCAACTCTTAGATAAGATAAAATAAGATTAACCTTTATTAATCCCCGAGGGGAAATTCAGTTGTAAAAAGCAGCAACAAAGTAAGCGTGAAAAAAATTAAAGGGTTAGAAATAACCAACCCTTAGAAATATGACGATCAAGATAGCTACAAATACAATAAATATTAATTCAAAACTATAAAACGTTTTAAAGGCATTTATTACAGATATAATACGGAAACGTATTAATTGATGGTAATGTTGATGTTTTCTATATTGATTGAAAACACACCATGAAAGTCCATTGATGCATTGATGTGTTTAATGATGATGATGATTTACAAAAACATCAGTCAGTCTGTAGATGACAGAACATTTCACCACAAAGCGCATTTAATAGCATTTGTGGAGCCTTCACTCATACCACACAACCATCCTTAGCAGCAGAAGAAGTCATGGTATTACAAATATAATTTGTTTGCATATATCTCTTTTCTTTCATGTTGCCTTCAAACTGCATATTTAGTCATTTTAGTCGAAAACTCTCTGCCTTAAAGATGCCTACAGTTGTTCAGCAGCATAATAGAAAATCTAGTCTATAGTGACAGCATCTACTGGAAACATTTAGACAAAATGGGAAAAAAATTGGTATTTCCTGAAATAAATTAATGCCAATATGCGTCATTTGTAATATCCCAATAAAATATAATAAGAATGACTGTTTCATCCAAGATTTCACTGCCTCTGCGCAGATACACTGCAGCCAGCTTTTGCATTAAATAGTCTCCCTTTTGCTGATGCGTATCCTAGATCTGAAAAAGTTTGCAAAACACAAGCTGTATTTCAAACAGATCTGTCAGCTCAGGCTTACTCACATCGCTACAACTTATTACATTACTGTCGTCTGTTATAAAGGACTCTGGAAACCAGGACCTCTCAAGCCTTGAGTCTTGTTATCATGATTTGGCTATTTAATAAGGCCAGATTCCCTTTTCTACTTGCAAATAACTGAGTTCAGGGGGAGTCGAAAGTGTTTGCGTGTGGTAGGGAGGATGGAGGGAAGTCCTGCCGTTAACAGAAATAAGAAATCGGATTTAAAGCACATCCCCTTCCGCTCCCCGGGTTTCACCCACGTCGGCTAGCATTCCAACGGCCGGCGCCAAAAACTCTCCAAGGTCACACTGTTCAACAATTGTCCATACCTCCCACACTCCATCCACTGCTTGTCCATCGCCCAAGATACCCGAGTACACAGTGTAACTAAAACATGGCGCGGCAGGTTTTTTCCTCGCCCTCATTGGGTTTTTCCAGACGGCGGTGAGAGGAGGGTGTCGTTCCTCAGTGATAGTGCAGTCACTGTTTGGAGTGTCACAGTAAACAGGGTGAAAGTGAGCGTGGCCTCCTGTATGCATTCACTCTGTGTAGACGCGGTTTCCTGCAGACCTGACGATCCTGAATTGGTTGCGGACCTTTGAGAAGAAAACTGGTGTAATGTTATCCATTTTAAGTAGATGTCTGAGGAGTTGCACAAGAAGCTGTGTTGGTCAACATGAACTTGGTGAAAACCGTGGGATGGACTGATGCATACAGCTGCTTCCTGCTGTGCTCTTAAAATACTACGTCAGTAGTTTTGCATGTGTAACCTTGACTTCTGGATGTTTAACCCACTCCAGTATAGAGCTAAAATGATGCCATAATACTAACAGACACATACTTTGATAGTAAGTTAAACATTTCAGCATTTTCTAAAGTAATAGCAGACATTCAACAATTCCTGCTTCTTATATTCACTTTTCAAACCTAGCAACAACAAAATTAGGGAACACATTTCCAATCATTTTGTTCGTATTTAAGTGACTTGTTTGTATTTCAAGTTGGGAAAACACACACAACAAAACAGTGACTGTAAATCTACAAGTGTAGTAGAGCCCACATAAAAAAATAATAGAGCTTAACCTGGAACATTATTGGTTTAGGGTTTGGTTCACAAACAAAAGGCCTGCCATGAATGAATGCCAGTGTGACATGATAGGCTACTCGTCTGTGCTATTCAGGTTGTTGCAGTGGTTCAAACATTTAAAGAAGTACACTGAAAGTTGATGTGAACCTTTTTTGAAATACATTTATCTCTAAAGGATGAAATGTCTTTCATTAAGAAAGAAAACCAAATGTTTCTATAACATACCATCTAAAACCTACTGTAGTATCTTAATAGAAGCGTTGCTAACCAGGTTGTGTCTATAATTGGATTATATTGAATAAAACTCTACATAACACCACAGTTCAGTTTAGGGCTGCACGATATTGAAAAAAACTGACATTGCAATATTTTTTCCCCCTGCGATATATGTTGCGTTTTTTTAAACTATATTTAACCGGATGAAAGATATTAATCACGGACGTCTGGATCTTAACTGGTTGACTCATCATACCTTAAGTCATGATCTAACATGTCATGATAATGCAGGTTGCTTACCCTCAAATAAGGGGGTTCATCTGTGAATGAAGAAGAGTGGTGTCTAGAAGGGATCCAAGAGATTAAACGTGTTACATTAAACTATAGGAAGCTTCATTATCACATTAGGGAATTAACATACGTGACCAAATAGATAATTTAACGTTGTATTCCACAATTAAAACCTTTTTTGTGCAAATAGCAGCAAAGTATTGGACATCTTTTAAACAACATTATAAAAATTAAGAACAGCTATACACCAGCTCCTTGATGCCGTTTTGAACCTTTCTCATATGGTGTAACACCGGCAAAGGCATCTGAAATAGTTGTTTGCTGTGCATGCAGACTCAGAGCTTGCATGTCACTCCACTCAAGTACCCCTGACATGAGAGCCGCGCAACTTTTTCTTTTTGTAGCAAGCAGCAAAATAATTGTACCATGACGTATTTGAGTTAATATACCTACTTAATATCGAACGCCCTAAAAAAAAAAAAAAAAAAAAAAAAAAAAGCTAAAATAAAAAATCTCACGTCCCTGCGATGTGAATATCGCGCATGCGCATATCGCGGTTATCGCCATGACACGGTATATCGTTCAGCCCTAGTTCAGTTGTTGTTGGCTGCTGTTCAACTGATGGTGTGATAGTCAGCGGCCCTGCTACTGTTGGATAGGCTTTGGAAGTCACTTGATTTAAAAAGAAATAACATGTTTCAAGTATGTGGTTTTTTGGTCATTAAAGGAAATCTTTGACTTGTATAAAGGGATGCGCTTTATTTTTATTTTAGGGCCAGCATCATGAAGGATGGAGGTCACGCTTTGAGGTTTATTTAACGTTTAGGTAGATGTGTTTTGGGTGCTATTTCTGTATTATTTAAAGCTCTATAACATCTAGCTGCGCATGGAGATATAAAAGGCGAAACCAGTAGGATTAGTTGGTTGCAGTTTGTTAACACAACATTAAAAGTAGTACCCTCCTCCCTCGTTTTAAAACGGCTTTCTTGTTTGGTCTTTCTCCTTTTCTGAGTTTGCATTTTTCTGCCCATTTGGTAGCTAATTATTGGATCCGTGCTTACATCTGACGCCCCGAAACACCGAAACACAACAACATCTAGGAAGAAGGGAGGGTCTTGTCTGACCATCTTGTCACTTCTAACGGGTCACAAGTTCACATTTTTGTTTTTAAGAAAGATCCTTTTCATTGTGTGGCTTTCTGCTGTAACCAAATTGAATGGATAAATTAATCCAAATTGAGCCCACTCGAGATACCCTCATCTTTTTGCCATGTGACTTTAGGATGGCAGAAAGAGAAAAATAGGGACTTTCGCGTCTTTTAGGGCTCATAAACTGACTGTTATTCTCGCCAAAACGTTTACCAAGTTACTCGAATTGGTGTTTTGTGTATATATACTACAGTTTAAAAAAGCAGACATAAAATCTGAGCAAACAGAAAATGCACATACTCATACACAATATTTTAATAACAAATAGATTAACCTACATAAAAAACGAGAACCAATGAACCAAAGAAACTGAACACCATATAGCAAGTTCAGGCAGGTGTATAGATTCAAAGTATTCGAAAAAAATAAGAAATACAATATACTCTTTCTTTCTTTTTGTTTGTTTCAGTAACATTGTAATCCCAATCTTTTAGAATTCAAGATTATTCAAGTAATCGATTACAAATGTTTGATGTAACTGAAAGGGAATACAGTTTTTGTATCCTGATGCATCCCCTTACATGTAATACGTTTTTTACCAAAGCGTGTTAATATGATCATGTAATGTCTTTTATTTTTCGAGAAAAGAGAGACACTTAAGGCTCAAAAGAAGATGGTTTGCTGGGAATTTGGTGTAGTTACTGAGTACAGTAGATGGGCCCGAGCTGCCAGACAGGGAGACAGTGCAGCAGGAGTACGGCTACAATTACTCCAATTGGGGGACACTATAATCAATCTGTCCGTCCCTCTGAAGCCTCTCGCTGTCAGGCTCCTCTGTGAGACGGAAATAGCTCCGTCCAGATCCCATGTAATCCGTCCAGCTCTTCAATTCAACACCACCCTTCTCCTCCAGCAGCTCCTTGTTGGCTTTGTGAGAATGGGCCGGCTAATGGGGGTCTTTGTGTTTCGGTATGTGCTGCTGGCCGGTAGCCTTGTTCTAAGGAAAGGAGGGCTCCATGCCTCTTTTTATTCACAAGAAATAACCAGGTTTTTTATGTAGTGGCCTGCAAAACATGCTCTCCAGGGAGACGTATTTGGACTCATGATATTTTGTGTTGCTGAATCATGCTTTGTTAAAGCCTGTAACAGCAATGTGGGACCTCTAGACCTTTTCATGTGGATGTGTTGAGGCAGAATTGTTAAAGAGACGCTCCAACAAAGAGATTTGTGTTCGTGAAAGACGGACACCTTTTGACCTAATCTTCTTTCTTGTAAAGGGGGGCCTACCTCTGACGGTATCACCAGATTCTTTCTGCCCATTATTACTAAATGAAAAACGTATTTCTGCAGTGCAAACAGAGTTTTGGATTAGGGCTGCTCAATTATGGCAAAAATCATAATCTCGATTATTTTGGTCAATAATTGATATCATGATTATTAAAAACGATTATCCATTTACTTTGAAAACATCAATTTATTGGAGAAAAAAATGTGAAGAGTATGTTTTTAACAGTTGATTACCCTGAACTTTAAGTATAATTCAACTGAAAAGCCATTAAAAAAAAATTATTTGAAAAAAATAAATAAAGTAATAATAATAATAATACAAAGATAATCTTTTTATTTTTATTACGTTGTTTTCGTAATCGTTGCAAGCCATAATCGTAATTGTGATTAAAAAAAGTTCCAGGTTCTTCATTGTTGTTGATTCATGAATCATTATGGAGCGCCAGTTTATTACAACATGCTTGGACTAGATGTGGAAACTCATGTCCTAAAATATTGTAGCTCAAAGTGTAAATTACTGAATAAAAGAATCCGTCCAGCTTTTATATTTATTGCTCAGACTTACAGTATTGGTACAGTATGCTCTTGATCCGAATAATTTAAACATACCAGTAGAAAGCTTTAAATGTATTTATATTACTAAGTTTACAAGCATCAAGCAGGAAGGAAAGTCAGAGGTTGAGGATGTTCATAAAATAATAAATAATAAACAAATCATAAAATGTAGGAAAATATTGATAACACATCATAAATAAAGTATTGATTAGGATGTTGTGCAGTGTAACTACCTCCATTCTTGATTTATCTATTGATCATTTGATTCTTTTTTCATTCTGTAAAATGTCAGATAATCAGAGAAAAATATACTTGTAACTTTTAATTAGATAACATTTGTAAAAAGATATTGATTTATAAAAAGAGACACTTATTGGTTAATTAAACTCAATGAGAAACGTACATCTAGCCATATAGGTGAAGACGGCAATATTTTCTGAAAAAAAAGCTTTTTATTGTGTATTTTTATTATTTGTTTTACTTTTTGCTGACAAAAACAGCTCCAATGTAAAACATGTTCTTGCTTCCATACATCATGCTTCACTGTGAAATGTAATGTGAAACCTTGACATCATTTCCTCTCCTCAATGTTTGTCACTGTCATCTATCATTGCCCTAACCACATTTCCTAGGTTCTTTTTAGATACCCATATGTGTTTAGCTCCATGTAATCATTTTAAAACGTTCTGTTTTCACTTGAAATTCAATGTTAAGAGTTACTATTAGTTCATGTGATTTTTAAGTGTATTCTTGTAGTGAGAAAATGATGGTTAAAAATTGCACAGAGAGCTGTCATGCAGTCTGCTGCTGCTGAAGTATAAGACTCTTAATTGTGTCATTGGTTCAAGTAGGTATCAGATCAGCACAACTTGTCCTATGAAAGAGACAGATTGTGGCGTTTTCATGCATCTTTAGTACAAGAAAGCACTGTTCAAAGTGGGGTTGAAACTTTAAAAGAAGACATAAGCTGTTACTAAGTTTAAACATTAATTTACTACAAAAACAGAATACAAAAAATGCGTTTATTTAAAATCAGGTCAGTGAGGGTGCTTGTTACGCAACACAATTTTGGGTAAAAGTTCAATCAACTACAGAGGAAATTGTTTTTTTTAATAGTTTGATTGTTTATTGACAGAAATCTGTGATTATCCAACCATTGGGTTACATTGGGTTAGATTGGGTTAGATTTCCTTCAATGTGTTTTCATATATTGTGTGAGTGTGAGTCAGTAAAAATTAACAGAGGAAAGGGCAGCTTTGATGGCCTGTTTGTTTAAAACCAGATCAGTGGCTGAATGAATCAGTGAAATAAAAGACAGACTTGCATTGAGACAGTGCCCTTTGACCTTTGTTTTCCTGCTGGTTTGCCATGGAAAGCTGCCATGAACACCAGTGTGTCCAAAGCTCAAACCTCTTACAAAACACATTTTCACATAGTCGATGGGTAAAAGTCGAACTGTTGAGCCACGAATATTGCAGGAAAAAAGTGAGTCTTCAAACTTTTTGATGTCTTCTTATTCAGTGTTTTAGCCTATGGATGAGTGAACTTTAATCTCACACTCTCAAATCATTGTATTAATGTCAGACTGTGGATTTATTTTGAGTAAATCTACGCTCAGAGAGTTTAATTCTGGCAAGTCTGAGAAGATAATAACTTGTCCAATGTCAACCAGAATGTGGGCAATTAGTTTTACTTTAATTATATGTATTTATTGTGCATTCCATGGTTATACTCAATAGTAGAACTTCATGAGATACAGAATCCAACCCTCTGTCTGCGTAGTTGTTTGTTTTATAAATCTTTATCTACATATGTTGGTTTAGCTCTTGAAATTCAATTTTCATGGCCGCAATAACATTTTATTTTAGGGTATCAGTCGATTATACTGACAGTATTATTCACGGTCACTCACAACAAATGGTACGTCAGAATAATGAATGCAAGAAGACACCAAGTATGATTGAGGCTAACTTGACAATCATCTCTGCCAGTAAGTGTCAAGTAATTTTAAAGCAGCAAATCCAAACTGGAAAATTATAAAGAAATATTTTTATCTTGATCTCCGGTTATATCTTCAAATATTTATTGATTTTTAAACCCGTATCTAGAAATTATTTTATGTCGGTTCCTCATTCAAGGTTTAAAATGTTGACCCAAGGCTTATTACTCCTAGATGGACGTAATGTGTGTGGACAAAATATTAGTATTTCTGGTTGAATAGTTCTTAATCATTCAGTCACACTGTCTACATACTTGCTTGTGGTAACTTGGACTGTACTGTACTGTAGGTGGTTAGTCTTATTCGATTCTCAGTGCATGTCCCTAGATTTGCAGAAGCGTTAAACCCCTTTCTGTATCTAAATTCAGGGGATGAACTAGAACCTTTAACTTGAGCCACACCAGCCTCAAAGAGAACAAAACTAATGGGGCATTTAATTGCTTGAAAGTGTCAAAGTTTCCAAGTCACTAGGATGTTCCCCCTAAAAATAGAAACTTGGACGAGTTCCATTAAATCTGAGTTTACAGTACCAACTGTCATGTTTAACATCAACACATGATGGACAACTGACACAAAATAGTTAATGGCAGGTATCTATATAAATGTATCTGTAACTCCCTGTTATTAAAATCATGTTTGGACTGATTATGTGCAAAATGTGGCCATGTGACACTCGTGGGACACATTTAAAGAACCTTGTGTCCTCCAAATTGAGGAAAAAAGAAGCTGTTTGGCGGTATTTTCGGAGAGATTTGGAGTAGCATTTTATTATGAGACACCTTTTTCGGTCTAATTCAGGGCATACTTTCAAAGTGCTTGTACCACAAACAGGTAAAAGTGCATTGTTTTGCTAAAGGCCACTTCGACCTGACATGTGTGATTCACATGTTGACGGTTGCTGCGATGGACCTTGCGACTGTTTGGCATGGTGTGTCCTGCCCACTATGCAGTTTTTGGAAGATTTCGAATAACACAATCTGAGTTTTACTTCTACAGTAAATCCAGTGTTTAAAAATCATCATCACAATTAGCAATCAATACTTGAGAATACATGATAATAAACTCTAACCTATCGTCAAATCTGCGCTATTAATGATGGATTTTGTAAATCCATTTCCTGCTTGACAATGCCCTCATGATCGCCCAATTCTCTGCCAGGTTTTATTGGCAACTTGGACTTCAGGAAGGGAGGACGTTTTAACAGTTTGTTTCTTTTAATCTTTTTATAATACTGACTGCTAACTCCAAAGAAGAGGCAGAAAATCCCCCAAACACTATTTAACCCCCAAGCCTTGCAGGAATTGCAGCTGTGCGTTTGGACTTGTGATTGCTGCAGTCTGAGGTTCATTGTGCAGCTAGTGTCTGCTGTACTGTTGATTTTCACATTGATTAACCAGTTGATGGCTTCTCTGGCACAGTTTGGTTACTGTGAGATATCACATACACAGATAATGCCGTGCTTTTATATCCTCAGAACAAATGTTCATAGTTGAAATACACTGTTAATACATGGAGAGCTTTTCCTTTCACCGTTGACACTGTAAGGAAGCTGTTGCTTAATTTTACCTTTTTATGTGCATCAATAAAATACCTGTTTGTATCAACTTCTGTGAGAACATTTCAGACTCCTTGGACTACACCTGTCTATATGTAGTACCTACGAAGTACTGCGAAGTACCTTAGGGGTGTAGTTTTGGGTATTCATACAGTCTCAACGTGCAGAGCTAAAAAGCAGTAATCAAATTGAGCCCCCAGTTACTTTGGTTTTTATGTATTTAGGTTCATAGAAAGAGTTTTAGAGTAGTCCCCCCAATTGAAATGGGATAACAATGTGTGTTTTCATCCCTTGTCCCCATGCGCTAGCAGGATCTCATTAAACCTCTCGTTGTGATGCACTCGGTAAAGAAAACATGCCATTATCTTGTGTTGTGTGCTTTCTTGAGTAACAATATTGATAGGTACATGTCCTGTGTCTCTGACGCAATAAAACCTTAAAGATACGCAATGAACTTGACATTGCTGCAATGTTTCAAAAGTACAATTGGTTGTGGGTGTGTGCATGCCTGTGTGTGTTAAACCATTCTTATAGCAATGACATAATATATCCATACAGAGCCATCCAGAGCCAGAGTCATATGAAACGTACAGTATTTCTGCAATTTAATTTGTATCATCTCTCCGAACACAGCTTAATACTATCTTGTTCAAATGTAATAGTTGTGTTAAAAGTGTATTTTTTATTAAGCTGTCTCACTTTACTCAATTTAAAAAAAAGTTATTATTTCAAAATTCATGAATACAACCATCATGCTAACATGCTCACAATAACAATGCTAACATTTGAATGTTTGCCAGGTATTTAACGTTCACCAGCATAGCTTGGTGTGTAAGCATGCTAACATGATGATATTGACAACGGTAACATTCTGATGCTACCTGACATGTTATGTCCACTGCCTTAGCTTAGTGTGTTAGCATTCCCTCATAAACACTAACTAAAAGTGCAGCTCAGACTGACAAACATTTTTTAACCATAACAGTTTTTCTCCCCCTTTGTCCCAGGACTTGTCTTTACTGGAACATGCAGTAGAGGAACCAGCTATAGTATCTTATTCATAAACACTGTGAAACTACTAAAATTCACCCTGACATGGACTCCTCCCCCAGGCTGGATGCTGACCCGTTAACACTGCTTCAGCTACAGGAGGTGGACTCTAGCAAATCCTCAGAGAGGTCAAGCTCCCCGGGAATCATATCCGCCTCGTACAGCCCTCCTCTGGGCATGGATAGCCACACTGTCTGCATCCAGTCTCCCTACACGGATAGCAGCCATGAGTACGGCAATGGACCTTTAACCTTCTACAGCCCGTCTGTACTCGGCTATGCCAGGCTGCCCATCACTGACAGCCCGTCCCCTCTGTGCCCCGCGCTTAGCCCATCAGCCTTCTGGCCCTCCAACAACCACCCCAACATGCCCTCACTGACTCCGCGCTGCCCTCAGCCTCTCGTCTACAATGATCACAGCCCACATGCTCCCTGGCTGGAGCACAAAACCCACAGCATCAACGCTAGCAGGTATGTTTATTGACATTGATCCATTGATAGACGTGTATAGCGATAATACTTAGGACAAAAGGCTGTTTGGTGCGTGCCTATTAAGCTTCATGAAAACGATAGGAGGCTTTTGTCGCGACTGATGATAGAGTTTCAAGGGAAAAGTGGTCAAAGATGAATGGATTCAGTATTTTCTGGATTCTTTGTTTAAACAGTATTTTGGCCAAGACTTCCCTTTCCATGTTCCCGACAATTACAGCCCAATTAGCAACTTCAGTAAATAGACATCGTCTGCTACCGGATTGTTCAAAAATACCCAAGCTCAATAGAAAGCAAGGTCACCAGATGATGCAACCAAAGCCAATAATAAAAAGATAATGTTGACTATTAACTCATGTTGATAACCTGTCATGTGTTTTTGTGTAAATTAATAAAAACAAATAAATAAGAGAAATGCGTCCTTTTCAGTCCTTTTTAAAAGAAACAGAATTGAAATCGGTCTTAGTGTTTGCATGATTTTTACAAATGCCTGTTGGCTCATTAGGAATTCAGTGATAATGCCTTTCTTCTATACCCCGAATTTGATGAAAACGACTCAAGCACGTACAGTTCTGTGCTATTATATAAAAAGTTTAGGGGGAAAACGTGCAAGATTGCATTTAGTTGAGGAGGGACAAGAAAGGTTTAATGTAGGTTTTTTAACATAAAGATTTTATTTTTTCCCCTATCAGTTAGATACATGTGTAGGTATAGAGCCCTTTTAACAGCAGCCATCTAAAGTTTCTCCAATGCTACTGTAGATAAGCCCTTGACGTTGGTGATGGTTTGGTGTTGGAGTGATGAATAGGCGAAGCAATGACAACATAAACAGACAAAATAGTTACGGTGGTTTTAGTATTCTTCAGCTAACATGATCGTTGGATAATAGCAGAGCCTGTGCAAAGAATCCAGTAAAATATTTAGTGTTGAGATGGAGTTGCAACATATTATAATAACCAATAGACTGACATTGAAACACTGATTCTATTGGATGGATTTACTCTCCCCACAACATTTCATTTACATCCCTGCCTCTACTTCATATTCGGGGTCATTCTCTATACTTGACAGTCACAGTGAAACTGGCCTCGGATGCTTGAGACTTTTATACCCATTATTTTTCAATGATGAATCCTCTAGTTTCTTCATGCAATTTTTCAGTTGGCTGCAATGTGGTTGTGGAGAACTTTTTAGCAAAAGAGTAGCTGTTAGATGACTAATGACAGGTAAACTTCCAGATGTCAAGTTGTCCCTTTTCACAATGTCTCTGTTTCTTCCTGCAGCTCCATCATCAGCTGTAACAAGCCGCTGGGGAAGGGAGTGGAAGGCATGGACTCCTCTTTGTGTTCGTCTGCGGTCGGGAAGGCGGACATGCACTTCTGCGCCGTGTGCCACGACTACGCCTCCGGGTACCACTATGGAGTGTGGTCCTGCGAGGGCTGCAAGGCCTTTTTTAAGAGGAGTATCCAAGGTATAAACTTTGTCTTTCAGTCAATAACAAGTCACCATCTCTTCATGTTCCTCATCCATTGAAGTGTCTTCTTTCCTTGAATCCTTAGGACACAATGACTACATCTGCCCCGCCACAAATCAATGCACTATCGACAAGAACAGACGTAAAAGCTGCCAGGCCTGCCGCCTACGGAAATGCTACGAAGTGGGCATGATGAAGTGCGGTAGGTTCTCACCTCTTTTACCGGGGTCCTTGATATAGCAAAAGAAAGTGGAACAACTTATCCCTTGTGTGGGGATTGGGTCAAATTGCCCACTGTTACATTTTTACTAAAAGAAAATGATACAAGAATATTTTCTCAACCTTAGCCTTTGCTTATTTTGGGTAATGATCATGTACAAGAAACAGAAATCCACATGTTAAATGTATGGGGCCCATTTGTGGCCTTTATCCAGTGTTTGCCCCGCATACTGAGACACACAGAAACACTCTCACGGCCCGTCCACACAGCGGCGTGCGTTGACGCTTCACCATTCACTTTGAATGGGGTGACGTCACTTTTCGCCGAACTGCATCGTGGGAAGTGACGTGGAGCGTTGCTGGCGTGGCTCGCTGCAAAAGTTGAGCAATGTTCAACTTTTGACGCCTCGGCAGAAGCGTCAGCCAATCGAATCATATGCCAGTACAAGCTCTAGCCAATCAAACCGCTGCTTGTGTGTCAGGGGCGGGAGATTCATGTGATTGGATGTTGGTCGAGTTTCAGACACGCCCGCCGGCAAGCGTCAACGCACGCCACTGTGTGGACGGGCCGTCAGTCTTAGCTAGTCCTTCTCACACATGCATCTCACACATTGTTACAATCTAAGCACTAAGAATCTGCCTCTTTACCCTCTGTAGTGTGGGAACCTTCACAGTATTATTCCTCATTCTAACCATTTCTCATGTTTCTTGCCCTGTACCCTCACACCTGCACATAAGAGGAGGGTCAAAACAGATGAGTGACTATGTGTTTATAGGGCACTTCAACTACAATCCTCCACCAGCAATATGAGCTCAGAGGGACTTGGAGCTAATAGTGCTGTGGAAGATATTTTCTGAAAAACTTTGATAATTTAGAGCCAAATTCTCAGTAGGCCACTGGCAATCATTTTGTTCAATGTTATATCAGAGATGTATTTTTCAGACATGCTATATTTCATCAACAGTGACTAAGACAGTGTGCATTTTGAACTTTTTGAACATTACAGCATGGAAACATGTCACACAATATCGAATCAGAATCAGAATCAGAAACAGGTTTATTATCATGTAGGTTTACACGTACGAGGAATTTGACTTGGTGTCGTGGTGCATACATAAAAGTAAAACAAGAATTAAAAACACAGGTAGAGAACTAGAAAAATATTAAAAATAATAAAAAACAGAGTAAAATATAACAGTATTTACATTGCAATGAAATGGAATAAGAAGGAATAAAATATGGAATAAAAATCGGCAGTAATAAAAAAAAGAAAAACAGATATTGTTGTACATTGTGATGTACAATATAGATATGAACCTGGAAATCAGCATAATTGCCCTCAAGGCAAGTAGCCAATATTTTTGCCCTATTGTGGTTGTATTGGTTATTTTACACTAAACAAGAACAATGTACACATAAAGTACAAAGGGTACAAAGTATGGTCATGTGACTCTCTGTCTCTTGCTCCAGGTGTAAGGCGTGAGCGCTGCAGCTACAGAGGAGCCCGTCTCCGCCGTGGGGGGCTCCAGCCTCGGGCCCCCGCGGGTAGGGGTTTGGTCAGGGTGGGGCTGGCTTCCCGTGCCCCAAGGCATCTCCACCTAGAGGTTCCTATCGTCCCTGTGGACCCCCTCCCTCAGATGTGCCATGCTCACCACTCAGCCATGGGCCCAGAGGAGTTCATCTCCCGCATCATGGAGGCGGAGCCGCCGGAGATCTACCTCATGGAGGACATGAAGAAGCCCTTCACCGAGGCCAGCATGATGATGTCCCTCACCAACCTGGCAGACAAGGAACTGGTCCTCATGATCTGCTGGGCCAAAAAGATCCCTGGTAAGATACAAACATTAGCGCAAATCATTTTTAAATTAAAGATGTCCACAATTGAAATCCTATTTAATTTAATTTATAAATATCTTTTTTTTCTTAAAAACTACGAACATTGTTTGTTCAATAGAATTGTACCTGTTTGTTAAGATTAAATGTACTAAATACATGAAACATATAATAATTAAATGTAGATTGTGGTTTATTATTTATTTATTAGGAATTTGCTTTGTTGTATAATGGTTCATACATAAATACAGTAAGAGGAATTGGGCTATGTAAAATAGGTGCAACAATAAAACTATTTAAATAAACAAACCATTTTTATTTATATTTTTGATATGTTATAAAACAAGCTAAAAACTTGAAGCAATGCTAAAATCACATCTTACGTGTTTTATAAAATCTAGCGCATGACATTAATTCAGTTTAGCTGTTGATAATTATATAGTTTCTATTTGACCTTTGCCCTTATTTGTATCCATAATGAAAACACTGGAACATGGAAAATCTACTTCATTCTTTTGAAAACTCCATATTTCCTGCTCTTTGTTGTTTCTTTTGGATGTAAATGTTTCCATTGCATTGTGCATATATTAATTCTTAATTCAGTCTATTTTTATACTTGAGGAACATCCACTTAATCACAGACCGGTTTACATGTCATCAAATAAGACTGGAGGCATTCGGTGTGGCCTTTCTGAGTGAAAGAGCCATGTTGGGTTAGGGTCAGGATAAACTCTAGGATCAGTGGAAGCAGTTTGGCTCTGATTAACAACGTGTGGAAGTCAGGTGAAAACCAGCAAACCAGACTGAGGGTTATAAAGGTAAAAACAAAGCTGCGGCTACAGTAAACACATCTTCCACTCATCATTCATGTTGGTGTGTCAGATGCTGCGTGGGAAGGTTGAATAAAAAAACAAGTGACAGAATTGTTGCATGGATAAACAGAGACCAACGGTAGGAAATCATTATCAACCTCTCTATCATTTTTTGTCTTCTATGAATTTATTTATTTCTCACATGGTCCTGATTCTCTTCTTCCACTTTCCTGTCCCTTTTTATGTTTCCTTCTCCTTGCCTTTCCTCTCTTAGCCAGTGTTCAGCCCAGCAGGTAACTCCCCAGCAGAGGTGTTAATGTGAGGGGTTCACAAAGACTCCCCGTTTTTTGAATAACGACCATATTCCACCATTTCTTTTCCAGCGGAGGTGGGGATGAGTGTGCATTGTCTGCTTTATGAAACATCTAAGAAAGTACAGACAGCTGAGCGAGGCGCAGTGAAGCTAAATACATAGTGAGGTCATTGTTAGATCCTGTAGTGCTCTAGAGTCTATGGCACAAGGGCGTTTCTCTGTCTTTAATATAACTCTTAGAAGGTTGGTTGATAGGCTCCTTTGAAAACCTCATTTAGTTGATGTAGTTTCATAAAAAAAAGGCAAAAGTACCTTTGGTTAACTCCCAATATTGTTTTATATTCACATGTTGTAGCTTTTTAGCTTGCCGACAATATATTAAAGAGTAATTGCGTGCATCCTGATTGTCCTGGCAAAAATATTTGAGAAACAATCCTAAATAAGATCATAAATAATAGGTCCCCTCTGTACAGATATCATAGAAATCAAATAAAACAAGAGCCATATTGTGTGGATCTGTTCTTTCTTACATTATTTATTATCTTTTTTGTTTTTATAATTCTCAATTTGTCCCTTCTCTATCATGACATACTGTACTGTATGAGCTACAGAACTTTTTCAACTCTCTAAATCGGAAAGTGTTTTTACGACAATGGAAACTCCTCGCTGATTGTAAGTTTTCTCATTGTGATCCGTGATGAGTCATTTTTTGTCCCCTTATATTCTGAATCCAGGTAGGATATTCATTTGAGGTGTGTGGTAATTCTGTGTTTCTCTTTATTCCGTTTCCTCAGGCTTTATGGAGCTGAGTCTAGCAGACCAGATCCACCTGCTGAAGTGCTGCTGGCTGGAGGTCCTGATGTTGGGCCTGATGTGGAGGTCTGTGGACCATCCTGGAAAACTCATCTTCTCTCCAGACTTCAAACTCAACAGGTAGGTTTGAAGTCCAACTTTCATAATTCACACCTTAGCAGTCGAATAAACAAATAGCTGATTTGTTTAAGAGCTCTCACAGTTTTTACGAAGTATTTTTGGGCCTATGTGCCGATCAGCTGATGTCTTTGTGACAACCTCTTTGCTCTTCTACTCCAACATGCTAAGGCTTTTGCTAGCAGAGATTGTTCCTCATAAGCATGAGTTGTGTGTGTTCACCCAACCCATCCTCACTCCCAGGTCAGCCTATGTTGACGTTATGTCAAGTCCCCTGTGTCGGCTTTTTCCAACGCAAGAGGGGGGCGGCCGTGTCGGCTTTTTCCAACGCAAGAGGGGGGCGGCCGTGTCGGCTTTTTCCAACGCAAGGGGGGGGGGGGGGGGGCCTTAGCGTACATTTTCAACTTTCCGGGATGTCCATAGGCTTCTATATACTGTAGCTCCCTCCTATGTTGTAGACGACTTGAGATCGCGAGCGAATGCTACCCGCAGATCCATTCTCACAGCGTTTATCAACCTTCTTCTTACTCAATATCAAGCCACACTTATTGTTTTTACTTCTTTATTTTAATTGAATAATGTAGGACTTTTGTTGCCGTCAGTTATGGGGAGAGTAGGGGCTCAGAATACTGAAATCTGTATTGTTTCATCGTTTTTTCCTTCTAATTTTGTATTATTTTCTAAACCACACACTGTTATTTACTCAACAATAACACATAATTATCCTTGTGTTTATTTATTTGTTCGATTAATAAACACAAGTTGGAGTCCGTCAGGACCGAGGGTCGGAGCAGCTCATAGTAGCCTAGTTGCTTTAGAGAATTTTACACCCGGAAGTAAGTATTCTCTGTGATTGGATATTTGAGTGTGTTGCCAGGCAACGCAATAATTTACAAACTCTTCAACTACAACCCTAATTATATTTAAAAACATTTTAGAAGGCCTCACGAAATACTTTAATGTAAATTACAATTTAAATGTGAAGGGATGTGTGTAATGTGGTGATTGACATTTTTCACCCACGGATCTATGGGTTGGGGTATTGTTCCGCACGGACATTTTAGTTAACCAGACTTCCTGTTGATGTGAAATACGAAAACATTTTTTGTGAATAAAATAATACTTTATTCCGAGTTTGCTTGCTTTTCTCTTAGGAGGTCATCACAGAACGACATTGTAATACACGGTTCGGCTGCATTAAATATTACATAATGTGTAATATTTAATGCAGCGAACTACGGCAGATATGATATCTGCCATGGTTGGCTATTTATAGAGCCCTGATGAGAAGACTTCTAGACAAACAGGAAGAACTGCCGCCAAAACTGAATATGTGACGTGGACAGTGTTGGGCAAGTTACTTTTAAAAAGTAACTAGTAATAGTTATTGCTCTCAAAAAAGTAACTAGTTACTTTATTAGTTACTAAATTATAAAAGTAACAAGTTACTTTACTTTAAAAATAATAACAATAAAAATACAAGTTTTTGTGTTGTTTTTTGCTGGCAACAGACTCGACCGTTGGGATGGGCAGCATGTCCTCAACAACATACCTGGCAATCAATCTGTTTAGTTGACTCTGGGTGACATGTGGCGATTTAAAACAATCTTTTTTTGGCTGTTTAGATGGTGTCGCTCCTTCTGGGTCACTGCCGGTGGTTGATACTGTGGGGTCTTTGGCGACTAGTTGTATAGCCCCATTTACATTACTTAGGTGCTTCAGGAGATTGGCATTGCTGTTTTTCGATGTGGACGATGCTTTCTGTCCTGCACACAGTGGTTATATTTCCAAGTTGCAAATGCGCTGCTGCTCTCGCTGACACTTGCATCTGCCATCGTGTATGTGTGTGTGACCTGTGTGCTGATAGTGAGCGTTGCTGTGTATGTGTGTTAGCATTAGCAAGTGTTCGTGTGTGTGTGTATTTTCCCCATAAGGCAAGACCCGCCCAATTCTGTCTCTGATTGGCTTACCCTGAAATGTTACCCCGCCTTAACCAATCATCACTCCTCTCTGGTCACTTTCACTTTTCCATGGTGCTGTGAGAGGACATCGCTGTATTCGCCTGTAAGTTACATCCGCAGGGAGATTCGGTTCAGTTCCATCACATAATGTAACGCAGTAACGCACCCATTTAAATCACACTATAACGGTGTTACTTAATGGGAATAGGTAACTAGTAACGCTATTAGTTACCGCAAAAAGTAGTTGGGTTACAGTAACCCAACTACTTTTTGTCCCAACACTGGACATGGATCATAAATATATCAGCAATTAAACGAAATCTTCAATTTCTCTTCACAATATAAGTCTCCTCGCAGTATCAATACTAATTCGGCTGACTTTTATATTTGATCCAATCAGTATATTGGTATATTTACACCATAACGGTTCACAGCTGATAGAAAGTGGTTAAAGAATGTTATTGAAATGTATTATTTGTATTATTAGATATTAATAGGAGACACAGACCGACAAACTAATAAGGCTTTATTTAAACATTAAAGAATACTTTAGGTTAAAGTCCATGTAATGTCCAAAATAAATGTTATTCTGTGTTAATAAATCGCTTCATCACTTTCCACTGTTTCATTTGACATATCAACATCAATGATTCTTTCCATAAATACCCCCCAAATAACATGAAATGTGTGCCACTTTCCCGTGTTATTCCGCTCCGGTAGCAAAAAGCTTGCCAGCCATTAACCCAGCTGTGTGACGTCACACGTGGCAAACACCAGCCTCGTCTAGATTGTTTGTTTTGTATCCTTCCGCTATTTTCGCTCAACATATGTGTAACCGGACCTCGCTAAACTTTTTTTATCTAACAATTCATGATGGGGAAGCGATGTGTAGTTGTGAGCTGTGAATGTTTCCTGGTTGCTATAAACATTGATCATGGGTGCTGGAAGATTGTGCACAAAACTCGGGTCAGAATTAAGTTACTACAGGTGTTATGCCAGCTTGAGCTAAATGTCACCAAAGTACAGTGAACTTGACTGAAATATATAAAAGTTGAAGTGAAATAAGTAATGCCAAAAATGAATTACGTCTGAATATCTTTATTATTTTTACCACTTTTAATTATTTGTGGGCTCGCACATACCAAAATAGACTAATGTACACTGCAATAAAGATCAAATGTTACAAGTGAAAAATTAACAAAAGAACCCTTTTTTATTTATCAAACAGTAAATTAATACAATCTTACAAACTTGTGATTTGGAAAATGTTGTTATATTTACATGTTTCTTTGGAAAAATAATATTGTAAATGATGTACTTTGTAAATTATTTACATCATGCGAAACCATTTTAACCAGTTCAGCTGCATGACTTATGTCAAATTACAGATTTGGCCATTGAAATCCCCGATAGCGGCCTCCCGGTTCAGGGTAAATCTTCCGTATCTCGGTTACAGCACATGCAGGCAGCGGGACTCTGATTTTTGGGCCGAGTACACCCCAGCACCAACGTACAAACTGTCGATAAGCTGTATATCGATACTTCCTAATGAAAAAAAAGTATACAGATTATAAATATATTTGGAGAAAAATAAAATGTTATGTAGTACTATTATGTAGCAATGGTTACAAATTGGCTTATAACATGATATTTGTATTTTACTTGTACAAAATAAATATGAGGTTATACATGACTGCTTGACAGAATCATAGACCTCTTATATATTTCCTCACATGTGTAGTTGTTTCTTTTCCCAAGCATACATTGAACTTGCATACACAGAAAAAATAAAAGCCAAGCTGTTTTTGACTTCTTGAAAGAGTTTAATGGTATCTTTAAAAGTGTACCATATCTGTAGCGACTAAAAGTATTATATGAAAGCAAAGCTGCAATAGGCAGTTGGGTCAATCAATATTTACTTACTGGTGTAGTGGGCCATCAACTGCTCTGTGTTGTTGTTTGTATTGAAGATACGCTATTTTCAGTGTCCAAACACTGAGACAGCCTTCTCTAAAGCCTGGGTGGCTAATAATGCACCTTGGTTTCTCGTCGGTGTCTTCTATCTGGCAGAGTCCTGCACGGGTCTGATTTTCAAGACCCGCTCCCGCCCCGCACCCGTGACGTGCAGTACCGAACCCGCCCCGCTACCCGCACATATTGCCAATTAGTTCCGCAACCCGACCCGACCCGCCGGCACAAGATCCGCAACCCGACCCGAACCCGCATATATATAAGCAGTGACAACGTGCAATTATTAACACACGCAGTTGCATATTTGGCTCAAAAAGCCTGGGATGTTGTTTATTTTCTCCATCTAGGTTGACACCAAAAGCCTCCCAGACGTTGGATTTCGCTCTTGAAGAAGAGTTATTGAAAATGGTGTATTTTCCGCTAGAGAGCTTCACCTCAGCCATTCAGAATGTGGTGCGCTCAGCAGCAGATAGATGCACTGCAGAGGTTATGATTATGCTCGGTCCCGCGGAGGAGAGGTCTGAGGATTTAAACATTAAACTAAAATATTATTGTTTAAATATATTTATTATGCAACACCCGCAACCGGACCCGCATCATCTTTGTTTTACCCAGAAGCGAACCCGGAAAAAAGCGTTTGAAAAAATACCACCCGCAAATCACCTTTTTTGCGGGTCACCCGTCGGGTACCCGCGGATACCTGACCCGATGCAGGACTCTGCTATCTGGTCAGTAGGTTGCAAACTGTCTATTTGTTCCATCACCTGCCAGATCTCTCTGCAGCATACACATTCATCTGCAGTGGGCATGCTTTCACAGCATTGACATGTACACCTGAATATTGTACATAACATTAAAAAAAAAAACAATATCTGCCGGACGTGTGAGGAACAGATGACAAATTAAGATCGACATTTAGTGCAGGTCAAATTAAATAAAACAGAATTTACCATTCAGTATTGCCGACTCGAGTCTCGCCGGCTGCGGAATCCGCTTCTCTTTCACAAGTTTCTGCCTCGTATTTCGATTGCCGGGCAGGAGGCTCGTACTGATAAGGCAAGATGCCTTGAAGTGAAAGGCTAGGTTCACTCTCTACTTCTGTAACTGAATCCAGATAACCCACCGAATCTGAGCTTGAATGATCGCTCTCGCTGTCGCTGTCTGAAGTTGTCGCGTTGCTTGCCATTTGGACTGATTTGATCAAATGGCAATGTTTGCCACGTGTGACGTCACCGCTCGTTCGGGAGTGATCGGGGGCGTACTCGGCAAACTTCGGAACCAACATCGGTTTTTAACGTATATGTCATTTAATTATGACCAAACTTTAAACATTTTTATTTATTTTTATTCTGGTGATATCTAAACTACATGTTAAAAAACACCTGTGTTAGATGCATTACATGGCCTTTAAGGTTTATTTTGAATAAGAAAAAAGCTTAGGGGGTATAAATATTAAGCCTGACAAAGTACTAATATATTGCTTTCCTGCAATGTAAATTGCTGTATGTTTAAGCACTTATTTTAACTAATATTATACATATGTATTATACTCTTATAAGATGTATGTAGATAGTATAAGAAATGTGCAGAATACGACAGTTTAATGGTGGAGGTATACACACATATTGATAGATGTCTTGTATGCACTGTTGAGGAACCTGCGACCCAAGTTTTTCATCTCCGACCTTGTCAGGTATTGAACATTCAATAAATAAAGAACACAGAATTATTAAATAAAACACAGAATTTGTGTGATTATACTAAATGATTTACAAATAAACACCACTGCATATTTACAACTGTTACACATGCTGATGTAACGCAAATGTTTCCAACTTGGGATCAATAAAGAATATCTTATCTTAAGATGATCGATGGCTACTGCCATATTTCAATCAATCAATCAATCAATCAATGTTTATTTATATAGCCCAATATCACAAATGTTACATTTGTCTCAGTGGACTTCACAGTTTGTACAGAATATCAGTATGACAATACGACACCCTCTGTCCTTAGACCCTCACATCGTACAAGGAAAAACTTCCAGAGAAAACCCCACAGTTTAAAGGGAAAAATGGGAGAAACCTCAGGGAGAGCAACAGAGGAGGGATCCCTCTCCCAGGACGGACAGACGTGCAATAGATGCCGTGTGTAAATTGAAAAGATAATACATTTGCAACATAGGTAGTCCAAATGTTTTGAAATGCATGTGTGTATAATAAGAAGATGAATCCACGAGGATATCCATCCAGGACTTATGATCCAGGACCGCAGCCACGTCTCAAGATCCAGGACTCGCAATCCATGACACAGGACCGCAGGATCATCCATGACTCCGGATCCCGGCGTATATAGACACCAAAAAGAAAGACATTTGGGGAAGCTGGGTTAATCGGAACATGAGAGTACACAGGTATAGACAGAGAGAAGGAAGAAGTAAGATGTCCCCCGACAAACTAAGCCTATATCAGCAAAACTAGGGGCTGAATCTAATCAGCCCTAACTATAAGCTTTATCAAAAAGGAAAGTCTTAAGCGCACTCTTAAAAACGGATAGGGTGTCTGCCGTCCGAACACAAACTGGAAGCTGATTCCACAAAAGTGGAGCTTGATAAGAAAAGGCTCTGGCTCCCATTGTACTTTTAGAGACTCTAGGAACAACCAACAACCCTGCATTCTTGGAACGCAAAAATTTGCAAAATGTGCCTCTGAACCTTGACAAGTGCATGTTTCAGGCTTATCAATTAACAACAGGAGGGGTCACAGACATAAGACCAGCTGTTAAATAAAGCTCTTCTGACCTTAGCTGGCATGTGGGTATATATATTAATGCTGCCCATTATGGGCACAAGCAATTTTCCCCCATTTATTAATTATATGTTTTAATGTGAGTGTTTCCTATCCCCTAAACCTCCAGGGATGTACACAGTTTAATACTGGCAACTTCTTATAATGGGAAATACGAAAACGTCTTTTAAAACTACAATTCCCAGAGACGTGCCATAGATAGAGAACATGTTGTGAAACCCAATAGCCAGCATGTGTAGTTCTAGGGACGGGGTGGGGGAGGGGGGACGGGATGGATGGGATGTAACCCTCGGCGCACACTCAAAAATCCAATCACAGAGCTTGAGGACTATCACAGGGTTTGTCAAGCGAAGCGGAGAGAATACTTACTTCCGGGTGTAAAATTCTCTAAAGCAACTAGGCTACTATGAGCTGCTCCGAACCTCGGTCCTGACGGACTCCAACTTGTGTTTATTAATCAAACAATTAAATAAACACAAGGATAATTATGTGTTATTGTTGAGTAAATAACAGTGTGTGGTTTAGAAAGGAATACAAAATTAGAAGGAAAAAACGATGAAACAATACAGATTTCAGTATTCTGAGCCCCTACTCTCCCCATAACTGACAGCAACAAAAGTCCTACATTATTCAATTAAAATAAAGAAGTAAAAACAATAAGTGTGGCTTGATATTGAGTAAGAAAAAGGTTGATAAACGCTGTGAGAATGGATCTGCGGGTAGCATTCGCTCGCGATCTCAAGTCGTCTACAACATACGTTTAGGGAGCTATATAGAAGCCTATGAACATCTCGGAAAGTTGAAAATGTACGCTAAGGCCCCCCCCCCCCCCCTCTTGCGTTGGAAAAAGCCGACACGGCCACCCCCCTCTTGCGTTGGAAAAAGCCAACACAGGGGACTTGACATAACGTCAACATAGGCCGACCTGGGAGTGAGGATGTGTTGGTTCACCAAGTCCAAGTCTTATCAAGTACTTGTTTTCCTTTTCCCCAAAACATTACATTACAGTCATTCTTCTCTCCAGACTCAGACTAATAGTATTGTTGTTGAGATATATTACAAACTGCACCCTAACCCTTGGAAGGCTTTCACTGAATGATTATTGTGTGTAGCCCCCAGTTTACCATAACAGTGTTGGCGGTTTTGGTTTAATCTTCCCACATTGGTGCACTCTCATTATTTGATATCCCACAATAATCAGGGAGTTCACTCAGACCTTGAAACGGTAAAGATATCAGCAACCCTCGCTGCAGATACATCTCTGATTCTTCGTAGACTACCACCTCATTTTCTTGCCAACATTTTCTTTTATCACTTACTGTTTTCTTCCACACTGACCTTCAACTTCGGCCAGACAACAGTTGGCTGTTTCTGGCACTTCAGTTCAACCTTTGTATTCACGGTAAACACGCTGTAATTAGGCTGCCACTATACCAGCACTGTGGACTTCCTAATGAATCATAGGATACTTAAAACTGAACGTTTTGTCAGCAGTAGCAGCAGCTAATGAAACATTAAAGCAACTTGTTCCTCCTGGTGTTCAAAGGGCAGTAGCTTGAAGACAGAAGCCCGGGCTTGCATAAATTATTATATATATTATTATAAAGTAGATTTTCCAGGTTTGCAGTTAAATTGTATTTATTCTCACTGTCAAAAAATCCAAGAAAAGGACCAAAATAAACAATGTGTTAGTTCTTCTGACTTCAATAGGAGACATACATCTTTAAATACGCAACATAAATATAACCTTTTTTTGTCTTAAATGGTCAATAACTTTCAGCTGGTCTCTGTAGTTTTTTATTCAAAGTTACTCAAACAGGAGGAACAAATTATTTTGTTAGGGACTATTTGTCAGTGGCGGATAAATACACATTTGGTACTCTAGTGAGTGAGGATTTAGTCAAAAATAAACAGTGTGTGTTAATGTGCTTTTGGTCAGTTGTATAGATATATTGTGGTCTTTTTATAGTAGTTGTTGAGAAAAAAGACATAGTTGGACAAATGGTAAATATATGTTAATGAGGACAATAGGAAGTGTTTGTTCATCGACTGCCAGGGAAACTATCACTATAGACTTAGGTTAACCTCGACATGTTCTCACAACACAGCCTTATTTTTCTCTGTTGAGTGGTACCCCTTTCTCCTTGGACGGCTCAGAAAACATCCTGGATACTAATCCATCCACTCACTCAACGAGACGCTTGAACAGAGACACAAACAGAGTGGTTTTCCAATTTTCTCTCTAACAGTGTCTGTTCTGTGGATCTTCTCTTTTTGTCACATGGTATTAAAGTTCTCTTTAACTCCATATCTCTTTGTTGCATGGTTTTGTACTCACTCAATCTTTTTGAAGTCAGATTGTATTTAAGATTCAATGTGTTTAAGAGAAATATTCCAACTACCTAATGCCTAGGGTGACCAGTTGTCCCACTTTGTGCTGGACTGCACAGCATTTTGATAATTTGTCCCACACATGTTGCCGATGTCCCGCATTTGATTGACAGTTGCCCATCTTAAACAAGGCTTTTTTACAAAGATGTGTAGAAAACGAGAGGACTATCAGCACCATTAGCTGTGTCAGATGTCAGTCAATCAACAGAGAAATGTATTAACATAATGGGCAGGCCGTCACCCCCCCCACAGTTCAGCAGACTGTGGCAGTAAGCTAGATCCGGTATTTTTTTTCTGGTCATAATAATTTGTTATGTTAATTCCATTCAAAACAATTATATTGAATTCCTTCAATTGCATAGTTTGTGCAAACAATTAAACCAAAGTAAAGCATTGTTATTAATATTTATAAGCTTATAGTTGAATAGAAATGTTCTTCTTAAGGGTTAGATAGACATGATATAAACATCTAATTTAGCTCCAAGCAACGTAGTAATATGTCCCGCAAAAACGTCCTATTTTTCCCACATGTGGCTTGTTGGCACCTGGTCACCCTACTAATGCCTAATTGGAAGCACTCTGCCATAAATGTGTCAAGTCAATGGTGCAACATGTAGAATATAATCTAGCCAATTAACACTTAGAATATTGTTTTGGGTATGGATGAGATGAACCTTGACAAAGTAATGCTTCGACTCCAGTTCACCGCATACATTTGCATCAGAGTTGTAACACCCGTTGTTGGATCCAGACACTCGGGAGGTTATCTTGCATCTTAATGTGCTGGTATATTCAAAATAAAAGAGTCAGCAAAGCACACGTTTCTTAGTTTACTTTGTGTGATCCAGCATATGATGACTTTAATGTTCAAAAAGCTCTTTCTCATACTGCCTCCAGCACCTCTTTTCACCCTCTGTCTGAAACCAGAGCCTAGTCTGCTCTGATTGGTTAGCTGGCTGGCTATGTTGTGATTGGTCAACCGCTTAGAGATGTCCCGCCCCTTAGCCTACAATGTGTTTGAGCGCTTTTTTTCAGGTGCTAACCAACTATGAAATAAGACTATCCAGTCACATGGGCTGTCGAGATCAGAAAACAGAATATCCACCCACTATCTGTTTATCAGTATCCCTACTGCTTAAAAGATACTTTTGCAAAGTGTTAATAATAATTAAAAAAGTCAGTTTGACCGAGCAAAATCTGCACACATTTTGATTGTTAAATTAATTTTGTTACAAAAATCCGAAATCCAAAACGGGTTTATTACCAGATAGGTGGACACGACCGAGGAATTTTACTTGGTGTCGTGGTGAGTACATAAAAGTAAAAAAAATAATAATACGCAGATAGCCAACTATATTTTAAGAACTTTATAATAACAAAAAAACAGGGGAAACCCCCCCCCCCCAGATATTGTCAACAATGTCCTACAGTATTGTCACATTCTGAGCCTATTAACAACTGGCAGTAAAATGTTATCGGCACCTGGCGGTGGAGGAATATAAATGTTCCCTTGTGTCTGTGTGTCTGCAGGGAGGAGGGCCAGTGCGTGGAGGGCATCATGGAGATCTTCGACATGCTGCTGGCAGCCACCTCTCGCTTTCGTGAGCTGAAGCTTCAGAGGGAGGAGTACGTCTGTCTGAAGGCCATGATCCTCCTCAACTCCAGTGAGTTCTGCTGACGCGGACAAACCGCAGTGTTCATTTAATGTTTTCTGAGACGGATGAGTTAGTTTGCAACGAGCAACAAATCCTGCCTGATCCTGTCCAGTTGGTACATCACAGTGTTTTTTTGCTTCTTCTTCTTCTTCTTTTCCCTCTGCTTGGTTTTGGTTAATGACACATTAATCTGGAACTTAGTGGTTCATTGACACCTGTCACGCATCAGACCCACACATTAAAACAAACTGACCAGAGCAAAACAAAAGCTGAAAAATGAATATATTTATATATTCTTTTGGCCTTACTGTCTGTGTAATTTATTAGCTGGGGTAAATAAATGTTCATTATCCATTGGAGTTGCATTGAAGTAGATGTAGGGTTAAAGCTTTGCACAAGTGTAATCCAAATAAAGGTTTCCAAATTCTCTCAAAGCTCTCAGAGGAGCCAGCATCTCAATTTATCAAATCTGAAAGGTTGCCTCCCTCAGTCTCTACGTTAGAGATGATCGATCTCCGTGCTCTTGTTCTTATGAATTAGTCGTAACATAGACAGTACTCTGTATCTTGACAAAGAACAATGAAGCATTTTGAACAATAAAGCATGTTAACAACATGAGGCACAACACACAAATATGAACCTGAAAATATGAAAATGTCCTCTTAAAGGTAAAACTAGCATGTGGAAATGATACATATCGCGACAAAGCTTTTATATACCCAGAAATAAGAACAAAATATGTACAAACACAAATATGGATTTCTAGGAATGCCTATTACCGTGTTTGTTTTCATACAAATGTGATCCTAAAACATCAAATATGTACCATTATATAATAGCTAATCTGGTTACTTTTCTAGTTTTTCATTGGCTTGAGGTTTCGTTTATGTGACACATTTTAAACCTCACGATAAAACAGTGTGTGTTGCTCCAGGGTTGGACGTAGTCTCACTGTGCAGGTGAAGTGAGATTGGCCGAAGCTTCCACTTGTTTGAATGTAGGATGAAATGACCTTTGAAGGTCTACTTTATTGCACAGCGGCTTCTGTTTTTTAACCTGTGATGTGTTCCCAGCGGTCACAGTGTACTGCCCTGACCCCCTCACCCCCCAACCCCTCTCCCAGGGTTAGGCCCACTGTACAGGTTTCATGGAGGTGACTGACCTCTCCGCATGACCTCAGAGTTTAACACAGTTTCTCCCTAACAGACGCACACAGGCTCCCCCGCCAGCTCTCTGTTGACTCTGCTCCACTGCAGCTGGCGTGCGAAAAAGGGAACAAATTGTGAAAGAAGTGAAATCGAGTTTGAAAAGTCAGTGACAGGGAGGAATTGTAAGATTTATGTATTTAGACAGATGGAGGGCTGTGGCTGAACTGTAACAACAGGATCTACAGCTTCTTCTCTCTCTGCGGGTCAAGGTCAAGGCTTTCATTAGTCATACGTATGTAGCTACAGTGTAGTTATGACGACGAAAATCTTAGGTCACAGGCTCCTCCAACAGTGCAACACAATAAAACAGAAAAAGAGAAAAAATAGTGCAAGTAAATACAAAAAGAACCGTGACCCTGTGCATTTAAAACAATGGATGCACTTTGGTTAACCTCTTGTTTAATCAATAAAGGTTGCTATCAGCTGAACAGCCTGTGAACACATTGCCCTGTCAATAAGAATAGATACATTTCATTTTGAGCCAAACACTTCAGAAACATGTTTTGTATATATCTGAGACCTATAATATGTTGATGAATAACAGTATAATAGGGGACCTTTGAGTATTGAGAAATAGATTCAATATAGTGTTATTTTGTTCTAAAAGATCCACAGCAGCCTCGGTAGACCACATAGCTGCAGAATGCAGTGATTTATAATACTGGCACAACGCTTTGGCAGATTGTTAGTCTCCGTCTGAAGGGAGATGATGTGTGTGTCTCCCTCCTGAGATGTGTGTGTGTGTGTGTGTGTGTGTGTGTGTGTGTGTGTGTGTGTGTGTGTGTGTGTGTGTGTGTGTGTGTGTTGCAGATCTGTGCTCCAGCTCCCCTCAGACGGCCGAGGAGCTGGAGAGCAGGAACAAGATGCTGCGTCTGCTCGACTCTGTGATCGATGCTCTGGTCTGGGCCATCTCCAAGCTGGGCCTGTCCACCCAGCAGCAGACTCTGCGTCTGGGCCACCTCACCATGCTGCTCTCCCACATCCGCCACGTCAGGTACGGCCAGAGGCGGCAGGAAACGGCAAAACCGCAGAGGAGAGAATCGAAAAAGCACACATTCTCAGAAATGATTAAACTCTAGCTGTCTGGCATCATCTGTCTTTATTCGTACACTCTCACAAATGTATTCCTACATGAATTCTCAGCAGGCATGAATACGCACTCACACACATTAGTCTTTCAGACACTTAGAGAGAATACTTGACTTGTCATGTTCGAAAAACATTTCAAGAAAAAACATACTTTTTTGATGTTATCATAAATACAAATGTTATTCACACAAGAAAGTCAAAGTGCTTTACTTTGAAGAAGCTGACTTTTAAACAATAATGAAAAACATAACATAACAAATAATATTTGTCTAAAATAAAGTATTTTTTGAAATGATTATGTGTTCAGAAGCTTACATTTCGGAGACACATAATCCTCTTAACCAGTGGTTCTCAACTGGTCAGGCCTCGGGACCAACTTTTTACTTGGTCAATACAATACCCAACATTTTGAAGCACTCAAATCTATTCAACAAAAAAACCTGCTGTAATATATACGCTTTTCAGCATACAATATTAATAAAAGTGAAGTACAGTGCATATATCCCTTATATCCCTTCACAGAACTAAAGTATGCTTTTAAAAAGGGTTTAATGAGATGATGGAATCAAAAGCTGAACTGTATAAAAAGGCACAAATTCTGAAAACCCGACCCAAGGGGGTCTGGGGGGATTGTCCCCCAGGAGATTTTTGGAAATACTAACATAAACTATGCATTCTGGTACACTCTGAGAACGCCTGCATGCACAGCGTTAGAAAATCGGGCCTTCAAAATAAAAGTTTGACTTCCCCCCCCCCCCCCCCCCCAAAAAAGAAAGAATTCCAATTTTTTTTTTCAATTTCTTTTTTCTTCATTCACACATCTGCGACCCACTCGAAACGGGTCTGCGACCCAGTTCTGGGTCGCGACCCACCAGTTGAGAACCACTGCTCTTAACTGTACATCACATTTTGTAGGATTTTTAAAGTTGAGTTAAGTTTGTATAATTACTTTTGCATGTTTATAAAATGTTAGTTTGCCTGCCAAATGTAGGGTTGCCAGTAACATGTAGAACAAAGTAGGAGAACATAAAATAGACGATAACTGAAGACAATATTCAACAATACTGACTGATATTGATGCATATATTTGGACCTTTTAAGGAAGTCATTTATATTTAACGCTGTGGGAAGAGCTTCCAACAGAGAAGCAATAATGTCTATGACTGTAACATTCCCAGGTACTATTTCTTAAGTCAATGTGTGACGTGTGCTTCCCTCCTCTTCCTCTGCAGTAACAAAGGCATGGACCACCTCTCCAGCATGAAGAGGAAGAACGTGGTGCTGGTGTACGACCTCCTGCTGGAGATGTTGGACGCCAACATGTCCAGCGGCAGCAGCCAATCATCGTCCTCGCCCAGCTCCGACACCTCCTCCGAGCAGCAGCAGTACGCGGCCCCCCCGCCCCACCTGCCGGGCTCTGAGGTTCCGGTCCCGGACAGAAGCCCTGAGGGTCTGCAGGTCTCTCCGTCTTTTCAGAGTCTGGCTCCTATGGACAGCAACGAGTGAGTTACAGTGGTGACGACATGGTGTAGTGGGGATTTTTTTACTGGGTGGACGGGGCGGGGGGGAGACACTATGGACGCGCTCGTGAACTTTCAACGGGGGGTGTACACAGTGGACTTCTGTGTCGTCTGTCAGCTCAACATGATGCCGTTTAAACAATTTAATAATAAAGGGCGGTGCCGGCCGTCAGCGAACCGATCCGGCCTTTCTGCGCGACTGTCACTCAAATGCGCAAAGCGGGACACCTGGTCACCCCACACACACACAGTGCTGCCCCTCACACACACACACGCTTCAAATCAAGTTGCATAAATGCTTGAGCTACGTTTTTATTATAATTACCGTGAAATCTGCCTATTATGTTTTCGTCATTATTACAACAAATACACACTTGCCACTGATAACACTGGCAATGATTTTATATTTATTAGACTGTTAAAAAAAAAATCATGCTTTAAATAAGTGGCGGTACGGCGTGCCAACGCCCACTACACCACTGGTGACGACTATGGAGCTGCAATGATTTGACTAATTAGTATCAGCAGGAAAATAAACAGTAATTCTTTTTGATAAATAATTCATCTTTAAAGTCATTTTTCCTGACTCACTTTATGACATGTTTTGTGATATTTTCATTGTATTATACCATGACTTTTTATACGTACTATTTCATGCCTTTTTTCATGATCATTTTCACATACTTTTTTTTTCAAAATGTTCGACTTACTGTACTATGAATCTTTTATTTATTTTCAACATACTATAATAACTATTTTTCACATTTTTCAACATACTAAATGATGACTTTATAACATTTCTTAACATACTATAATATGACTTTTTGTTTTACATTTCGCATCATACTGTAATGTGACTTTATAACATTTCTCAACATACTATAATAAGAGTTTTTACGACATGTTATAATAACTTTTGTCATATTTTTCAACACACTGTATTGTGCTTTTTCTTCATTAAGTGCTCTTTTTCTTGACTTGTGGTAAATAACTTTAAACACGTTCTTCACAGCTACATCCATCCGGAGCTGTGGTCGCTGGATGAAGGAGACGGCGGTCCGACAATCGAACCAACAGATTACAACATCCCTGATCGAGTTGTCATGGAAACTGCCTTACAGGGGTAACGGGACGGAAAGACACTAACTGAGACCAAACCTTTTAATGGCTTTTCACCTCCCAAAGATCGAGAAAAGGGAAAGCAAAAAAGGATTAACAACTAACAGAAAGTGCTGTTGTGAGGTAACGTTTTTTTGAGATGTTATTAGTCTTTGGAAAAAGAGAAGCTTTCGATCGAATGTATATTTTGTGTGCGTAAATATTTCTTGTGAATGTGCACTACAGTAGATGTTCATGAGAACATCGCTGGGCCTCTGCCAGTCAGTTTGAGCTCTTTTTTGATATGCAGTATTTGTATCTCTTTTGTCACCTTGGTGTATCATCCAGAACAAGCCATCCACAATCTGCAGTGACTTACAGAGGAATGCATGTGGTGTCAATATTCATCTCCATAAGGGTTGTTATAATCATAGCTTTAAAAAAAAAAAATGGCTGTGGTGTTTTTCTCTTTCACTACTTACAGTTCCTTGGTGTTTTAATCGGTGCCTGTTTTCTACTCTCTTTGTACACACTACACGTTTTAGATGAGTAAAGATTCAGCAGTTTGTGGCCTTTTAACAAAACGACTGTTAACAAAAACTTTTCTTCTTCAAAGGCTGGATTTACAATACAATGTGTGGCACTGTTCGTAGTTAACACATAAAGAGTTGACGCTTTAATCCAAAGCGACTCACAATAAGTGCATTCAACTATGAAGAGTGATGCAGTTACACAAAACTAAAATGTATTTACCCATTATGTTTAGCCCTAAAGTTCATGACACCTTTAAAGTACCTGTCAGATTTTAAAGTTTGGATTACTCTTGAACATAAGCTGCTATATTCACAGAGCCTTCTTCAAAAAACAAACCAAAGTGATCACATAACAATAGCCTAGGTGCAGAAAACATTGAATTGTTCTGATAAAAAGTTTATTCAGTATGCATCATTGTCAAACTAAAGCTGATCTCTGATGCATTGTTTTTGTGTACATTTTAAGTGTAGTGTATAAAATGTTCTGTATTGTCATGCTTTGAAAATAATATGAAATATTCCTACAATGTGTCACGTAACCACCGGTCAGTTTACTCAATGAGAAGTTAAACAGGAAAGAAACGGATACTATTTATAGCAAGCCGGGCTATGTGCAAACTTTTACAGATATATTCAATTCAAAGCAATTAGAGTATAGCGTACTTCCAGTCAATTCTGCTGCAGCTACAACTGTGATAAAGAACTTCTGCCTAAACAAAGGGAAATGAATGTGCCTTGGTGGTCTTATTTAACCAAGTAGCCGAACAGGATGGAATAATCAGCGTTCATTGCTGTAATTTAGACAGGATACCACATGATGAAAGGTCTTAGGAGCATCGGTCCAGGACTGGTTAGTTTAATTGTACTTGGCTTTACTAGAAACAAGGAACGGTTGGCTTTAAGTCTACAAACTAGATTTGTTTCAATCGGGCCAGACAAACTGAAGAAACACAGAATGACTCATTTGGACATGTCATGAACAGTGCCATTTTTCTGCCAATGTAAATGAAGCCTTAGTGCCAAATATTCCTACCACTGCTATTATACAGAAACATGTTCAATATCTGTGTTTTCCCGATGTCTGTAACCCGTACATGCATGCACACAACACACACTCATCCATCTCTGATGCTGAAACTATTTCCACTTGTTCACAACACACACATATGCAAATCTGAGATCTTGCTTCCTGCCTGTAGCAAACCTACAATACATGTACAATAAATAAGCAGCTGCAAATCATGGCAAACACAGTTTATTGTCAATCAAATCACATCCCATAAATAAGAGTTCACAAAATAAATCAAACTTTACACACGTTTTGTTGTTTGTTTCTGTTCTGCTGAGTGTGACATTATATACAAATAAGGACCAAACACTTGAGTTTCAAACATTTAGGATCAATAATATTAAAATCGTACATGTAATGGTCTTTGATTGTGAGGTACACAGCTACATCTCAAAGCATTCATGTTCGACTCAAGAGTCTGGATCAATAGATTTGAAACCAGTCCTCTCACTTCATGATGACGAGTGGTGTAAAGCAGGTAAATCGCCACAATATTAATAACAAATTATATATATTTTTTAACAATCTTTGTTTCAACCTGTTGGATTTTTGACATTTGCAGGACTTTACTCTACGGGTCCAACTTGGACAGCGTTGGGTACGTTTTGAACAACATCAAATAATTTAAGAATAAAGTCATTTAGGTATTTGAACATAACATGGGGGGGGGGGGCTTTGTGTTCTTTGATCTTCAGCTAAATGGCAGTAATGTGACAGCTGGAGCTAATATTGTTGCATCAATATTAACAAAATATAAAAAACACGCTTTGAAACTTCATCAAGCAATATTTCATTGAATGCAATTGAATGTGGAAATGATCGTACAAATCAGCATCTGTTAGCTAGTAGGTCTGGTTGTAATGCTGCACATAGACCCAATAACTAAATCTGCTGGAATTTGAACCGTTTAAAAAAAAAAAAAAAAAGTTACTATATTTGTTAAAATCCCCTTATTATCCGTTATTATATGAGCGGTGATTTTGGGCTCTTTCTGCCCCCTAGAGGTACCAAATCACCTAATGCCGCTTTAATTCGACGACTTTTTGTATATATGCTGAAGATGACCTCCCGAACACTGCCCATGAAGTTGTTAACATAAGAACATATGTCATTTTATTACACCAGTGCTTAGACTACAGTCCCATGATAAATTATTGAAATAGAATACAGGAAGACACTCAAACTCAAATATGCAGAAACAATAATTTTGTGTTTTCTTTCTCAGTAGTTTGCACTTACACAGTAGTCCTCAAACACCATTAAAAGTACAATATGTTCCAGCTGTGGGGGCTCTGTTGGCTACAGAAAGGCATGTATGCAGGAGTCACTGCCAGCATTATTTAGAAAAAATATCTTACAGATCTTTTTAAATATCTCTTAATCAATCTTCTTCTCTTCTGTACAAAATGCGCCGTCAACAACCTTCTTCTATGAAAAACTGTAAAAATAGCTGCAGTGGTAGAAAATGCCTCGTGTAATTCTCGCTTTCTGTACGCTTTGGTAATCACTGACCTTTACCCCTCAATATAGATCCCATGGCTTACAATGCAAGTACAAAATCAGAAAATATAGCGTAGATATTAAAATAAATCTAGAGACCTTACTTATCTTCGATTGTTGAATATGGTAAGTGGGGACGTTAAATCTACATATAAAAATGGCAGAACGTTAAAAACGAACCAGGATATGGCTTCTTTTTTTATAAATGTGGAACACCACGAACAATAAATAGATATTTAAATACACCAATCGGATTTAGATTTAAAAAAAGGGCGGTGCTTTTTTTTGTGTGACAGGTAGAATGTCTTTAAATTGCACCTTCACACTATGAACACACTTCTGTCTCCACGTCACATTGAGTCCTTCAGTCTTCTTAGGGGAGGTTTTGGGCGTGGTGGCAGTGCTCATGTGGGCGGGGGGCCGTTGGTGTAGTGCAGCATGGGGTAGAAGGAGCGGGCAAAGTTGTTGGACAGCGTGCAGCTGTAGTTGTCCTCGGAGACGGGCACCAGGCAGGTCAGGACCAGGAGCAGCAGGAGGAGCAGGTGGAGCGGGAAGGCCGCGCGCAGGACCCGGTGGAGGAAGGGCCGCTGGGGGGGGGAGTCCCGCCGCTCCCTGGAGCTAAACAGACGTTAGAGATTATCAGCGTCATCACGTCTACTTTAAAAGTCCCCTATTATACTGTTTTTCATCAAAATATTATAGGTCTCAGATATATACAAAACATGTCTCTGAAGTGATTGGCTCCAAACAGCAAACAGATCATTGTAGCATTACCCATAATCCTCTCTGTTTCAGCCCTGTTTCAAAAGTGCTGATTTTCTGGCCGTTTCTCAATGTCGAGTACACATGCTGCAGAGCCACTATTTCAAGTATACTACGTCATAGAGTGGCGCAGAATGCTGGGCATTTAACATGCATTTAAACAGTCCTTCGGCACCACTCGATGACGTAGTAGACTTGAAATAGTTGCTCTGCAGCAGGTGTACTCGACATTGAGAAACGGCCACAGTCTGTTACTTTAGATGAAAATAAGGAGCCCCTCCCCACACCCCTCTGAGAGATATTTGGTTAAAAAGAACACAATGGTGCTCTAGGAGGAGATTCAGGTGATACGGTGGGGGGGGGTTACCTTGGTTGGTGATTGGCTAATGGCTACACAAGCCAGAACATCGTTATGACATCATAAAGTGGCCAAATTCTGATCAGCTCATTTTCAGACAGGTTTTTATATAAATGGATCAGGACAAAAAGAGAGAATCTTTTTTCCTGAAACTTTCAGAATCTCTCTACAAAGAGGGGACACATGTTTATGTACAAAAGACATTTTAGGTACTACGATGAGAGTTTAAAACTACTTAAATCTTCCAGCCTCTAAGCCCAGGTACAAGCTTCTTCTAAATGTACATGTTAGTGTTTTTATACACAACAGTGTGCCCAACATTCAAACATCATTTTCATACACTTATACATTTTACTGCAAGGTGAATTGCCACAAAAAGTTACCCCATTAATTAGGATATTCAACATTATGAAAAAAAACTACATTAACATCAAACTGTTTTGAAGGCCCACATATCTGCATAGTTTTTTGGGGGGGTTAGTTAAACCCTTAGAATGACGTACTTCAGAAAGTGCAGTTTGTCAAAGTTACCTTTTAGTTGCTGGGGGTCCGATAGCTGCATGTAGACCTGCAGCCTCCTCCTGAAGCAGGAGACAAAGCATTCATCACTTAAAACAGCAGCTATCAGTCAGTGTGGCTTCATGAAGAAGTTCCAAATAGGTAAATCTATATAGCTTTTCAATATAAAACCTTAAAGTGGTAGAAGAAGTAACAGAGTAACAGTTTCACAACTTACTATAATGTAACTTCCTTGTTTTTCTCTTGTAATTGAATATTTAAAAAATGTATTATTATGCCTTAACAGAACCAAAATGCTTGTTTTTATTTTACATTCATATTTGAAAACGGATGACCTAATGTTAGTGTTGGAGGTGTTACTGTGCATCACTGCTCTCAGTCAGACATTGTGGAGATTGTAATTAAAGATAAAATGATCATACCTTCTGCAGCGTTCCCAGACCAATGCTTTCCGTCCCTGTGCCGGAGGAGCAGGTTTCCTGGGAGACAGACATTGAACACACCATCAGATACGAGGGCTTTCATCAGAGGAAAGTTACCGTACTTTACCTCTGATAGCATCGCAGAGGAATGTCCAGCATGAACACCAGTGACGTACATTTAGAGTAAGTGTGCAGATATTTAAAATTGGCTTGGTGCAGTGATAACATTGTTGTTTATATACGTGACTACCAATTAATTTTTATTTAGGAATAGTAGGCTACATAAACTGTCAATTCTCAACAAATGGCACACTCTATCTATGGTCCTGTTTTTACAATATTATCACTTGCACATTTTAATAGAAAAGGGGCAGCTCATGGTTTAAAAGACACTATCACAGCCCCCCCACAGTTAGATCAGAGTGAGATGAACCGTGGGCCTCACCAGTGTGCCCTGCAGCGTGCTCAGGTGAGCGGCCACCTGTCGGAGCAGCAGCTGCAGCTTGTTCCCGATGACGTGGACCTTCTCCTTGGCCTCCACGCTGTCCTCTCTGCTGTCCTCTCTGCTGTCCTCCAGCAGCAGCTGAGAGGAGATCTCCTGCAGGGAGGAGACCTGCCGCTGGCGGCCGCACAGCTCCTCCTGCAGAGCCTGGGGGGGGGGGGGTAGTGAAATCATGACAAAGTGTTCATGTGCAAATGTGTTTCCTGTTTTGATGAAGTGTATAAGCTAGTGAGGGAACTGTAACAAATGTATCAAGCAGATTAAAGTTAGGTTGAAATATATTTTCTAATACCAACCCTTTCATTAGAAGTAAATGTAATTTTCTCTTGTCTCATTATCTAGTAGCGCGACGGTATTTCAAGTAAAGAATTTATTTGCGACACTCCAGGTGAAAATCTAAAAATGCAAGATCCAACATAACCAAGGCAACAAGTCGAACTTATATATTACCGAAATAAAGACAAAACTGTGGCAAAAAAAACCTCATGAACTCCAAATGTCTTGGAATCAGTTTAGAAATGTTTTTTTGGGCGAGACAAGATAAAAGAGAAATGCCATGGCAGGGCTGATGAAAGGATTCTCTGCTCACCGTCAGGGTGTCCCGGTGCTCCAGCAGGACGGAGCGTGGCGCCGAGGCGTCGCTGACATTCACAGCGTTCAGTTTGTTCTCCGCCTGAGCGAGCCACAGCAGCAGGGAGTGCAGCGTCTCATGGAACTCCTGCAGGAGAAGAGCTGAGTCAGAGGGGTAGAGGTGCTTGCCTTCTGGGCATTCGTTGGAGCATTTCCTGAACCACACTACTTTACATTCTGTATTCTCTGATGTCAGAGTGTCTCCATGTCTGACCTGACACTGCATGAGAGCAGCGTGCAGCCTCCTCTCCCAGCTCTCCAGCCCGCTGCAGGCCTGAGGCCAGCTGCTGTTGGCAGAGCTCATGGCTTCCTGCAGCTCCTGCAGCTCGGCGCTGTCGCTACACAGGAAGTGACGGCTGCTCAGGTTGGTGGAGATCATCAGACACTTGTAGCTGTTGAAGGACTTCTGCATCTCCTACAAGACCGAACAGATGATTACATGTTTACCTTCCATCATTTAGAAGGTTTATGCGATTATACGGTGTTGTCTGTGTTCTACCTTTAGTTTCCGGATGTTCACTTCAATGTCTCGGATGCTGGTGGCCGGTGCGATCCTCTGCAGCCTCTCTAGCTCTGGCAGCACCCGGCCCAACCAGGAAGTGACATCACAGAGGTCAGTGTTCAGCTTCTGCCACTGCTCCAGGTCCTGCTTGATGTCCGTCTCGTTGTTGAGCTTCTGCACCTGAAGCAGCTCCCAGCGCTCGATCACACCTGCAGAGACACGAGAGACACGTTCTTAGCACTGCTGTGAAAACACTGTGCCTTATTGTTCACTGTAGTGCGGTCCTGAAGCATTAGCACGATGACTTTTTATATGAATTCATTTCAACCTAGATTTAGTGTTACTGAATGAGCATTTGAGCATTAAACTGTTTATTTGAGTTTTTCCTACAATTTATAATGTAACTGTTTGTTATTAAGAGCTCCATGAACAAACACAATCATTACCATTTATAAAGCATTTGTTTGAAAACCAAAACAAACTCGACAATTACAAAGAATATCATCAGCCTCGACACAACATTTTCATTTTTTATTCCCAAAAGTGGTGATTTGCTGAATTTCTCCATTTTATATCATTTCAATTAATATCTTTGAGTTTTGGACTCTTTGTTGAATAAAGCGAGTGCCCTGTATACGTCTAGGATAATAATCGCTTAATCAAAAAGTTAAGAAGAAAAATAAGTAGAAAGTCTAAATTGCAGGACTTTCTTACATTTTGTGCCAGTGGGGTACAAAACACAAGTCACAAAAAAAATAATCACATTTCCCTGAAAGAAATCCAGCAGAGTGACACCTCCCTCTCTGTTGTGTATCTCTGTACCTGTGCTGGTCTGCTTGTCGGCCGTGCTGACCGTCAGACCCTGATCCACCGGCTCCTCTTCATCATTCAGGATCAGCTTCACTCTCTTCACCGTGTTGATGCTGCCGCTGCACTCCGACATCAGCTTAGCCTGCACACACACACACACACACACACACACACACACACACACACACACACACACACACACACACACACACACACACACACACACACACACACACACACACACACACACACACACACACACACACACACACACACACACACACACACACACACACACACACACACACACACACACACACACACACACACACACCAACTTAAAACACTGATCAAAACTAATTAAACCTAAATTCCTGAGATGATGGCGCTTGGATCTTAATGTGTGTGTCCTTACGTAGCCCTGCTGGTGGAAGGGAGTGCTGGAGGTGTGTGAAGGAGACGCGCTCAGGCCTCGGATCATTTCTCTGGGAACTCGTTTCCTTTCAGGTGAGACGGGCTGGTGCCAGCTGGGGGGGTCGCTCACTGACTTCCCTACGGAGAAAGAGGAGAAGACAGTTAAGTAAATGAAGAGTGAAAACTAATGAGGGAATGTATGGAGGGGCAAAACCAAAGAGAGAGAAAACAGAGTAATAAGGATTCATCACACAGTCTTCTAATACATGCATATGACTCAGGTATAAATCATATACATGCATACACAGCATTATAAGATGGGAAAACAAATGGAATGAAGAGTAAAATACATCAATTTCCACATCAGGCAAGTTTCCTTTTTTCTCTTACAAAGATTTGATCTTTGTAAGCTAAACAATTTCTTTAAAGTGAATGAGAAGCTGTAGCTCTGCGCAGCAACAACGTGTGATAATGGGGATGTGGGGGGGGGCAACTGGATGTGGGTCCATAAGCAGACAGAGAGCAGGGGCATGCAGGAGGCGGAGCCTACCCGAGGCAGCGTTCACTGCTCTGACAGTCGATTTAACCAAAGACTCTGAGCTCTTTGTGACCTGCACATCTGTAACAGAGAGTGAAAGGGGCTAAATATATAAGAGCAGCTGAGACGTTGAGGAGAGAACATCTTTGTGGTTGAACTGAAGAATAAGACATTCTGATCCTTTTCAGGTTCATATTAGTATTAAGTGCCTCTTCTGGGACATGTCTCCATGCTTTAATGTTCAAAAAGCTCTTTATTTTTCTCATACTGCCTGTGCTGCTGGACCTCTTTTCACCCTCTGTCTGAAACCAGAGCCCAGTCTGCTCTGATTGGTTAGATCTCTGTTCTTATTGGTCAACCACTTAGAGATGTCCCGCCCCTTAGCCTATCACGTACAATGTGTTGGAGCACTACTCAATAGAAGCGTGTGTGACATAGTGATGCCAGAAGTAGTCAAATGGGGGTGTTTCAGGCAGGGTGGGGGGGGGAGATGGGGGGGGGGGGGTGGGGGGGTGAGAAACGGGAGAAAAGACCTGCAGCTTAAGTGTTGGTTATTCTTCAAACTCTCTAAATTTCTTTGGTCTCCTTTAATTCCATTACAGTCTGGAAACCATCTTGCAAATAAGTGGAACTTGGAAACGTCAATCACAGGAAACCGTTCATTTTGCTGTTTCTGGGCACCGCGACTGTTTTGAGCTCTGCTGTGTTCAAGAATGCTCTGAGGTTTTCTTCACAGCACTATATATCTTGGACTTGGTTTTCTCAGAAAAACTCTTCCTGGTAAACTCTCAGCTCTTTGAAATGTTTGAATGCTTAACCGTATTTAATCCAAGGCTGTTAGCTTATTTATTCATTTTGGGAAACTGATGAAAAGCAATCCTTGGCTGTGCCTACTTTAACTATTCTCCAGATTTTATTCATATTATACATTTATTTATAACGTTTTATTATTTCTTCAAGCTATTGGAAAATGTGAAAGATTATTAAAGTAATGTATACACACATATGACACCACAACACAAACAAGTTTAGCCTATAAGCAGCAGTTATTACCTGACAGGGTGCTGAAGTATGTGGTGTCCTCCTCATCATCCTCATGTGATGAAGACCCTCCCACGTCCACAGTGTGGTCCCACTCCAGCGGGATGGAGTCCACGCTGACGGGCGTCTCTCTGCCCGACCGCTCCAGGGGGGGGGCGAGGAGCTGACACATGACCCGCCGTCGCTCTGCCCCTCCTGCTGGAACATCCTCCTCCTCTTCCTCCTCCTTCTTCCTCGACTCCTCCCAGGACGTCCCACCGGTCAGATCGGGGGAGTCGTCCAGGTCTGATAGATCCCTCTCCTCCTCCTCCTCCTCCAGGAACTTCAGAATATTAAAGAAGGACAAAGTAAGTAACACAAACTGATTTAGTCTGGTAGACGCAACCTGATGAGACACATACATATTGTCCTCCATGTTTGATTAGACAGACAATTGAATGATTTCAAGTAGGATGAATAACAAAAAGAGCAGTTCTCCTCCAAAACAAAAGGTTTAATTGGTAGTAAAAATAATAAAAGTGAAATGTACCACTGTAACACATATTTAGTCTCTCTTCTGGACAAGCCATGTGTGAAACTGACAAATAAAACATTTTTAGCCTTACATAGACATTCTCTATGATGATTTAGTTTTTATCATTTATATATTTTCTTTATTCGTTTCTTTATTATTACCGGTATTTATATTTTTATGCAATAATTTGTTTATATATATTCTTTATGCACTTTTTTGGGAAAATAAAAATGATGCTACATGTTGAAATGATTTAAGTAACCCTCACTTACTCAGTAAGAACACAATTAAACACAAAACATTGCCTTATATTAAGGAAGATTTTTTACATTTGATAAGTATGTCCTTTAATTTGTTTTCTGTGGATCATTCGTTCTTTTTGCTTTACAAAATATCTTATCATTACTGTAAAGAAAAGCCTGAAGCATCAAAGTCTAGTGTGACTGTGTCCCTGTGCTCACTGACCGGGCGGCGGTGCACCAGGCGGTGGTGGAAGCGGGACACCCTGCCGAACACCTCCTGGCAGTACGAGTGCAGCTCCTCCAGCTCGTCCTCCATCAGCACGGCGTCCAGAGGGGCGCTCTTCTGGATCAGGTTCTCCCCGAACACAATCAGAGCGTCGATCTTGTTGGTGTTCAGAGTGATTTCCTGCTGGAAGCCCTGAACATTAAAGGGGAGAAGAAGACAAGTTGGTCATTAAGGAAGCCAGGGTTAAAGAAAAGATGGCGCTGTGCTTTGTGTAAGTGCCAGCAGGAGCAGACTTACGTTGAGTTGCCTCATCTTGTCCTCGACGTCGCTCTCGGAGAAATGCTCCACGTTGGTGAGCTGCAGGTCCATCTCTGTGAGCCAGACCAGGATCCCCTCCCGAGTCCCCTCAAAGTCCTCTCTCTGAGAGGTGAAGTGCTGCAGGAGCACAGGGCAGAGGATGGTTCTAACTAGTTCAGAGCATATCATGTTAACAGCATTAGTTGGAGTTAAGAACCATGATTCTCTTACAAGTACTGATATCTAATAAAACAACATTCATTCTCTCCAGCAGAGCTCAAATGTCATTAGAATGTTTTTCAAAGTAAATTGCATTTTTTTACACACATCCCTGAAAAGATACATAATAATATTGTGCAACATTCTTGTCTGAATTAAATGAATTGTATCTTAGCAGCCTTCTTTCTGGGAATAAACCACTGTGACTATATAAGATAGGATACATTAAACCTTTATTAATCCCTGTAGGGAAAGGCAGGTGTCCGAGGAGCAACATCAATACGAATGAATACCGGGATAAGACCGATCACACAAAGATAATAAGAAAAGATCTAAGTTACAGTATAAATAAAAATAGGAATATATAAACCACTGGTGACTCTCTGCTGCAAATTCCCAGGATGTGCATATTTCTACACCAGCTGAGTTCTTTGACAACATCCTAACTCAAAGCAACATAAATATATTGATCTGCTCAGCTCCACATGTCGTGATGCAAACGTCTCCCTGGCAACGTGACGCTGGTGCCTCGTCACCGTCGGAGAGCTGACCTAAATCCGGCCGGCTTAGAGCGGAGAGAAGGGGTATCCCTCGGATCGGCTGCATCTCCACACACTCTGCTTTCTGACCGTTATCTGACTCGTACATTTACTCAAGTTCTGCCCTTAAGTACATTATGAGGTACTGCTCAGTACATTATGATGTACTGCTAAGTACATTATGAGGTACTGCTAAGTACATTATGAGGTAGTGCTAAGTACATTATGAGGTACTGCTAAGTACATTATGAGGTACTGCTACTCCACTACATTTTGGAAGGAACTATTTTTCTTTTTACTCCACTACACTACATATATACATTTCAACTTAAGTTACTTTGCAGGTTCCTTTTATTAATACGAAACATACATTTACAAATAATTTATGAAGCGCTGTTATTGATTAAGATAGCTGGCAGTATAAAAAAAGGCTTGAAAAGTTTCAAGTGTTTTAAAGTATTAGTTTTGGTCATTTTAGTATATGTTGATGCTTATACTTTAGTAAAATTCAAGAGGTTTCCTTACTTTGGTATTATTACTACTACTACTTAAGAAAAGCAGTATTTCCTACACTGCTCATTTCGTTTTATTTTCACGCATGCAGTTACTTTGAGTTCAAAATCATCGACCTCCTGCTGCTGTGAAAGTTGTGAAATGTTGAAGTTGTGTGTGCTGTGGAAGCTTTAAATATCTTAATGATTTAATTGTCTGCCTAAATGAGATCTGAGGTCTTTATTGTAAAGAAAAGGTCCTCTCCTGAACCCCGTCTCACCTTGAGTCTGCGGAGAACGGAAACCACCCTCTTCTGCAGGCTGTCCCACCTCTGGTTCCCCTCCTGGACGAGGAGCTTGAGTTTGCTGGCGGCGTCGGTGCGGTTCTCCCGGGCCAGACGGCGGTACTGTTTGTTGACCAGCTCCAGCTGAGTCAGACGCTCGTGGACCTGCCGCTGGAACGCCTGACAGGACAACAGAAACAGCTTACGAGTCAATATAAAAGACCTGCTAACGCTTTTTAGAAGACAGGATTACTTTAAGTTTGATGTGTTACCAAAGATCAACATAACCTAAGAATTTTAAATGTAAGGTGTTCCTCTTTTTTTCCACCAAATTCCACTTAAATTCCCTTTTCTTGTTTTATGCCAGATTTCTTTATTAAAAAGGCACTTACTTCCAAGACGTTTTAACTGTAATACCATATAAAAGAATGGTTTCATTGGAACTTGAATTATTAACCGTTGGATTTGCAAAGATACCTCAAAAACCAAACAAACTTCATTTTTTTTTTTCATATATTAGATTAAAGTAACTCTGACACGTTGAAACTGCCTCCGCTTCCAGCTGCTCAGGAGGATTGATAACCTTTTCGTGTCACTTCATGGAATTTAACCTACATCCCAATGCTGATTCTGACCCTTACTCTCCCATAGCTCCCATCACATGTCTCGGGTGGTCAGTCAATAGGTCACTGGTCGTCCACAGGAGGAAATGTGTTTGGTTAACAACAATATCAACACCTGTGTTTATAATCCATACCGGCAAAAAATAAGTTATCTCTGTGTTTTATAGCAACATGCATACCGGTATCCGGTATTACCGAAATACCGGTTACTGGTGGCTACCGTATACCGTACCGAAATCAGATCCGGTTTCGATACTTAAAAAAATAAAATAAATACATTTAAAAAAAGTGAGTCCGTGGCCCGTGATGGCGGGTGTTATAAATTAGATTGCATAATCGTTTTTCTTCATATTTTATGTATTTTTCATTGTTTGTTCAATACTAGAAAAGGTAAGTCCCACAAATGAACTGTGATGGGATTTGTTTTCTCTCACCAGGGAAGGCAAATGTTGATTTTAAAGATGAGATTTGTTTGTTTGTGCAATGCCGAGATCTCATGGCCATTATTCTATTATGTATTTGTTCTCTAGTCGAATCTCAGGTTTAACATTAATTATAACGGTGCTATAACGGTCTGTTTGCATTGACAAGATGTGCTATTCACACCTGATGGCGGGTGTTAAAAGATATTCCATAATCGGTATGTATTTTTCATTGTTTGTTCAGTACTAAAAGGTCCAAGAAGTCCCACAATTTAATGTAATATTCATTTGACATGTTAACTATATCATAAAGCGCTTCATGGGAGTAATTGTGGGATGATACATTTTCAAAGTATCACGATATGTATCGGTTGAGTATCGGTATCGTTCAGTGGTATCGGTATCGGTATCGTAAAAAAGTCAACGATATGCATCCCTACCTGAAGCTGAAACTTCACTCACACTGCAAAGCGGGATGTAGTTCATAAGATAAGAGTGTTAGAAATCCACCCAATGGGAAAAAAGACACATCCTTCTTTTAAGTCTTGAGGGGTTTGAGACCTCTTCTCAGACTTTCTTTTTAACCCACACTTTCCACTATTCTGCCAAAGTGAAAGACTGCTTACAGAAATCAAAACAACTAAAAAGAGAGGTTTCCTCTCACCTCGAACTTCTTGAGCTCCTCCTTGGCGCCGGTGTAGAGCACGTTGGCAGAGTCCGGGCTGGCCGCAGTGATCTCAGCGCTCTTCAGCCAGTCCTCAAAGCGACAGAAGTCGTCCAGGAACTTACACCAGAGACGCCAGGTCTCCTCGATCCTGGAGACAACAGACGGATCATTTCACTTTTAAAATGTATGTGGAAGGTCAACTGATAAAACCCGAGCAACTGAGACAGGTAATCAAATAAATACATCTCCGTTCTTTTTTATAAACATGCATATGAAAACTGACTGATAATTGATTTTACTTTTTATTGATTGACTTATTTTGTCCATACCAATAAAAAAAAAAAAAATCATATATTTAAGAAAAATAAATAATAAGTAAAAAACAAACAAAAGAAGCCTTGAAGTATGTCTTGAATCCAAAAGCAGATTTTCAAGTGTAAAAAAATTATGAAAGAAAGATTTTTTTAAAAACGTGACTTTTTGTTAGAGGGTGATGGAATTGAGCTAACCCTGCCCTCAGGTGTAATGACCCATCCTGACATCATAAAGACTTGACGGGGGAGATTTCTGATCATTTTGTGGCTCAGTTGTCGGCGCGCTCACCTCATCCTCCTCTCCATGGACGTGGCGCAGATGTTCCTCCAGCGCCGGTCCAGGCTGCGCGTGGTCTGCTGGATGGAGTCGTTCTCTGCGTCGCTGCTGCAGGCGTCTGCGTCGTGCAGCAGGACGTCACAGAGCGTCAGCACCGACGCCACGCTCTCTGTGTGCTGCTCGATGTCCCACTGCAGCTCCTGCAGGCAAACAGCACCGTGTGCAAACCATCAAGCAATGTTATCAATGAACATGTTATGCAATATTCCTAATGAGTTTGAGCTAAAAAAAATATTCCTGCAGTCCAAATAAACCACAAATAGTTTAGACAAGCTTTTGTTCCTGAATGCAACAGAAGTAAACACTTTTGAAAAGTGGATATTCTTAAAATAAGCAGCAGTCAAAACAGGAAAAAACTAGACTTAATAATCATTAACCTATTTTTTATTGATGCTTTTCTGTCTAAATAAACAAAAACAACCTGGTCCCAGATGGTGGATACTTCCACCAGCACATAAAGGCAACACATGAGTACTGTGTGAAGATTTGAAATGTAATCTGTTGGATTTATTTGAATGGGAAACTAGAGAATAGACAAACTGAGTCTGAGTGATCACTGGAAAGACTTGTTCCTTTATAGTTGAGATGCTACTTTGCCTTACGACATTAAAATTCTATTTTTACATCGAAATATCGCAATTCACTCATTTGCCTCAAATGGCCTGAAAACTAAACTCTCTATTTAATAGTTAGATATGTTAAAAACATTTCCTTATGGATGAACAATAACCCGTATTATATTGATGGTTTTCTGTCAGCCACAGAGTGATCCAGATGAATTATTATTAAATTCTTCGACAACAGATTGGGATTTTTTTTTACGTGTATCTCGCTCAGAAGCTTGACAGCACCTTTGTGGGCTCTTGTTTGAACAAAATGACCGCTCTCTGGGTTTCCATGGTGACACATGAAAGCTTGAAGAGCCCGTCCACAAGGGAGTTATTTCAGCTGGCCTTCTTCCACTAATGCCGGCCCGGACTGTATTTCTTCTTCGCTCTACCAATTCCACTTGTCTTTTCTTATGCTTTACCTCTCTTTCTTTCTTCAGACAGCTACTCTTTCCTCAGATATAGCCCTGTCCAAATTAAAGATTTAAATGTTCTTCTGTCACTCACCTATCTGCACTTTAACCACAAACTCCATCATCAAACTCGAAGAAAAAATAAAAGCAAACTAATCCAGCCTGAAGGTTTTGGCAGCACCAGCAGGATCTTGGCAGAATTGGCCATTTTATAAACGTTTTACAAACCGGGAAATGGCTTTAAAGACCCTGCCTGACAAGTCTTTGACAGAGCTGAGCAGTTTAAAAGTTTAGAAAATGTTGAGTTTCTGTGGGGTTTGAGAGTTAAATAAAGCAGTGTCTGGATCACAGTAAGGGGTGCAGTGAGGTGTGAGAGAAGCAACAGGGGAGACAAGATGAATTTTTGTGGGGAAAATGAGCTTTTAGTGTGTAGAACCCGATGCTAATGCCATTTAATTAACAGGAGTTTATTAAACACATCAGATTGCTAAACTTCTTTTTTTTTTTGTCCACCAAACACACACTTTCAGGTGCTAAGTGAAGGCAGTGAAGTAGAAGGCCTACTCCCTCTTCCTGTATGGATCTATTTCTGTGGATCTCATCCTTCCTTTTTACTCTCCAACCATTAAGAATTCTCCTTTCAGTAAAGCAGGAGTACAGCAGGCTGCAACAGGAGTGACACACTCAATTATATGTGGTTTCTGCAGGCCGCTGGCTGAGGTCGGGCTCTCAGAGCATTTACCGTCTCAGTGTGTCATCTTCTCTTGACAAATATCCGTCACCCTGCAGCTCGCTGAGATGTTACTTTGAAGCACACCTTTGCTACTTTTCTGTGATTACGCTGTAAACCACTACAGGAAGGCCAAAACACAAAGGGTTTAGAAGCATGCGTGCATCAGTAGAGTGAGTAAAGTACTTCCTGTCTTTAAATCCCCTCAAAGTGCCCCACTGTGTCTTCCTTCAAAGTGGAGCCATTATAAAGCTTTTTTCATTTTTACCTGAAAGATATCCAAACTCTTTAGGGGTGCAAAGTCCATACTTCCCCCCGCTCCGGATAACAATCTGGAAGCTTCTTTTGGTGAAAAGTTTAGTTGTTCTTCCACGTAGAACCATGGGACTTGTTATGATTATATTATTTGACCTTGATTCCTTGAGCTTTCCTTTTTTGGCGTGTGTGTTTTGGTTAGCGGCTCTAGAAGGAACACAGCTCCAGCTTTGGCCTTCATGATTTAGATGCTAAACTGAAGAAAGCCTCACTTTTTCATTGGCCAAAGATGATTCAAACTTAAAGATCTGCTATCATGCTATTTTTAGGCATATATATTATGGGTCTCAGATATATAAAAAAACATGTCTATGATGTGTTTTGCTAGCTAGAAAGACTCAGACCTGAATTTCAACAGCCACATTACAACGGTCATTAGGTCTGCATACTATCAACTGAACAACACATCGAGGATTAAAAAACTAATGTCACAACCGGACTTAGAAAAGCTTGTCCATGCTTTTATCTTTAGTAGACTCGACTACTGCAATAGTGTATTCACAGGGCTGACAAAAAAATCCATCAGAAACTGCAGCTGATCCAGAAAACTGCTGCACGTGTTCTCACGAACAATAAAAGAGTGGATCACATCAGTCCGGTTCTGAAATCTCTACATTGGCTTCCAGTCGGACAAAGAATTGATTTTAAAGTACTATTGCTAGTTTTTAAATCATTACATGGTTTAGGACCAAAGTATATTGTTGAACTCCTACATAATTACGAGCCATCAAGGTGCCTCAGGTCTTCTGGGATGGGTCTTCCGAGAGTCAAAACAAAACATGGAGAGGCAACATTTAGCTGTTATGCCCCGACAATCTGGAACAAACTACCCAAATCATGCACGTCCGCAGAAACGCTTACTATTTTTAAATCGAGACTAAAAACATATCTCTTTGCCGCTGCTTTTAATTGAGCTGCTCATATTCGAACTACAGTATGTATACCTGTGGTGCTTATTTTTATTATTTTATTATCTTTGCTTTGTAATGTCTGTTGTAAAATTGTATCATGTGTTTTTAATGTATTTATTCCTAAAAAGTATTTTAATTTGTTTTTTAAAGCACTTTGAATTGTCGCGTACAGATAAGTGCTATATAAATAAACTTGCCTTGCCTTTGCCCAAAATACCAAACAGATCCTGCATTTCAGACATCCCTCATATCCCTCTATTTCAGCCCTGTTAGAGAACTGCAGCTTCTTAGCTTGAAAAAAAAAGCATATGCTGAATATCTGATCGGGAGAATTCTACCCAGATACAGCCGTGATCAAACGCCATATCATGTTCCAAACCACATTGTGGATTATTTCTGAAACAGTATGGAGCTCAAATGCTTTTTCTCTTGCGGGTTTACCACAAGGTGAGTTCCTTTTTTTTAATTTCCTGCTTTTTTTACACTCTTTCCAGTACAGGTTAGCTCTGAGTATTAGCGATGCTTGCTAATGCAAACACAGACCATATTACGTCCAAAACACATCGGGCATTGTTTCTGATAGCAACGTTTCTGATAGGGCCGTGGGTCCACATTTCAGATATTACGTCGTATCGGACGCAAATCTGGATCAGCTCTGTTATACCCCCGTTTTTAGAGATTTGGCTACGGAAGAAAAGAGAGAGGGTTTTATTTCTGACACTTTGTGAGTTCCCTGACACACCGGGGACACATATTTATGTATAAAAGACATCAAAAAGTGCATTTTTCATGATAGGAGACCCTTAAGTTCGACTTCCAGGATGGAGTTACAGTATATGCTGCTTAGTTAAACAAGGATCATTGCTCCCACCTGCTGCTCAGCCAGTTTCCTCTGGATCTCTTCGCTGTGGCACACGTCGTACACCACGGGTTTGGCGAGCTCCGCCTCCATGCGAGACAGCCATGTCCGCAAATTGCTCATGTTCTTATCCAGCTGCCGCACCGTCACCAGCGTCTCCTTCAGCTTTCCCACTCTGCAGAGAGAAAAGTATCATGTTTAAGAAGGTGTCACAGGAGATTTGCTGCTCAGAGATCAAGAAACCTAATTTAAGGAGTACCGTACAACACAAACATCGTACACGTGATCCCAATAGTGTGCAAACATTTTCTTGAGTTCTCTAGCACCAAATATTTGTTAAATGTTTCCATGGATTAATCCCCCGACCTTTCAGCAATGTGTGCACTTCTTCTCAGATTTACTGCACAGTCTCTACATTGACAGGGGCTATTCTACATTCTTCTTAATGTCAAGAATTATTATGAAAATCTCAATGTTTGTGTTTCTATCAAAGAGTCACTAAAGTAAATCACACAAACATCCTCCTGAGGTGTTATTACTCACACTAAATAATAAAGAACATTTCTTTATCTCTAATTTCAGAAATGTTTGCATTTGCATTGCGTTTGTATTTGATATTGTTAACAATTTCCATAAAACCACTAAGGGATGAAAATATATCTTATTCCTCTGAGCTATCTCCATTGTTACACAACGATTTTTAAAAACACATTAGCTGAACTGAAATGGATAAGAATCAACTCTGTTTCACTCTTTTAAACACATCAGAGGTGCTGCATGTCTCATGAGAGGAGGAGAATCAGAGTTGTGAGACTTTGAGATGCGGCGTGAAGACAACCTTACTTCACAGAGCAGAGATGTTGAGCGTTGGTCCACAGTGGGAATCACACCCATCACCCTGGGTATCGTTGGCACTGCGCTCGGCTCTACACTGAGGCAGCTGAGTGTGGGAACCGCTGCTATCATTCTCACGTGTGACACAACAGGAGCCATTCTAGCAGAGCTGCACACTGGCCTACATCTGACTGAGAGGCACATTCCAGCTCAGCTCCACGTCAGTGACCCACATCACAACACAAAGTAACACAATGCAGAGGAATGACATTCACTGGCTGAAGTACACCTTAATACCCCGAAATTCAACCTTCAACTACAATCCATTACATTTCATTTAGCCAATGCTTCTATTCGAAGAAAGTGCAATAAAAGGTGAAAATACAAACTCAAAAACAAGAACCACGCAGGTCAATAGGTCTTCAATAAGTTTAAGTGAATTGTTTTGACTTTCTACAAACCAACTCTTTTATAATCTTGTTCAATTTCTTTCATATAATAGATTCGTTTTCAAGGATATTTTGTGAGACTTTTATGCAGAAGCATGTCCCTCTCTAGTTTATCAGACATTCAGTAAACTTGAAAGAAAATGACGAGACATTAACGTATATCTCATTACATGGGGAAGCAGATTTTGCAAAGGAACATGCCTGAACAAACACATCGCAATATTTTCATGGCCGACTGCTTATGTTTTCTTGACATTACAATGAATGAGTTAATATCAGTTTGTGCATTTTTCATATATCCTATCTAGTGTCCATTTAAAGAAGCCTATGATGTAATTAACCAGCAACATGCAGCCAACCGTCACTGAAGCCAAACTGTGAAAACGGTTTGTGATTCCCGTAATGAGACACTCAATGAAAGATGCTGACGCTGCTATGACAGAGACTGTATGGAGGATGTCACTGCTCTATTTCTGGATCCTGCAGCCTCTGCGTGACGTGTTTGTGTGCATGCTCAGGGTTGCATGTCTCTACAGGATAGGATGACGTGGCGGTGACACACACACACACACACACACACACACACACACACACACACACACACACACACACACACACACACACACACACACACACACACACACACACACACACACACACACACACACACACACACACACACACACACACACACACACACACACACACACACACACACACACACACACACACACACACACACACACACACATCTAAATAGCGACACACTAGACATCTAGAGCCGGCTGCCTCAATAACATTTCCTCTGAATGACTCTGCATGCGCCTGCCGGTCGACATGCCTGCACCCACAACGCTCAGCCCACCCCCCCCCCCCCCCTCCTACTCTCCATGTCTCCTCCTCCTCCTCCTCTTCCTCTGTATCACAACAAAACATCCGATGTGCTCTCTTTCACCGGCCTCAGCCTCATTTGCGTCGGTGATGAGGAAGAAAGGTACTTACGAGCTGGTGAAGAGGCTACTCCATGGCAGTGGCTCATCCGCTAGCAAACACTACCCCCCCCCCCCACCTCCTCCTCCATCCCTCCCCTCTGCAGTCTGCTTGTCTCCTCCTCCTCTCTCTACACATCTGGATGCAGGTTCATCCAAGGATACACAGCATCAGGAGATCATTTGTAAAATATCTAACTGACTACAACGATAGTTTTCACCATCAATTCATGTGTTGACTTATTTTAGGATGATTGTATTATTTAATACCTCGGAACATGTTTTCAAAAAAGGCTGAACAACATTCTCAAATCTGGGAATTTTATTAAATAATACGGAGAAATCGTCATATTTCAAAAGCAGCAGACAGACAAACAAGCCTCTTGATAAAAAATGAATAAATAAGGTAATATGAAAATTACTTTTCTGTTCAGCTTCATCATTCTCACTCTTCCCCCCCTCTGTCTTTTAAAAGCCTATTTATCTTTTGTTACTTCAGTCATGTAATCTGAGTCTTTAAATGCGTGATGCATGATAAATGTCATGTATATAAAAAGTATCTATTGAGGGGTGATTTCACTAACACTGCTTTAGGGTGTTTTATTTGATCCATATAACCGCTTTGACTACAGTCAGATATCTGTATATCCTCGATCCATGCACTCCAACACTTAATGCAACAATCTGATGTTTGAGAGACAGGAGAAGTGTCTCTTTGGGCTTCTTAAAATATTTTGATGTTTCAATGCATGGACAACTTAGCAGGACCAAAGACTGAGGCACCTTGGATTAGAAATGTACATATTTACGCTGGAAACAAACCTATAATATCCCTTTAAACAGTCCTGCACCAGAAGCAGAGCCATCAAGCAGGAACCAAGAAGCGGAAGCACATTAAAGTCAGTCTGCAGGTCCTGAGCACATTACAGGTGCAGCTGTCCATCGCTGTTACTGTTAGTGGATACGGCAAACAGGGTAGAATCTGTTGACTCAGCGGGAAACCTCAGTGAGAAAAACCTCCATCTGCCTCCTGCCATTTTCAATCAACCAGCCTGCGGTCCAGTGTTATTAAGAGCGATTATGCAAAGCAAGATTTATATTACAGGACAGAACGGTTAAGGTGACAACAGGTGGAGAAAGAAAGGAGGAACACATAAATAAAACAAACGAAAACACATTTATGTAAAGCTCTTTTCTCACATGAAATGTATTACATTATAGTCTTCCTCTATCTGTCACTGTAATGGCTGCTTTAAGACAGGAGCTACAATGATTGTAATGTAATTCTGCACCTGGTGCGACAGACGGAGAATCGCACGCCTAACAAAACAGCAACGAGTTGAAAAGTAATGATATCAAGAAATGTTTTCTCTCATATTTTCCGATTGAATCCCTGATAAATGACCAATGTGAGCCCAACGGACACTCGCCAACGCACCTCACAGTGAATAACCTAATATATTTTCTTTCCTCATCATTCTTTCTTTCATTCAATGGAGAATTCTGCTGCTTATTTCATAATGTCAACACAATCATATATTGTACAGTCTGATGTATTGCTTAACTTCCCACGTGCTTGGTGTACAAAGTTCTGCAGTCTATTTGTTTATTCATTTAACTGCTGCTAGTCTGGATGTAATATTTGAAGCACAATCCAGTCAAAGTTTTCCTTCATTGGTTGAATTGAATGTGTTCTCTTTGATCGAAAACCAGTTAGTTTAAGGAGAACCTCTTTGTGAATTCAACCTATTAATATTACTTTGCCAGTGTTCCATTAATATTCATATTCGAGGCGGCTGTGGCTAAGTGGATAGAGTGCTGGACTTCGAATCAGGGGGTAGCAAGTTCGAGTCCCACCGCAGTCAGTATGTCGTTGTGTCCCTGAGCTGGACACTTCTCCCCAAATGGCTCCTGTGGGGATTGCCCACAGTACTGAATGTGTGTAAGTCGCTTTGGATAAAAGTGTCTAACAAGTGAAATGTAATGTTATATGTAAATGTCATTCTGTCCTCATAGCAAGTGTCGGTCAGTCATGTCATCTAATTTCTTATATCTCTATTTCCTCTTCTTTAACAAACCCCCCCACACCTATACTTTACCTTATTTGCTAAACACACAGAAAACATTAACTCATAGGCAACTACATCCTTACCCACAATCCCTTGTTCAAACTTAACAAATCACTGTGTGAATCGAGCAAAGTCAACAACAAGAGGAGTGCGCTCTTTTTACCATGACTACCAGATCTACAACCACTTAAAAAAATTAGAGAGCATACTTGAAAAAGAGCAGTGTGTGACCAATGTCAGCATTAAACTGCCAAAGCGCCACTTGGGATTTACGACTACAAATCGGCAATTTAGAAACAAAAACAGGCTGTGGTAGACTGAAAGAAGTGGATCTGCTGTACCAGCTGTGAGGGAGATGGAGAAGAAATGGAGGAGGAGGTAGGGAGACAGACTTTTAAAAACAAACATCTGCCTCGCAAGCGTCTTATTCAGACAATGAGGAGAGAGGATGGTGGCCCCCGAGGCTGAGGGCCCGTCGTCACAAAGGCTCGTGTCAGCAGACGGCAGCTGCTGGTGCGGGTGACGGAGCACCCGGTTTGTTTTGGGGGACAAAGGCGAGCATTGGGCCAGTGTCAACGCATCTAATCCCTGTGCAAGTCAAACCTCAGCAGGCTTCTGCCGTTACTTATTGAGGCGAGGCGCAGACAAAAGGCTGAGGGACGCTCGTCACCCGCTCTGAAACAGCTCTTCTACTCCACCAGGGCTTATCGAAACGCGTGACTCAGGACTCTGGCAATGGACCGACCAATGAAAACACTTCATGGCTTTGAAGTAAACTCTTCATGTAATGTAGAAGAAGGTGATAATGGAAAGAAAATAGTGAAATGGAGTAGGGATTAAAGAGGATATATTATGAATGTTTTCAGGTCCATATTTGTATTGTGTGTCTCTCCTGTGACGTGTCTCCATGCTTTAATGTTCAAAAAGCTCTTATTGTTCTCATACTGCCTGTGCTGCAGCACCTCTTTTCACCCTCTGTCCGAAACCAGAGCCCAGTCTGCTCTGATTGGAGATGTCCCACCCCTTAACACATACAGTGTGTTGGAGCGTAAGCTAATAGGAGCGTGAGTGTTACATACTGATGTCATTATGTTGCCGAAGTAGTACACACTAAAGGAAAGGGAGATAGAATAGGGCTCCTTTAATACTAACTATGAATCAGACCACTAAAATCAAACTGCCACACATTTATTCTAACTAGCTTCTGGCAGCATATATATTATTTTAACTCAGAGGGTCTGGGGGTGTCCTCTCTGAGCATGCAGGGTACGGGCGGATTAAAATACTGTGGTTTAATGAGGGCTGGAGCCCACTGAGCTACAAAGTTACTTTTAGTCCTGTCTTTAGTTGCTCATCATTAATCAATAGCTGGGCTTGGGGAAAACACTAAACACAAATGTCATCCCCCCCCCATATTGCTCCAATGGTTTTGAGGGAACAACATATACAAAAGATAAATGCTTCCCCAGTTCTGTTAAGCCGCTTGTAAAGACTCCCCACGTTTATGAGCTTAAAGGCTTTTCACCCCCTCCAGTGTACTGCAGATCCTGAGCCTCAAATCCCACTATTAGTTTTGGCTCTCTAGCTATATTATGATAAATGCCAAATAAACTCAGTAAAGTGCTATTAAATGTGTGATATGCAAGCTGTTTCCTGGTTTGGACCTCTGTTAGAGCATGCAGATGATATTTTAGTCTACAGTGTTCCTGCAACTGTGTCAACATTTTGGGCAATGCCCTTTCCTGTTTCAACATGACAATGGCCCAAGTCCAAGCATGCTCCATAAAGAAAGGTTTTTCACAAGCAGTGTACAGAGACCTTTGTGATGAACTGAGCGCTGACAGAAGCTGGTATTTAGCGTGTCTGTGGAATAATCAAATCTGAATCAACAGGGTGACTTCTGCACATTCCATCACAGACACAAGGCTCGTGCCTCAGCAGCAGCTCATTAACAGGCTTAGCCCCGTTATGATGATGAATGGGGGGGGGGGGGGGGCTGAGAGGAGGGCAACTCCAGCGTTGAGTGTCACGCAGCGTGTCTCTCCAGGTCCCCCATCTATTGTTTCAGATGGAGGGCACTTCTCTGTGCTGATACCTGACGATCATGATAAAAACCCGCTTGGTCCATTTTTATTTTTGACTAGAGATCCTGGTGACTAGTTGTAGGCATATCTAAAGTAAGTGGATATTTTTAAAGTTATATCTAGCTCTCAGTTTTAATATTTCCAACCACATTAATATGGGCTCCTGTTGACTAGGCCTGCACCTTTAGATTGTTTACTTTATCTATTAGTCTGACAATTTAATAAAAAATATTGAAAAATGTCCAAATCAGTTTTTCAAAGCCCAAAGTGGTGGTGTACTTTTTTCAGTCCAAAATACAAAGATATTCACCTATGTAGGACAGTAAAAAAAGAGAATCAGCAAATCTCTATAGTTGTTTGGCTAAGAAACTGGGGCAAAATATATTAACAGATGATTTTCTGTCGATTGACAGCTCTAGTTATTACAATACAAATATCGATTTGAAAGGTGTAGTGTTTATTGTTCAGTAAATGGAACTCATGTTCACATAGAGTATAATAGAAGTAGTCGAATATAATGTTAAAATATATTCTGTTATAATATATTCCACATGAATATCTTGAGGCTTGGGGATTAATTGATTGTGCTTCATCTGCTTCATCATGCACTTCTATACAGTGGAAAATAACTCTCCAATAGTAATATTCTTAAACTCAACACAGACATGCCCATAAGTTTTAAGCTCGTAGGAGCCTGTCTCTCTATATTTGTAATTGTTAAATGTAAAATATCTGGGTTAAAGGTGGGGTAGGTAATTCACTTCAGAAACACTTTTTGTTATATTCCATGGAATGCTCTTAACCTCCCGATAGCAATGAATAGATTAAATGCTTTGACAATAAATACATTTAAAAAAATGTGTGTCTGTGGAAGCCGTAGTACTGTAAAAAGCACGACCAATCATTTTAGGCGGCCCGGCTAAAATAACTGGATGGCCTACCTGCCTGTCAGCCTTCCATCTGTGCACAAACTTATCTCGTGCCCTCATTGGTCATGTGCGCGTTTGTGTGTGTTGGAGGAGGGGCTCTGTAAGGAAGTCTGAAGGAAGGGGCAGATTTTTTTCCGGCTGCGAACTTTCGAATTCTAGCGCACTCGAGCTGGTTTCTCCATTCTTACCTACCCTACGTTTAACTTATCATTGAAACCAATGAGAGAGTCAGAGTCTGAAAACATTTATTTGGGGGACCTTTAAATGCTAAATGTGGGTTAAAGAAGAGCCTGAAGAGAGACACTAACTGGTCACTAAACAGCCACCATATGGCAGATCTAAGTCACTCATTCCCATGGAGGATCAGTCAGCTCCACCCCCCACACACCCTGGCTGGTTGAACCCATCTGGCTTCACTGTTGCTCAGCTCTATTAAGTTCAATTTTCTCTGATTTAATGTGGAGTTTATAAACTTTCCATCTATCATTTTATAGTCCCATTACAGGCAATTATCTGGAGAGAATTCTGATTAAACTCCCTGTCTGTCCTGTTTTTGCCAGAGATGTGGGGATAATTGTGGTGCACTCTAACACTCTGCATCCATTCTGCTGCACAGCGAGGACACAGCAATAATAATATCTGTACTGTTTGATGAGGAGGAAGCTAAGTTACTTAAAAAGGACGGGAAAGATGCAGAAAACACCGCAGCTAATGTGTGATATTTAAAAACAAATCTCTTTCATCAACAACCAGCCAAGCAGTGAGAACACCTTATTATACAAAACATAATATAGAGTGCACTTTAAACTAAAAAACATTCCTAATATAGCATCAGTTAAAAGTGGAAGCCAATTATTAAAAGTCCAAATGTGGAGCATTACTATTGATGGGCCAAGCTTGTTTCCTTTCATCTGTCACTGGTAAAATACAGCCATGATCCAAGCGGCAATATTGATCACTTTTCAAACCCATCAATACAAAATCACACCTGTTTTACCCAATGAATGGCCAGATCTTTGAAGAACAGAAAGTAGTGTGTAGGGACTTGGCTTGGGAACCTTGGCTCACTGGTTAAAGACCCGATCGGACCAAATACAGACTTAAGAGGTGCTAGTTTACCTCCGTGGCAGTTCCCAATAACAAGGCACCAAACCCCAAACTGGCCTCCACTTCACACTGACACCTCTCCGCTAATGATGGTGTATAGGTCCTGGTTGAGTTCATGTGTGTATTTCCTATGTGTGTAATGTAACATACTAACTGTCATGTGATATGCAGCCAGAAGCAGGATTTGACCACTGTCAATTAACTAACTGACCCCACCACAGTAGATCAGCCAATGTGTTCCTCTCACTCAAAGTGCTTATGTTCACATTGTACTTCTACCAGTCAGTCTCATTGCACAGTGCTGCTTCATGTAGATCAGCATTAAGGAGACACTAAGCTGTGCATTTCAGCCACAACACTGCGCTCTGTAGCGGAATGAGATTGATGGATTAATAACATCACTCTGTCGGCTCGCAGCTTTTCTGTTTAAATCTGCAGCCTCGGTGAATAAACAGCTGTGCTCTGCTCCTGTTCTCAGAGGACAAACCAATAACATAAACACGAGACTGGACATGGAAAGCTGTTCCTACCTGGCCTCTATGTTGTCGAACAGATGCTGCCAGCGGTCGTTGATGTCCTTCAGCTTGTCGTTTACTTCTGTCTCTTTCGTCTTGTTGCTGGCTGTAATGAGTTGTTCTCCGAGCTGCTTCAAATGAGTCTTATTGTCACTGAACAGGTTGATCTCTTCCATGCAGTCCTAATGGAAAAACACAGGAGAAAAAGAACGAAATAAGTACGGTACTTATAGATCTACAATTCAAACCATAATAATTACGGGTACTACATTTAATAACTTCTCTGCAGGATTTAAGGAATTGATTTATTCTAATTGCTAGAAGTCTGACTTTAAGGACAGCGTTAGAACTTCATACTGGCTAAGGTAAGGATACAAAGAAGATTTCAAAGAAATCATAAAAAAGAAAAAGGTTCATGTTCTTTGAAAAATGTGTTTACTTAGAAAACCCACTTTTCATTAATAATTTTGAGTAAACTTACTATATCTTCAACCAGAAATGTAGTGCATTAAAATTCATGAAAGCCTTAAAAAGTGGGTAAGCTCTACTCCTGAAAGAGACCTTAAACTTGAATTGAACTTGATTTACTCGTTGCTAGAAAAAACGACTTTTTGGAAGTTTGCCAGGGAGTAAGAACTCCTGCTGCGTGGATAAGGCACTAAATCTAAAGCTCCTGTCCTGAAAAGGTTTGAACCCCCTGGCAGGGCAATAAGTTTGAGTTTCTATAACAGCAGTTGCCTCAACTTCCCTCCACACCCCCCCCCTCGTCCCCTCCCCACACCGTGACAAATGAAAGGGGCCGTGAACTGGACACAAAACAAACCCGCGTGGCCCTGCTGGGGCTCAAACAGCTGGCGTCTCTTTAACAATCAGGGGGGAATACACAGCTTTTGGAAAAGCCCAGACCCTGCCCCGCCCAGTGAGCAGGCGTGACACAGCGAAATAAAACAAAACCAAACTGGTGTATTGCCGACAACTTGTTACAATTAAAGAGCGATATGACGCTCTCTAGAATCCCATCACCCACAAAATGGTTAACATTTGTTGAGAATTTGACAGAAAGTATTACTTATATGTAATAAATAAGGTCAAATTTTGCACGGATATACAAACGTATAAATCTGGCTAGCTTCATCCAAATACGCATCGAGCTATGCCGATACGTGTCGGATTTTTGTAATTGTAAGGACAAAACAAATAACTTTTTTGTCAGCCCTTGTGAACTTTCTAGCAACTTCTATTTTACATTTGGACAGGTTTTAAAGTCATTGTAATGACAAAAACCACACATATATTGGACCCAAAAGTGATTTTCTTAAATATTCACTCCAAAAGTCAGATTGAAGGTACATCTCATTCTTGTTTGGACCAATCCATTCACACAATAAACTTGAATCATCAGCTTCCATGGATGATGAATTTACAGCCATCAAAACAAGTGACAGTAATCCCATCTTCAGTCCACTGTAACTAGTGGTTATCTGTTGTATCACATAAACACTGTTGAATGGGATTGTGTCTACGCTTCAAGCTTCCTACCTTCTTGAGTTTCTCCACCATCTCCTCGATGTTGAGGTCGGACTTGTGCGCCACCTTGTTCTCCATCTGCGCCAGCCACTCACACAGCTCCTTGTTCTTCTCTTTGAAGATGATCCAAGCATTCAGGCGGTCTTCGATCTCCTGTTTACGCTTTGAAACCTGACACAAGAAGGATGTTGAGAAAGAACATGAATAAGATGCTAGTTGCACTGTGGATGGATCTTTAACATCCTTACTACTAATGAGCCAGAGGCATGTGGTCCAATCATTTCAAATTGATTTGTCTTGTGAGCAGAGTTGGGAGGGGTGACGAAGTTGGATTCATGTTAGAAAATGTTTTACCGTTCCAAATGGTCAAAGGTTAAGGTGACTGCAAACGCCTGCCATCATAGAGAGGGGACATGTGATCGTCTTTTAAATACGGAGATCATTCTGCACCATTTTAGGTAGGACTCGGAGGCCCATTGTCCACAACGATAGGATGGTGTGCAAAGTAAAAGGCTTCTTAGATGAGGACTAAACTGAAAACTCTAGCTTCACTTTATGTTTAACCTCCCATGTCCTATCTGGAGCAGCACACATCCACTTTTGTTAGAGGGGCATGTTGGTTTACAGGTCTACAAGTTAAAATAACCAACAAAAACAAACACACAGAGTTTAAAAGTGAAAGTGAGTATCATCACTCCCCCTCCCCCAGACTCATTTCCATACAAAAGCCCATTACAACATTTCTCTCCTGTCACCCTCTGTTCCCCCCTCACCACCACCCCCCACCACAGACCTGTTGGTCACTTCAGTCCAACACAAGATTTACTAACTTAACTCCTCATTAAAGGCTCTGGCTCCTAACACTAATGACTTGGAAACAGACAAAGAAAGAGTGAATTCTGGTTCAAATGCAGCATGCTCTCTAACGTCTGCAGGAGTGAGGGCTGTCTCGAACAAGTCAGATGACCAACTGTGATTTAATAAAAGACAATTAAGTGTCTCATTGAGCTGCACTTACTTTTGACTCACGTTGTCTCCTAGTTTTGAAGCCGTTTGGGAAGCTAAATGATCTCACCTGACTGGCTGCTGTCTTTTAACTCTCTCACACACACACACACACACACACACACACACACACACACACACACACACACACACACACACACACACACACACACACACACACACACACACACACACACACACACACACACACACACACACACACACACACACACACACACACACACACACACACACACACACACACACACACAACTAAACACAAAGTGAGTGAATGTTTTGGTTGAGCTGCTCTCACAAGTTAGCTTTAAAATGATTAACCTTCCACAACCAGCAGTCCTAAACTTTCATTTTCAAATGAATCACCATGGTGAATCCAAAAGAAAATGGGAAAATTATTTAAAAGTGGTTCCCAAAGAGGTAAAAAGTTTAATAACGGGACCCTTTGAACAACATGTTTTTTGCCATATTGACGACACGAGCCACAAAAACCTAACTACAAAGTACTTACTCCAAAGGAAAGAAAGTAGTACCCATTTCAACATCAGGCAGATGTCACTCCCAGCAAGTGAACAATCAAGATCACATGTAAGTGTTCAAAATAAATAAATCAAATCAGACAAACAGTGGAGACAATCTCAGTTACAAGCTGTGATTGAAGGATAACCTGAGACACTTTATGAGAAGATGAGTCCCATCATGTTTTATCGTCCTCAGGAGTTTATCAGACTTACCTTGAGGCAGAGTTCCTCCCACTGACAGTGCAGGTGCTCCACCTGCTCCTGCAGCAGCAGGACGTCGTCGGCGATGATGTACTGGGACAGATCCGTCTTCATGGTGCTCAGCTCTGTCAGGCTCTCAGCCCAGTCCTCCAGGCAGTCCTCGTTCTCCTGCATACCATAACACAGCGAGCGCCACAACAAACTGTCAGACCTCCTCTCCCACAGCTCACTCTACAGATACTCCCTGATGTCTCTGTCTGCCCAGCCCCTTTCTCTCTCCCTGTCTCTCTTTTCTCTCTTTCTCTCTCTTTCTACTGGCCCAGAGAGGATTAATGAGGGCCACAGGCTGCAGGTCGGCCGGGGGAGGGGTGCATTGGAGGGGGGAGGGGAGGGGATTGAGGGAGGGGTGGGGGATAAAGGCAGTGATGGGTCAGGGAGGATGTGTTGAGACAAACCTGTTTCAAACTTGGCTTTGCATTCTTTGACCTCTAGTGATCGTTTTCACAGAAGGCTCCAAGTTTGAAGTGGACTGCTTCCTGATGTCCTTACAATATGTCTTCTTCACAAACTGTTTAGTCCGGTTTAGATATTTTAAAAAGGGGCTTTTATTGCTATTGTCACTATGAAAAGTTATGTGAATCTAAACTTTACTTCTGTATCAATGGATTAGAATCTAGTCTTTTTATTCATTGAAGTCATTTTCAAAAAGATGGTGCTTAGCGCTATCGTGTAATGCAGTGCAACTCACAGCAGAATAAAAAGCCCAAATGTATAGGGAGTAGTAGAACATTTTGGGACAAAGTTCATTCAGGGGATTAAATGGGTTTCCAATTATTCCGTTCTTTAAAAAAAATACATGATACATTTAAAACCCTCCCGTTACATTCAGGGTCGAATTGACCCGTTTGAAAGTTTGAAAATCTACAAAAAATACTTTCAAGCATTTATTTTATATGAAACTTCTTCTGATTACCTTAAATAAGTGCAATAAACAAGTAAAATGAAAATGGTTCATGTCATGCAAATGCATGAACAGTGTGTGTTTATGTTTTGTGTTTGTGAGGCCAGCTGTGTGCAGATGTACCTTGATGTATTTCTCGGCAATCTGCAGCTCCTCTGCAAAATCTGGCATCGACTCGTTAAGTCTGGTCTTCAAGTCCTTCAACTGCAGCGTGCTGTCTCCCAGTCCGGCCTCGCAGCGCTCCCAGTTCTGTCACACAGTCAAAAACTGCTTAGAAACCCTTTAATCACACTGATCGATGCTGTGGGGTCTGAACCTGCTGATAAGGCTTTGAGAACGACTTCTTTGTCTTTGGCTTCCTAAACCTATCCACAGTCATTCATTAGAGCAGATTACATTAACTTGGCCGCTCGCGATGCTAACAGAATATGTCAGAGGCCGAGGACAGAAGGAGGATTGAGGTGTACCAGTCAGAGATTAGGTGGTGACACAAAACATCAACAATAACTGCATATTTCTTTAAGGTTTTTAAAGACACATTTTGTAAATCTTTGCTTATGTCAGGAAATTGCTAACATTTTATCAAATGAATTAATATTAAAAAAAATAGACTCAATCAATGATATAGAAACTCTCCAGACCAAACATCAGTAACAGTGGGTTGAAATTGCAAAAATGAAATTAGGGCTATAAATAACAATTATTAAACATTTTCTAAACTATTAATAGTTTGTCTTTAAAATGTCCGGACCAAGATGCCAAATTGAGAAGGATATGAAGCAGAAAGAAACAATTAAACAAACTGACATTAGTAAATAAAAAAACAGAGAAGGTTTGGCATTTTTCTTGCAGCAGTAGATACGTTTCTTCCTGCCTTGACCACAGACCATAAAAAAAAAATGTTGGGCCCAATCCATGACCAGGGCCATAGGGTCCCAGTCCAGACCCAATCCCAATAAGACCAATTAAAACCAAGTCTGACCCCATTACAAGCAAACACCCGAAGTAGCATATTTAAATAAATAAAAAAAGGTAGTTAAGTGCAACATGGACCAGGACCAAGTCATGTAGGTACAACACACTTTTCCAAAAAAACAGCAGACTAAGATCTAAAAGGTGCTGTAAAATACCCTGAAGGCATCACTTCATCTGCTGCTAAACCACAGTGAGTCAAGAGAACGTCCTTGCCTGCACGATAGCGTCGGTGAGGTCCATCCTCCGGCCCAGCAGGCTGTGGAGCTTCTCCCAATCCTCCTGCAGGTTTCCCAGGTCCGTCTGCAGCTGAGTCTGGGTCTCCTCGTCCCCCATGGAGAAGAGCTGCCGGCCCACTTCCAGAGTGTGGATGAAGCTGCACTGATACCTCTGGAACAACAGCTCCGTGTGCTGAGGACAGATTATATAAAAGATGACTTTAAAAAAGGACAGGAGAAAAAGAAAGGAAGACAGAAAGAGACCAGGAGAGAAAGCTTAGCAGTGAAATGCTCTGTGATTTCTGCAGTGAAGGGTTCCCTTTTATTGAGAAGCAGCTATCTGCTCCTGCTCATCTTAATCAAGCGCTCACAAGACCTAGAAAGGAATCACTCTTCCTTATCTCTTTTGTTTGGCTTTTAATGTAAATGTAATCATGAGCAGTTGTCTCCTTTTCCTAAGTCTCAAACCAGGCCTCAGGCGGAAGTTTAGTTCCTGTTTGTGGTAACGACTGATCTTTATCTCAACTAAGAGTGTTTTAAACTCATTCATAAAAACAGCCAAGTTGGTTCTGGAGGGTGTGAAAGTGAAAAATTAGATTTGTAGGAACAGTCAGATTCAGGACAGGATTGTATTAAAGAAGATATAAATAAAATAATCCACTCAGACCAAACCATCTTAGATCTGATGCTGTCATTTATTGCTGCAAATATTTGCTTTTTTACATTAGAATATTCTGTCCTTGATGTTTAAAGAGGGTTGTCCAGGTGTGTGTGCATGTAAATGGTCTGCAAAGGCTAAAATCCCTGTGTTCCCTCCAGGGGTGAGTTTCTCTTCCACAAACTCCCCCGGGCCTGAAACGCCTCCATTGGACTCTTTTGTTTACTTCTGTAACATAGTGACATCTCTATGTAACACTTGCGCTCCCTATTGGCTAGCACTCCAACATATTGTACGTGATAAGGGGAAGGGGAGGCTAAGGGGAGGGACAGCTCTAAGCGGTTGACCAATCACAACAGATATTTCCCCCAGAAACCTGCAGGTCCGCTGCAACTCTTACTACTTTTAAATCCAGGCTGAAGACCTTTCTTTTTGTCGCTGCTTTTAATTGAAAGTGAGCCGTTGTGTTCATCAGTAAAGTGGAACTTCTGTGTGAACTATTCATATCTTAAACTGCACTGTAACTTTTATTCATGTGATTTTTATTCATGTACTTTTTCTTTTAATGTTTCTTTTATTATCTTTTCTTTTTAATGACTGTTTTTAAATGCCTTTGTCTGAATGTCTTTCATTTTTGTAAAGCACCTTGAATTGCCTTGTGTTGAAAGGTGCTATATAAATAAACTTGCCTTGCCTTGTGTGGAATAATGAATTCCCTCACCTGCAGGTCCTGGAGGGAGCGTCTCAGCTGCTGCAGGCTGCAGTGTGCCGGGCCGGCGGGGGGGAGGAGGGTCTGCGTCTCCGTCAGGAACCCCTGCAGCTTCTTCAGGCTGCGGCTGTACAGGTGCCAGTTCCTCAGCAGCCCCTCCACCAGGCAGCGCCGCTGGTCCGCCCGCTGCACCGCCCCCTGCCAGTGCTCCCGGAGGTGGGTGAGCTTCAGGATGAAGTCACTCCTGGATAACACAGTTCAGAAATGATGGTAAACTTTCCCTTACACTTTTAATACTACAATGATAATACACTCTGATCGTCTTACCTGTCCTCCACCTCTCCTCTCTGCAGCAGATGAAGAGCTTCAGTGATGACGGAATGCAGGATCTGGTGTCCAGAAAACAGCTCTGTCTGAAAACGCTGAAACACCATAAGAGATCAGGATTCCATCTCTGTGTGTTGAAGGGGTTTTAAGATCTTTTGTGATTGAGTGTGTGATTCGGATACCTTGTGTGTACGGAGCTGCTGTCTGAGGCCGGTGTAGGAGCCGGCCACGTCCACAGCCAGGCTGTCCTCCATCCTCTGCAGGAAGGACATCCAGCTCTCACACTTCTGCTCAAAGCTCTGCTGCCTCAGAGCCTCCGTCTGAAGCTCACTGCACACAGTTGGAGGAAAACAAATCATTTCAAATCTGCTAAGTGCTGCACTACATTTCTTTCATGGATTTAGAGTTTAATGGGGTCAAAATCTGTCCTTAAATGTATTTATTTTGTACTCTCACATTTTGAATCAAACCTTAAAAGGATTTTGTGATTTCACTTATAGCATGACAATAAGGTGTTGAACAAAGTATTTATAAAGATCTATGTTATTTGGAGTATATGCTGAGCGTCTGATGATACTTCTGGTACAAAGTGTAGGATCACAAAGTGTGTTTTTAGTGTTAGCAACAGGGCAAGTGATCATAAAATCCATCTCACTATTAAATATCCAGATGTTTTATTACAAAGGCGTAGTAAAATCATACCTTTTGGTACATGACATAAACTATAAGTTACCTGCAGGTCTCCTCAGCTCGGGCGGAGGTTTCGGTCCAGCGATTGTTGAGGCGTTGCAGGCGGCGCGCTGCGGCGTCTCCGACCGTCAGGCTGCAGCTCTGCTCATTCAGTACGTCCAGATCAGCTGACAGGCCGCTCAGCTCGAGGAGGCCAGACTGGAAACACATGGTGGCAGCTCAGATCACAAAGTCTGAACTATTGCACGCATGACATTACAGCTGAGAAATACTTCATGCTTTAAACTTGTTCTGTGATCTTCTGTCCAAATCTAATCTTCTAATGTATTTAGTTTTTGACTCGTGGTTTGGAAAATGTCTCAGGTGTAGATAAACCGATTATTTATAGCTTTAAGTGTCCTTAAAAGGTCCAGACCTTTGGAAACTAGTCCAAAAAGTATTTTTTGTCCCAATAACAATTCAAGACATCTTTGTAGGATTAAAACAGAGAGGAAGAAGCAGTACTACAATCATCCTAAACTCAGTACATTTTCTCTCACCTGGTCTGCGGTGGGACTCACATCCTGCAGTCGCTCCTGCCAGAGCTGCAGGTTTCCCTCCAGAGACTTCAGGACGCTTTCAAACTCCTGCAGCCGCTGAAGCTCCTCCTGCACGCAAACATGATACATGACTCACAGCCTACTGGGTCTTAATTTACTCTAATTCACTCTGATACTTAGAGCAAACAGGTGGCAGGTTACACAACACACAAGTTATGCAGTACTCTGGAAAAGCGCCTGCATCACAGAGCATATCCAAAAGTATCTACTAGACTAGACGAGCATAAGAAACGTATTTCAATTTTTTTTAAACAATAAAACAATATTTTGAATTAAATAAGTTTGCATGAGCAAAAACGTATCAGTTATGCATTGTAAATTATTAAAAAGCCACAGAAATCAGCAGCATGTAACAGTAAAAGCTTATATTTGGGTTTGTTTACATACAAATGTTAATTACCTGAGCCTTTTTAATCTGACAGCTCATATCAATAATTTTCCTCAGGTAAAATGTTTCTTTGCTTCAGTATCACCGTGTACAGTTGTCTGAGTCACCTAGGAAACAACAAATCCAAAATAACTTGGTCCAATCCCATAAACTCAGCGAGTTGTACCTGCAGCTGACCCAGCTTCCTCGTCACCATCTGGCTGAGCTGCTGAACTCCACGTGCCAACAAGCGGCTCTCTGATTGGACCAGACTGGCAGCTAAAGGATCCAGGTGACCAGTGAGGTCCTTGGAGACCTTCAGCACCCCCTCCAGGTCGCACTGCAGAGAGTCTGTCCTCTCCAGGAGACTCTGGAGCGCAGAACACAAACAGATTTAGGTATTCCTTCAAAAGCAGGGAAATGTAATCTAAGTAAACTTAGAAATCATACTAAACATTTTTATATCTAACAAATCAAAGATTCTGGTTTATTTATGGCACTCACTTCAGTGAGAACAGACAGATTGCAGAAGTTTCAGAAAAAAATACACAATTTACTCTAGAAAAAAATATAAATGGGCTTGAAATACATAAAGTTAAACAAAATACATTTAAAAAGGCATACATTGGAGCTGCTAAGTACTTTAGCTATGTAACAAGTGCAAATATACTATATCTACCTATATCTAAACACATCTTAAGTGTTCTGATTCTGATTTCACTTCCTGTGAAGCTCTGAAACATTTGTTTGTGTTATTTATTTCCTCACCTGAGCGTTGTGAACCCTGACAGTGAGCTGCTCCACGGTGTCATGTTCTCCAGGCGCTCCGCTCAGTGCTGAGCTGACATCGCTCTGCAGCGTCTGCAGCCGGTCGGAGAGAGACGCAGCCGGCCGGGCGTACACCTCCCACAGCTGCAGGACGTCCTGACCCCTCTGGAGCTGCTGGTCCAACGCTCTGGACGATTCTGTCCAACTGGAGGACAAGAGGAACATGGATTTAATAAAGAGAGTTATTGTGGAATTAAAAATGTTTAAATATCACATTTTTTATTGTCATATGCTCAAAATCTACAGAGTAGTTGTTTGCATGGAAATCTGAAGTCCCCGCCAACAGAGCAATATACACTAAGGACTTCAAATGAATAAGGTAGTAAATAGTGCAAGTAATACAATGGCGCAAGTAAATACATGACTAAGTGTGTCATTTGTCTGTGTGTTTTGTGAGTGTGTGTGGGTCTCACCTGTCCCTCTGTCTGTCCAGCTGCTGTGTGAGCAGAGTCTCAGCAGTAGGACTGATGATGTCTTTGAGGGAGGAGACGCTTTGATTTAATCTGTCCCACTCTGCCTCTGAAGCTGCTGTCTCCTCATGAAGACACTGCTTCCAACAACAAAAACAGCATTCAATTATCAGCTGTTCCAAAATAAATGATGTTCTTTCTGCTCATTTGATTCAGAAACCATAAAGCCTTTTGGCATTCTCTACATGGAGCTGAAGCTTCATAATATGTGTGATGAGGAGCAGTCCTACCTGCAGCTTTCCATGCAGATCTCTGTGTGCCTGCAGGCAGAGCTGAGGGCTGCTGTGATACTCAAGAGTCTGAGACCTTCTCACTGTTTTCAGCATCATCTGCTTCAGCTGCTTCTCCACACAATCCCACAGCTGCTGCGCCTCAACCAGCCTCTGTCTGACTGAGTCATGCTGTTAGGGACCAGACAGGATGTTTCATTATGGGGAGAAAAAGACATAACCAGAAGACAAAGACCAAACAATATATATTTAAGATAAAGCTGGCAAACATGACCTCACAACATTCCTACCCAAAGCCCAATAGTTTATTAAAGTATGAATACATTTGGAATAATTGTTACTATTGATGCTATGTATTCATTTTGCTGATGGTAATTAGGCAAGATAAAATTCATCCAACGAGAGGTCACACAACAACATTTTTTATTTTGTCAATTTTTGGGAATATTTTCTGTTATAGTTGAAGACATTTTAATGTAAGGCGCTTAATGAATTTGCTTTTAGAAGTGCTTTGTAAATACCTTTTTTTAATTGTTATTATTTTTTCCTCTACAACCAAAACTATTTCCACATCTTCATTTCCTCACTCATTCACCTGTTGTGTGAGAGCTGCACAGGCCTGGATGGATGTATCTGTTTTAGACATTAAATCACAGCTGCTGTTTTCTCCTCCATCCAGTTTGCCTCTCATCTCCTGAAGAGCTTCACACCTCTTCCTGATCTTCTCCTCAAGATCCTGAAAACACAGAGAAACCAAAGAGGAAAACAAATGATTTCCGTGGAGAAGACTTTAAGCTTTGTGACTTTCCAAATCCTGAGAAGGCACATTTTCTACAGGTGCTTGATTTGATAGTGCAGATGCGACCTCTGACCTGGCAGGTGCTGATGCTCTGGAGCAGCTCCGTCTGGCTGCTGGGTGTCTGAGCAGACTTCATCCAGAGGATCTGATCTGTGATCCAGCTGTTGATCTGCTGCAGGCGGGCCTCATGCTCCAACCTGCTCCTCAGCTCCTGCTCCACCTTCTGGATCTGATCACCATAAACAACATCAGGTCAAACATATTACATAATACATTTTAAAAAAGTAAAAACTTAGTTAACGTTGGTGGTAAAAAGGCAAATGTTTGCTACAACTAATATGCGTTTACCATGTCCCCAAAGGGAAAGTGATTAAATCCATGTACATGTAGCCTAACATGTGATATGGTGGAAAGCTCCATACAAAAAATAACTTGTAAGTGGATCATGAGTCAGCTGTGTTTATTCAATCTACAATTTCCCAGAATAAAACCTAATTTTATCCTCAACCTTTTAACCAACATATATTAGAAGCCTGAAAGTGCTATGGGTGAATCCTAACCACCGCTGAGCTTGCATGTCAGCAGATCCAATCCCATTAAAACCTTCCCCACTGAAAAAGACCATGTGATGCAATTGAACATTATGAGAAAAACAAAATAAGTATCTTTGATTTGTTGTTTGCTTTCTGACCTGAGATTGCAGAATTCCCTGCAGACTGAGCCACTGATGGTTGAGACGACCCTGCTCCTCTGCAAACAGGTTGTGTTCATAGCACCCCCTCTGGCCCTCATCGGAACTGCAGCTCTGTAGCGGTTGGCTCACAAAGTCCAGTGTGGCGTGATGGGCTGACATTTCTATCTGACACTCCTGAGGAAAATGCCATAGAGAGTCAATCAACTAAATACACAACTAATCACAATTATATCTTTAGAAGAGAAGTGAAATTAATGCATTAAAAACTATTCATTATTACAGGATGAAAACACTTCAGGAATCGGGACATTTGTGGCACAGCGCATGCTTCAGCACTTCTTTACCTTGCAGTGTTTCAGGAGCTGACTCAGACCAGTGTTTGGGGAGGTTTGTGTGATCCTGCTGCGATGCTCCTCCAGCTGTGACTCAGCAGAAAGAAGCCAGGCCTGCAGCTCAGACAGGGCCTCCTTCTGGGTCAACGTCTGCATCCATCGCTGAGGAGGAGGAGGAGGAGGAGGAGAGGGAGAGGGAGAGGGAAGAGGAGATAGAGGAGGAGTGTATGACTTCATTCATGTCAAACAGTTACAACACTACTTACTCAGACTACAAACATTATTTTATTCACTGTTTCAGTCATCTGACCTTCAAGACATTGAGATTATTAACCTTTCATAGTCCTCAAAAAAGCCAGTAAAAATTCAGGTAGTCCAGAATTTCACATTTTGGTTAGTTTAAGATTTATATACACTGAATATGTGTTTTTTTGTGAAGTATTTTTATTTTTTCATGCATATATAAGTACAGAAAGTAAGTAAGTACTTGTTTTAAATTGTGTATACATTTGCTCATTTGTGAGAAACAAATGAAATGTGTTCAACTGATATAGAAGACAATCAAAACACATAGAAGAGGGCAAAACAGCAGATGGAGGGGATAAGAAGAGTTGACAAAAACTGAGGAGAGGGGGAGAAAATAGAGGAATGGAAGATAATACGAACAGCAGGGAGAGGAGATGAGAGGAGGCTAGGGAGATGGGACAGAAAGGATGAAGCCGAGGTGCGGATGGAAGAAGATTTTGAAGTTTCAGACGGACAGAAAAGCTGGAGGGGGGAATGGTTTTCACACCAATAAGCAGAGAAGAGTCCTCTGGCTGGCATTGTGCTGCTCGGGGGGGAACTTTTAAAAGTAATTGGTGACAGGACTACTGCAGCGTGGCTTTCAAAATATCAAACTCTGTACATGTGGGCACTGAGAACCACATTTGACACGTTTTGACATAAAGAAACACATAAGGAATTACAATAAGATTCTATAAATATTAAGTAGGATAGGCCAAGATATTTTAGCATGGTTTGAAAATAAAGCTGATGTCCATTTTGACATGGAGGTTGTCTCACATGTGTTAGGAGATACTCTTGGTAAGTTTGATAGGGACTGGACCTCAATAGCATTTAAAGGCCCCATGTCATGGCCATTTCTACAGATCATAAATCCATTGTTGAGGTCTACTAGAATAGATTTACATTGTGCAATTTTCCAAAATCGCATTGGTTTCTCATACAGCATCTCTGTATAGTATGTGTATTCACTCTCGGTCCTAAACGGCTTGTTGGAGCTCCTGCCCCCCCCCCCCCCCCCCCCCCACTCCCTGTGAGCCCACTGTGCTCTGATTGTTCAGCTCGCCCTCTCTGTTCTGATGAGTCCACCACCGTTAAAGGGGAACATCAGTGATTATGTATTACAATGGCGTTTGTTAGCAACCAGAAAATGACACCAGTAATGACAAACAGATGAGAATGCTGCGTGAAGTCTAGGTGCCGTGTTGGTGGGATGTTGCGCGGCTCGCTGCTGTGAGGAGGGGACAGTGTGAGCTCTATTACTGGTGTTGTTTCCTGGTTGCTGCGTGGAGTCTGCGAAACTCAGCCTGAACTCAGCCTGAGCACCATGGACACGGGAAAGGGGGGTGCTGAAGGGGCTGCAGCACCCCCATCTGCGAGGCTCCACTAGCACCCGCACCCCCAAACGCGGCGCACCTACAGTGTAAGCGCGCCACAGTTTTGCCGCTGCGAGGCTCCACTAGCACCCCCCCCAGCGCGTCACAGTTTCGCCGCTGAGAGTGTGTGCGTGTGAGGAGCTCCACGGATTGGTCCATTTTGGTATGGTCACGTCACTGTACCCAGCAAGAAGGAAAATAAATGTCCAACGAGGCGTTCAGGGGCAGCATAGACAGGTATTTTCTGTGTTAGAGTTGTACTCCCTACAGGGTGTACTTTGAGGGTGTGTGACTCGGCAGACCGTTTACATGCAGAAAAAGCTACATAACACACAAGGGGACGGGTGATAACCGGAAAAGCATGACATGGGACCTTTAACACAAAAGAGGAATGGTTTAGTGTTTTTGAGGTAACTTATTTTGCAAATGCCTACTCCTGCTGTTTACTCCTTTTTTTGTGTCAGTTTATTTTTGTTCAGTTGCTTCTTGTATGTTTTCTCTTAAGTGTGTGCCTTTGTATTGTATCCTCTTATAACTGTTGAAAATACAAAAATACGGAACAAGATAAGGATAGGCCAAAATCCACATCCTTTTCTTTATATTTACATAATTGGTATGGAAGTTGGGAGTCTCCTCACCTTATGCAAAGCTTGTTGGGTGACAGGAACATCGGCCAGGAGGCGGGACCAGTCCAGCTCCATCTGTCTGAGCTGAGCGTTGATGGAGCAGAGATCTGGTTCTGATGTTTCTTTGTCCTCTAGATTTATTTCTAAGTCTCCATCCTCTTCCTCCCTCATCTGCAGCAACTGGGATCCCGCTCCGTTCACAGCCACCTTCAGTCCAGACTTTGCTTCCATGCCTTTGGTCAAAACCTAAAAAATAACTATCATGTTATTTTGTTTTATGTCAATCATCAACTTAATACAATTTATTTGTGGTGTAGACAGAGTTGTTAGCAACATATTATTTACTCCCTTTTCAGACACATGAACTCTGTTTATTTCAAGTAATTGGTACATTTCCCCACTTTAGGTCTACAGACATAACAACTAGAAGCTTTATTTCGATAAACCTGATGTTATTTATTGTATATTGCAAAAAAAACGTTTGTGACATAACATTTAAAAATAAAATTCATTAATTTAACTAAAGTCTACATGAAATTGAGCAGGTTTTATTTGTGCGCGTCTTTGTTATTTACAACGAGTGAGTGTTGTGTGCTCACCACAAACTGGAAGTAGTGATCACGCCTCTTTTCAACATCCATCTCCTCCTCTGCTGACACAGAGAGCTGACATCTGTCAATCATCTCTCTGGCCCCGCCCATCCAGTCAGCCAGTACAGCAGAGTCACGAAGAAACCTGGTTATTGGTGGGAAATAACACATTTTGATTAACAATTCGACATAGCTACAGGGTCATCTGCATATCTGTTATTGAAAAAAATATATATCAATACATAATTAATATATATAGATGTAAAACATTCAGGTGCTTTTTGATTGATGCTACGCACATTTTACAAAGACAAATATATTTTTCAGTAAAATCCGGGCGTTAAAAAAACTAAAATATTATGAAAGTATAAAGATATTTCAACCACTCAAAAATATGGAATTTCAACATTTCGAAAATATTTGACAGTTAATACTTGATCAAACTTGTGAAGTCTAAACAACTACATGTTTTCTCTCTCTCACCTGCTCCTTAGCTTCCTCTTCTTGTCTACATTTGTGCATTGGTGCTCCACCTTCTTGTGAAGGGCTCTCCATCTTGCCTCCAGTTTGCTGTTGGCCACTCCCACTCCTCTGCAGCCCACCTCCTGCAGCCGGAGCCCCGCCTCCAGCATCCGACTGAACCGCGCCTTGTTCTCGTGCAGAACGCCACGCAGCTCCTTTGAAAAACACAAAACTTTATTAACACTTAATCGCTTTTACTCAGAGTAAGATCACTATCATGTTCACGTATGTTTGTTCAGTACATAGCCAGTACTACACAAAGTAAAAGTACTACAGTATTTAATGTTAAGCAGGCGGTTAGCTTAGCTTAGCATATATACCGGGAGCTGGGGAAACAGCTAGCCTGGCTCTGATTTCAGATGGATAAAAGACACATTTCCAATCCTACAGCAGGGCAACAAGGAATATTAACCAAAATGAATGTTAGTTGGAGGTCGTGACTCGGCTAATAACTTACAGCAAAACCAAAGAACATCATGTACCCCTACAGAAAACAACCTTTCGCTTGTATGTAATTGAGCCAATTAGGTTTTTGAGTGCAATGCACAAAGTACATCATGGAGAGCGCGCTAAAATATTCTCTAAATGAGCAGAACGGAACATTGCGAAATGCGCTCGGTCCTCCAGATGGCCGCTTGTTGGTACATTTCAATTATCCGCCGACGGTCAGAAAGTACACATTTATTCATAAAAATTACCAGGTAGACCGAGAGTTTCTCTGATATCCGCTCCTCTGAATTTCCCTCCTTGTGCATCTTGATAGATGAAGTTTCAATGGGACTCAGCAGGGAGTCTAACCAGGCTCTGTCCTCCTCCCACTGCGACCACATCTGAGACAGATGGAGAAATGATGAAGTGCAGGAAAATTGTTTATTAACATCAATGTGATTATTTTCCTATGACATTTCTATGTCTTCTAAGTATGGGTTGAATTAACTGTTGCATAATTACAATCCATCCAAGACATAACATTTTGTTATGGAAGCCCTCTTAACACAAGGTTTAGATATATTGATATTATTCAAACACATTTCTAGGCAAAATACATTTATGAAATTAATGTAAGGCACTATTTAACTGAATGATCTTTAGATAGACAGACATCTTTTTGCTGATAGATTTTTTGAGAATGAGTACTATACTATGTCATATTAATGTACTTGCATTAAAAAATCAATGTTGCTTCCTATAGCCTTCTTAATTCAAAGCCACAATAACTAAGAGTCTACAGCCATGGCAGCAGCTCTGTGAGAGGATACTTTGTTAATGTTTAGATAATCCTTTCATTGCTGTATTTCATAATAATTTCCCTACCTGTAATGTCTCCTGCATCCTGGTCCCTTGGTCCAGTCCTTGCTGGTGCAGCCGGGCTATCTCCACCTGCAGACCCATCACCACACCCTGCCACCTCTGGAGGGTGCTCTCTGGGACTCTGTGGGTCAGGTTCTGCAGGATCCTAAAGTGATGGCCCAGGAACTGGAAGAACTTCTGCAAACAAAGTAACGTCAAAAATAATTTAAAAAAATGTATACACCAAAGGTCTTTGAACAGAATTTCCTTGTATATCCCACCGTATGGCTACTGAGCTGCTGCTGTAGATGAGCTCTGTCGCGGAGCTCTGCGTCAGGCTTCTGCTCGAGGCGTTCAGGGCCCAGAACTAGCAGCTCCTGCAGGCTGAGGACCAGACGCTCATACTGCTGCTGCAGCTCCACACTGTGCTTCAGCTCCTCACAGCGGGAGCGAACACCACCTAGAGAAGTGTCCAGCTCATCCTGCACATACAGGGGAAAAAACAAAACAAAATATGTTCGTGCCAACTGAATGACAACTTATTTAGTTTGATATTGAGAAGGTAGGAATCCAAAATGTGTTCACACAAAGCAGACTTGGTTACATTTGACATGACACAGCAGCTTTCATACCTGCAGCTGTGAGGCCTGCTGGATGAGGGAGGCAGGCAGGTGGTGTCGGTGCGCCTCCTCCATCAGGGAGCTCACCTGCTCCACCTGCTGCTGCAGAGACTCCTGCATCTGAACCACAGCCTGAAGAATAAAAACATATACACTGTGACAAATAAAAACGTTATGATGTCGACTGAGAAACGTTTTAAATCTCTTTTTTCTGACACAAATACATGAATAAATCATTTCTGAGATCTTTTTATGTCTTTTTCATCCGACCAGAAGCCAAAAACCCAACATGTTCAATTCATTATATTATAAAACACAGAAAAGTAAAATATTTGAAATGCTATGTAAATTATTAAAATTCAATAATAATTAGAATTCATAAAATGAACTGATTATTTTGTCAATCAAACAACCACCGCATCTTTAAGAACACACAGGAAACATCAGAAAACAGTTCACTCAAATACCTCAGATTATGACTAGCTTGTTAAAGTCAATATATCTCCATGGAAACCGTACCTGCATTTGTTTGTTAAGGCCCAGAGATCCATTGAATTCATGAATTATTTGGTGAACCGTCGCCTGGTTAGAAGTGAAGGCTGCATGCAACTCATTCAGTTGTATCTGTCGGTTAAACACACATCACTGTTCCTTTAAACTGCATGCAAACGAGGGTTTTATTTCAATAAACAAGGTTATTTTCTTTTGTATTTAAAAAGTTATATTTAAACAGTGCAGGTAATATACATTTGTTAGATAATGTGCAAGAGGAGGTGAGATTTGACAACAAAAGATAGTAGGACACAGATTATAAACACTAATACAGTTAAGATATAAATAAGATCTTTGAGAGTCTTTTGGTTTTACCTTCACAGATAATAAGAGTTAGTGCTGATGTCTGACCTGTTGCTGGGACGCCTCCTCCTGCAGGTGTGTGAGCTGCTGCTCTCTGCTGCTCAGAGCAGCCTGCACCACACACAGCACTCTGCACAGAGCCTCCACACACTGCTGACCGCGCTCTGACCCCAGCACACGGCTGACCTCTGAGCCCTGAGAGGACAGCTCACTGCCAAGGGAAGCTAGCGCTGCTGACAGGCTCTGGCATGAAATACAAGGGAGGCTTATTAGTGAGTCTGCATTATAATAATAAGCTGGAACACGTTTGTGTGTTCCAGAGTGTGTGAAGAGGGCAGGTTAGGTCTTTCAGATGTCTTTCAGATATTGTTTTTATAAATGCTGCATATTTTCATTTTTGATTCAGGCTTTTTGGCATAAAAGACCTTAAAACCACAAACAAAATGATTGATGGGTAGAAGTAAAGGAATCCTCAACTGACCCAAACAAATATCAGTTTCTCTTTACTGAAGATGAATCTGAGCTGAATAAGAGATGCAGGGTCTTATATTCTGACTTTGTTTCCTATTTGAAATAAAATGTGAATGTTTTGCATTTATAATAACATATCATTCAGTTCTTTCAAGTATTGACTTCACTTTTAGTCTTAGTCAGACTCAAAGTCTCTTTGACTCATGCAAATGCACCACTCTAAATATTGTGAGTAGAAGAGATATGCTCGTATATTTCTTCATATAATAATAATAATAATAATAAATGATATTTCGATAGCGCTTTTCTCTAACTCAAAGACGCTTTACAGTCGGGGGGAGGGTAGACAGACAAGGACATGCAAAAACAAAGAAAAACAACAAAACAAAGACCAAAAAATAATAATAATAAATGAATAAAATAAAACAAATAAAATAAGATAAACAGAAAGGGCAGTCTGGAGGAAGTTGATTGAGGGGGGGGGGGGGGGGGCTTATGGATATACAGAGTTGAAGAGATGAGTCTTGAGGCGGGACTGGAACAGGGTGAGGGACTCAGACTCACGGAGGTCTTGGGGGAGGGAGTTCCAGAGCTTTGGGGCTGCCACTCTGTCCCCAAAGCTCCGGAGTTTGGCCTTTGGGGGCGGAAAGCAAACCGGCTGAGGTGGATCTGAGGGACCGGGGGGGTTGGTAGAGGATGAGGAGGTGAGTGAGGTAGGGGGGGACCAGATGGTGGAGGGCTTTGTAAGTGAGCACCAGGAGTTTGTAGTGGATGCGGTGAGATATAGTCATTCAGCATAAATAAGCACAAAAGGAGAAGCCAAGGAGGAGAAGTGTGTCTTAAGTGTGTCTTAAGTGTGTCTTAAGTGTAGATTTAAAAACCCCTAGGGTCTGGGCCGACCTCACATGGAGGGGCAGAGTGTCCCAGAGCCTAGGGCCAGCTGCTGCGAGGGCTCGGTAAATAAAGGGCCATCTTATGTTACCTGCAGCTGCAGCAGCCTCAGCTGAGTGTCTTCTTCATGTGTTGTCCCAGCAGGTGAGTGCAGCAGGTTGTTGAAGGAGGACAGGGACAGGGACGCTCCGTGAAGCAAATGAAACAAACCCTCGTCCAGCGTCTCATGGGAGCCGTCCACCGAGGAGGCCTGGGGTGGGACAAATTTAAGATATGGTTTTAGAGCAAGATTGATTTCTCTCATGATCCCTGTATCGTTGCTGAACTCTCCTGCACCTGTATGGGTCAAATATGATATGACTTTTATGATAAACTTCTTGACACTGTGTTGTTGACATGGGGAAATTCAGACTACTTTGACTGTTGTTGTGATGCATTTAGAGTCGGATGTTATTATTAACCAGGAGGTGGAGGCTGTTTAATCCTTTCCTCACTCCTCTCTCACTGGCTGTCTTTCACGTTTGTTGTTCCCTGCTCTTATTTTGTTAAGTGTGATGTCAAAATGTGTGTCCTGTGGTGAGAGATGAAAAATCATCATGCCTGGCATTCCATTTTCCTTTTCAATAACAACATTTCAAATTAAAAGGTGACATTTATTTGTATACACCATTTTTTTTTTTCCTTGATTTTATCAGAGGGGCATCTGAGGTTGATTCAAGTTTGTTTTGTTGCCTTTACTATACATCACTTATTACAGTATGTGAGTTTACAAAATAAGTATATATTAAAAAGATAAAAAATTAAGACCAAATTGTTAAAATGTGCTTAGTCCCTATTTTCCAGTATAAAATAGCAAATTTAAATATTTTTTTAGTTAAGTATGGCAATCTCAGTTTCTTTACAAATCTCCCATTGACCTCAAAGGTCCCATGTCATGGCCATTTCCACTGATCATAATTCCATTGTTGAGGTCTACTAGAATAGATTTGTATTGTGCAATTTTCCAAACTCACTTTGGTTTCTCATACAGCATCTCTGTAAACTACGTGTATTCACTGAATTTCACTCTCTGCCTTTAACGGCTCGTTGTAGCTCCAATAGCTCCAGCCCCCACCCTCCCTGTGAGCACAGTGTGCTCTGATTGGTCGGGACGATGTGAATCGCGCTAAGCTCCGTGGAGGTGTTGTTTCCTTGTTTAGCGATACACAGCCAAACACAGCCAAACTCGTCCTGAGCACACACAAAGTCACAGCCGAAGTAAAAACAATAAGTGTGGCTTGATATTGAGTAAGAAAAAGGTTGATAAACGCTGTGAGAATGGGTCTGCAGAGAGAATTTCGCGCCGCGATCCCAACTGTCTGTTATCAGCCTGCAGCCAGGGAGGAGAGATCAGCAGAGCTGCTTGCACTGAGTGTGTGTGTGAGGAAGTCCGTGGATTGGTCAATTTGGACCAATCAGCGGGGGCTTAACGTAACGGCTCTGCGGACGTAACGTAACGGCTCCACGGATTGGTCCATTTCGTTCCGGGTACGGTTGACACCATGCTTACCTGGAAGAATCAAATGGACAATGACGTATCTCCAACGAGGCGTTTTGGGGAGGTATTTTCTGTGTTAGAGTTTTACTCGCTGCAGGGTGTACTTTGAGGGTTTGTGACTCTGCAGACAGTTTACATGCATAAAAACCTTCATAACACACAAGGGGACGGGTAATAACCAGAAAAGCATGACATGTGACCTTTAACACAGCTCTATCATTTTAAATCACAGTAGAATATCAAAAGAATCATATTCATATTGAACTATAGGTCAGGATAGCTGATACATAATGGTTAATGTTATATTCCAAAACAGATATGGTTTACAATAAAGGTCCTGACTCCTTAGGATTATGACCAGTATCACACAATAGAGAGGGGTCACTAACTTGTGAAAAGACATGTTATAGCCATGTGTAGTATCAGAGGTCACATGTCCCGACACCCTGTATAGTCTGTGAGAAACAGCCTGTGATAAAGGAGCCTGTACCTGACTCAGAGCTTCTGTCGCTGTGAGGCCCAGCTCTCTCAGTTGGCTGATGTGAGTTTGGAGCTCTTTCAGGGTTTGTGTGCCAATTACGCGTCCTGCTGTTCCATCACTGTGCCTCGTAGATGAGTCTGTCACCTTCAGAGAGGAGGAGAGATTGGGGGGGGGGGGGGGGGGGAGAGAGAGACATCAGAAGTAGGAGACACACACGACTCTTATGAAGCCCTGCAGGACTCCCCATAGGGACAAAAAGACAACTAAGTGCCTTCAGCTCAAAGAAGGTGATAATCAAGCGCAGCGAGAACACACATTTTTCTTCTTTTCCGTATTTGAAAGTGATAATCAAGCAGAAGGCTGACGATGAAGGCCATACCTCTGAAGGGGGAAGCAGCCAGCTCTCCTCCAGAGAAAGCAGCTGGCTGTGAAGGCCGTCCCACTTCCTGTGAGCCGCGTCCTCGTGCACAGCCGACCCAGCAGGAGGCCACCTGCAGGGGGGAAGAGGAGAGAGTTCACACCTAATAACACTTAATACTTACTTTCTTTCTTTCTTTCATATCTGTTTTTCATCCTGCTTTCTTTGTGTTCTTCTGGCTGTATTTGTTTTTTTGTATTATTTTTGTTGAGAATCTCATCTATGTCTCTTTCGTTATTGGCAAATCAACCTAAAAACTCATTGAATTATTGGATACATTAAATCAAATAATTCAAAATGGCAAACATTTATTTTGAATAATACATTCTCCTTGTTTTATTCTTTTTTTAAATCTACTGCAGCCTTACTCTGTTCTTTTGTTTAACATGTACTGATTATTACTGAATCACTGAAAAAAAGTACGTTTGATTCTCAATAAAAAGCCCAAAAGAATAATAACTGAAATAGTATTAGTGTGTAGGACATAATAGAAATAAATCATATCCCACACACTATGTACTGTACATATATATTCAGATCACATAAATAACAGAGTGATGGTCAGGTTGTTACCGTGGTGACAGCGGGCTCTGGTCCTCTGTGTCCGGGCTGTGGAGCCGTCCTCTGCCGCCCTGCAGGGCGATGGCCTGGGTCAGACCTCTCTGCTCCGTCAGCTGCTGCTCCAACTCCTGCACACAGAGAGGGATAGAGTGAGATGTACAGAACAGTAAACACAAACATTACGGTTATCTACTGCTTCTAGCTACTTTTTTTGTTTTGTCAACACAATAGTTATAACTTTTATTTATTTTGGGCTTTGCTTTGCTGACTGAATTCCAGAGCAACCTGAAATTAATATTAATGATTCAAATGAAAAAGGAAACCCATTTACGACCAACAGATATCATTCAATCAATGTACCGGTTTAATTTTAGAAAGTGGTTGATATTGGCTTTTTAAGATCTCATCCACTTCTAATACAAGGGACTGAGTTAGTAACTATGATGTGTTTTTACTCAGGATTTCAGACTTCAGTTAAGCATTTGGATGTCTTGTGGGGTTCTCAAAAAGTTCTAAAGTGGCTGATATTAGTTATATTCAAAAATATGAACTTGGTGTATGGTTATATACTTCAGTAAAACCTTCCATCAGTATATCAGTACCTTCTGCTGCTGCAGGCTGCTCTGTCGGAGCAGTTTGTTTCTGGGAGAGGAGAAGATCTCCTGAACACTGCTGCTGCGCTGCAGCCTGGACTCCAGGTGGCGCTCTGACTGAGCTGCTGACTTCTGAGAGGAAATAGGTAAAGAAGGGACACAGGGAGGAACAATTAAAAAAGATCAACACCACAAGCATGTGTTACAGCCTTTGGTGGATTGAAGAAGTGAAGAAATATCAGTTCAAATCCTCAGATTTAAAATCAGTTTTGTTTTATGTTTAGGTCCAGTTTTGACGTGGTTCAAGCTGGAACAATCAAACATTGCCACCATAGTGAAAGGCTGTCCTCAGTCACAGTTATGTAAAAAACATTAAACACAGTAGAAGTAGACTTTCAGCGCTAAGACTAAGACTTTTGATTTGCTTACTAAGACTTGTGACTTGCAGGTATGAAACTAAACAGACCTGCTAGAGCTAATCGCTCTAGCAGGTCTGTTTAGTTTCATAGAGACAGGCCTTAATAATGATCAGGGAGTGACTTTGGCACACGTGACCTGTCTGACAGCAGACACACCTCCACACTGTCACATTGGTTTAATCCTGTAAGCTAAATAAACACGAGAAATGAAGGAGAAATAGGAATTCGATTGACCCAATAATTCGACGTGTGTTTGGTGGGAATGATTATATTGTAACATCAGAAAATGCATCAACGTAAAAGATTACCTAAGTTAAAATGAAATATAGTATCTTTCAAATATTGTTCAGACTACATGTGCACTACTTTTGAGGCAAAACCAATTGTCAGGATTCCCATCTTAACATCACATGAGAAATGACTTTTTCTAATTCAAAAACATGTTGGTACAGAGAAAGAGGGACACAAAAAAAACTCAAACTACGATTTTAAATACTAAGTTAAACAGCCAGCTCATTCTGACTGATGTGTTGTCAAAAAGTGTTTTGATTTTTGCCCCAAGTTGTGTTTTATCCTGCAACTAAATGTATTAAACTTATTCTACATGTACTCTTTGAATTGATTTCTACTCCTACATATAGCTTGTACCTGTCCCTGTGTCTCAGTGTGTGTGAGGGTCCTCTCCTCCCCCTGTCTGTCCTGCAGAAGCTGCTGGAAGGACACCAGGTTGGCCTTCAGGAGCTCCAGTTTGGAGGAGAGTAGCTCGGCCGCCTCGTCCTGCTGCTGCTGGTCAGCCGCCGGACCGAGAGCCGCCAGGCTGGAGACCCTCCGCTCGATCTCCAGGAACATGTCCTGTACAGTAACACACACACACACACACACACACACACACACACACACACACACACACACACACACACACACACACACACACACACACACACACACACACACACACACACACACACACACACACACACACACACACACACACACACACACACACACACACACACACACACACACACACACACACACACACACACACACACACACACACACACGTTAGGTAATGATGCAGCACAAAGGTTCATAATGTTTAAGTTAGATCAGGGTCAGTCTCTGGAATCGAAGCTCTTTAGTTTAGTGAATTTGAATGGCAGACAGGATCCCACTAGTTGCTGTTTGTTGGCCCACAATGCTTCATTCAAACGTGTGACGTGTTCAACCTCTGAATCTTTAATGGAGGCTCGAGTTACACTCTCTGGGTCAGCAGGGGGTGAATCCTGGGAGGAAAATACCTGCCAAAGCTTTGAATGAACACACAATAGTGAAGCCTGTGAGGGCGGGACTCTAGACTGCAAACCATTATATTATATATTAATATAACTTTCAGATTCAAATATCCACAATGAACTGAAGTCTTTCACCAAGTTTTTAGTACATTTAATCCTTTTTTTCACAGAACAGCACAAATATGTTTACTGGCTGTGCCCAATATCTACGTAAAAGGATGAGGGCCACATGTGAAATTATTTTCAGATCTGACCCAAAGTGATCATTTTTTTAGTTATGATATTAATGACAGAATTCTGAGAATGTGGCCCTAATCCTCTTCCGTACATATCCGATATAAATTGACAATAAAAACAGTTAATTAGTCTACAGTGCGCTGTAACAGCTGATGTCTGCTGCAGCATGTTTTCATGTGTTTGTTTGGTCGTCAGGGAGACTTTGAAACTAAAACATTTGATTGGTTGATTTCTGACATCCAGCCAAACCGCGCCCTCAATGCAAATACCAGCAGCCGGCATTAATATGGGCTCAGAACAGTCTCATAATACTCACATGCACACAGAAGGATTCACACTTGTATTTCCGGATCCACACTTGTGTTTTTCAATGCACACACAAATGTGTTCCGTTTCATATACATGTAAATAAAATCCAAACACAGAAAAAAGTTTTACATATGTATTTTTGATCCTCACATATTTGTTTTCCGTTTAAATCCCCTGAACCTGCAAACACAAACCGCTTTCTGTGCACGGATCGCTGTGCATTCGTGTGTGGGTTTTTTGAGACTCTACTGACGGTCACCCGATTCATACTTGTAATTTTTTCTATCTATAGCCAATCAGATGTCTCCTTCATTCTAAGCCAATCACATGAGCGCGGAAAACAAATATGTAAGGATCAAAAATACATATGTAAAACTTTTTTCTGTATTTGGATTTTATTTACATGTTATGAAACGGAACATATTTGTGTGTGCATTGAAACACACAAGTGTGGATCAGGAAATACAAGTGTGAATCCTTCTGTGTGCATGTGAGTATTATGAGACTGTTCTGAGCCCATACATTAAGTGTTTGCAAAGGGAACTCTTTACAAGTCATTTGTTTCCTTTGCCCTCTAACACATTACTGCTCCATACATCTAAGACTGTACAAACAGTGAGATAGCCAAAGTACATATTTACGTTGTAAAAATGTTTGATGTTTGAATGTGACGCTTTGAGTTAATGTTTAGTGAGACGGTTGTTCTTTCACTTTCTCCAGCAGTCCTCATTTGAATGTCTTTCATTTACCAGCAGAATTAAAGCAATGTAAGTATTAGTAGTTTGATTATAAATAAGTATTGATTCATTTCTAGAGTTCTGAATAAAATGATGAAACCTAATTAAGTTCAAACTGTATTGAAACATGTAATGACACAAACATGTTATGAAAGAAAGCTTAGATTGTTGGGTGAATATGTGCTCCTCTGAGCAAAAGGGAGCACACAAACCAAATTAAAATATTACACTACAAGTAGCAACACTGTCTGCTTCATTATGTTATCAAATGAAATATAATAAAATACGCTGACCACTAACCTTTGGGTCAAATCTATAACATCAGACTGCTGGAGGAAGCTTCCAGACATATTACACTCATGGAAAGTTCAAATAACTGACTTTACTTTGACTCCTCCAGCACATTGTCTTTTATGAATTGCCTTATTTTCATTTTTATTTTTCAACTGTGTGTAAAGCACTTTGAATTGCATGTGTGTGTATGACATGTGGTAAACAAATAAACCAACATTAAGCTTTACCTACAGAACCAGAAGTGTTCCAGGATCATACATGATTAACATTTTTAACCTCTGAGCTGCTAAAACATCATCAGCTCCTAGTTTTTATAACATTTTGCAAGATCTGAAATAGTCAGCAAGGATTTGGAAATTACTCATGCGTCATATTTTGCTCTTGAAACGGCATTGTGCAATTTGAAATGTGTGTAGTGTCTCATGACGTGGCCAGTGACTTATCATAGCATATACTCTTAGGCCAAACAGACGCAGGATTATGAGCTCAGACTTAAAGTGCGGATATGAAAAGCTGTTTTTTTTTACTTCTGAGTTCGTAACTTGAGTCTGAATCAGTTTTTCTGTAAATTAAGCCTGGAGATTATCAAAATAATGAATGTGGACGTTTCTGGTTTCAAGACATTTCAAAAATAAAATTGATCTTTCATCGTTGGTGTTTTGCATGACATTACTGGCAAACTAATGAAATCCAGCAGGAAAAACGTCCTTTTGGACTCAACTGCAAGAGAATTGAGATTATAAAAAGGCCAGAAAAATGTACAGATAATTCAGAGTACTTTTGGTCATACGGTGATATTTTAGACAATAGTGTTTTTTTAAATGATGTGGTGCGAGTTTGGGAAAGATCCTCTCCTATTTCTACATGACAAGCACATATATATTTACAATTTTGTTATTTTAATTTAGTAAATTACTATACAATCTATGTCTTTACTCCTCTGAATATTTCACTGAATATATATATATAAATCTCTTTGGTTGCAAAGGTTCTTAAGTAGACACCGATTCATTTTGAGCTCTCTGATATTCTAGCAAATGTAGCAAATATCAAGATTTTGACCAAGAAGTTGTTTATTTTTATATTCTTCTATTCTACCTCTTATTTGTTACAGCCTAGGAACCATTGATTTAGTAAACTGCAGGTCATACATCTTTCCACCTGAAAATTAAGCTTAAAATATTCATATTATTGTTAGACTAATTCTAACTGCACTGCAGATATCTTTTGACCTGAAAACTCCTGTAGTAAGGACCTAGTTCCTGGTGGGCGGGGCTTACCTGGCAGGTGAGGAGTTGCTGCTCCACGCTGTCCTGCATAGTGGTTGCCCCGGCAGCAGCTCCCCCGGCTACCAGGCTCCTCTGGGCTTCCTGCAGCCACAGCTCCAGCTGGCCCACCCTCTCCAGGCACACATGGAGGACGGCTGAACCTCTCTGCTCCAGGGTCACAGGTAGAGAGGGGGAGGAGAGGAGGGTGAGAGCTGCACTAAGTCCTAAGCAAACTCTAGCACTATTTTGATTCTACCAGAACAGGTTGTAGCTCTAATATTGATCTAAAGAGACACTTGTGACCTGTCATTCCCATTCTCACACAACCACTTCCAGTCTGTTTCCCCTGCCTGGTTATCTCTCTTACTCAGGCGCTTGGTTTCTCGTCTTTCTTTCCCTCTCTGCTCCACCCACCTGTGGCAAAACCACTTCCTGGAGCGGTGGCCGGGCTTCAGTGACAGCGACTGTTTATCACAGGCGGAGCGAGAGAATGACCGAGACATTCACACAGAGAGAGAAAGAGAGGCCTCAGGCTACAGGGGAGGAGCTGAGTAAGCAGTAAACACTTCCTCTTCAGAATGCACTTTGTAGCTGTCAATCATCTGATCCGTTGTTCTATGACAACTTCATCTATGATCCCTGCTTCTTTTTTACTATTGAACTATGAGCATGTTGCATGGTGCAAACCCACAATGCATCACATTAACTCTGTAAATACAGTCGCCAAGGAACTAGTGAGGATTTGACAGGCGGTGAACACCAAGAGTCAACAAACCTGCTTTGGATGTCATTATTAATCACTTGACTGAAACCTTTACCAAGCTTTGATGTCACTGAAGTGTAATGTGAATACACAGAGGCCTCCATTTCTTACAGGAGGACATATTGACTGACATTTTTACTAACTTGTACCTTCAAATTGCTCCAATTATGAATTCAAATTAACAATTTGTGCTTTGGAAGTGCATGATCATGCTCTTATTTTGTATTTAAACAACATTTTTGTCAGTTCAGTCAATCAGTCAGTTATTTATGTGCAACCAGGTTCCAACTCTGCATCCACTCCTGCACTGTTAGAGGGTTAGGAGGAGGACAGTGCTGTTGTGTGTGTCATGCTGGAATTTGAGTGTGACCTTATTTTTGAAATGTTGATACGCTGCAAGACGCTGGCCCTGAGTGTCATCCTGGTTTTGCAGTATGTATGTAGATGAATCAGAAGTGAATGTTTTGTGGACCGTTGTGACTGAGTTCACAGATGTGTGTGTGTGTGTGTGTATTTCTTCCGCCCCTCTGGGTCATCCCCCCTCCATGCAAGCCCCCTCTGTCCCTTCATGAGCTCCTGACACAGAGAAAGAGAGACGGCGGAGTGGATCACTGTTGTGGGTTTATTTATATTTCTGCTCGTTTGGATATGTAGACAGAATGGAAATAGCAAAAGTGGAACAATGTACAAGTACAGGACATGCCATGTAATGTAAGACATCTCAGTATTTCTGCTTTAAGGGGAAAACCTTGTACCTCCAAAAATGGCAGCTTCTGGTGAGTTATTATTGCTCTTATGAAAATATTGATAAGCCTTTAAAAAATGTGCATAGGAGGAAGTATTTTAGTACGAGTTGAGTACATTATTTGATTACAATTTGGAGTTACATGGTTTTCACCTGCCAGCAGTAGCGTGTTAATCAGGAATCATGTCAAACCAGTGCATTTTCATGGCCAACCGTCATCTTAGAAAAGGTAACTTTTTGTATGTACAAAACCGGCATTGTCGATAGTGAAAGTAAATATGCTGATTCACAACAAAGCGGGAATCTTTCTGCACACTCTCCTGCTGCCAGGCAGTGACTGAGCAATTCATTGAAGTCATAACTACTCAGGTAATCAATCAAATGGGTAAACAACAATTTATTATCACGTTCAGCATATGAAAATTCAAATAGCAGATGCATGTAAGCAAGCAACTTTATTTTTAACAGATTCGCTCTGCATTTGCCGGTAAATAAGATACCTATATGATACATTATAAAACATGGTTCACAAAATATGTCTAGTAGTACACTTTGTTTCTGGCTTTTATAAAAACATATTAACCCAAAGTGAAGGTCCATGCAAAAGCTTATTACAGACCAAAAACCATCCACCCACATGCTAAATACCATCACTGCTACTTTTCTTTGGTAAAATAACTGTCACACTATCATTCACTTCTCACATAGTTGCAATATAATCTGCTGAGTCATATTAATGTACACAGGCAAGCCCACAACTCCTTTAAAGAGAGGTCATTTTGGGAAAAGTGGATATTTGGCACGTATCAGATTTCATTTTAATTACTTTCTGTCTTCTATTTTATTTTTCACGCTACAGTAGGAAACAATGATTCAAATCCCCCCATGTAAACACAAAGTCCACAGCTGTGAACCGTTTCAACTCTCTGCCATGTAAATGCACTGAGGGTTCAGACATTTTGATTAAAACCTGAAGGCGTCAGCTTGGAGCTACCAGGTTCTAGAAAGAGTTTGGGTGTAGAGGAAACGGTTCGAGGAAAAGTCCAAATCACAATCAAGGTTCAAGAACGATTCTAGAGGAAACTAAGAAGTGGGAGTTCTAGGTTTGATTCTAGAAGACGTGCAAAGTGTGAACGTTTATTTGTGGAAAAGCATTGATTCTAGAAAGCTCTTAGGTTCTATAAGACATTATCATTAGAGTTGAGTGTAGAAGAAGGGCACGTTGAGGTTGGTCGAGAAGAATAAGGGAGTCCTTAGAAGATCTAAGAAGTACTTTCGGAGATCCAGAACTTGTTTTAGAAGATTCTAGATAAGGCTTAAGTCTAGACGGGGGAGTTCTTTGGTTAGATCTAGAAGAACTTTGAGTATATACAATAGGTAGTCAAAGAGAGGGATTTAAAGATTTGTTCTGTCCATTAATTAAGTAGATTCTTTTAGAAGATTCTGGAAGAACATTCAAAAACTTGATTCTGGATGGGTTCAAAGGTTGGACCTAGAAAAAGTAGGGACATCTATGATAGGCTGCAAACACTTGTGTTCCAGGCTGATTCTAGAAGAAGCAGAGGAATCCAAGCTTGCCTCTAGAGACGGGGCTTTCTGCCCATGGCTTTAAAGAAGCTCGAAGTTCAATGCTTGACACAAGAAGAAGTCAGAAGTTCTAGCGATACAAGTTCTAGATCTAGGAGACTACACATTTCTGCTGGGAGCCAGAGGAGGATTTGGAGGGTTTGGAGACTCCTACGGTGGAGGATGTGTTTACCATGCTCTCAGGCAGTGTCTGAGTTCTGACTGTGCCCAGGGGTTTTGATAACGCTTCAGAGGAACTTGCTTCTGTGGGGTCAGTGGGGCGCTCAACATCCTGAAGAAACATGAGCAGGGTTAGAAGATCACTCAGGTCAGTCAGTTAAATACAAGGATCATTTAGTTAAAGGGAGAGAAGGATTCACACAGTTACTGGTACACTCTGTTACAGAATTAGATCAAATAATGTTATTTACAAATACTTGTTATGTTATCTTGTATAACTGTTGATGGTGAAACACACTCAATGGCACCTGATGAATATATCAAAAAAATGTTAAAGTTGGCATCAATTATATAAATTTGAAATGTACATTTAATTACATTTTACACTACCAAAAACCCATAATTGAGATTCATTAAAAGATAAAGCTGGTGATATTCTTTATATTTGTTATTGTACAAACAAACACTCGTTGTTTTTTATTTTTCTACCCTGTTTTTGACACTGCTTGTTCCCTCACTCATTTCTGACAATACAAATGCATTAGCTTATATGGAAACCAAGGTATTCCAGACTTTGGAGACAAGGGCTAGACTTGCTATCAGGATCAAATCATTGTTTTTTTAGTTCTTCTGATTAGATGTGTTGCCAGTATGAACATATAGGATAGCACCAGACGTACCCTATTTAAAAGAAATCCAATAGGAGCCAATGAGGATGTTTGACAGTATTGAGAGTTTATTTACCTGTCTGTCTTCTTTAGTCGGTTCAGTGCTTTGTCCAGTGGCCCCTTCAGTCTCTTGTGCCTAATACCAACAATGATACAGGTTTAACAAAATCTATACAAACAACCAAACCAAAATACGAAATGGCTGAAAGAGAGAACATCTTATTGGCAATTTACTCATCTACAGTGCCGACACACACACACTACAAACACTGTTCAATACTGCTCTCTAGAGGCAGAACAAAATCCAGAAACACATATGCAGGGAGGTTTGAGCAGAATGGAAAATGCACTGATTGTAGAGCTGTGTTAAGGGTCAGGAGAGGGTTTGTGGAGGAAGGGGAGGGAACTCATTGCCAGTGGTAACGTTGAGAACACAGTGACCCGGGTCAAAAAAGGTAATTTTGTTAGAAATGCTTTAATATGCCATTGGTCATTTGACCTCAGGTGTGTTACTAATTTAAAATAATTACTTAGTTTTAGATATCCACCTATCATTTGATGTAAAAAACGTTACATTGTAAGTAGCTGCTGACCTTAAGTCACAAGGAGGGGGTTAAAAGAGATGAACGCAGGACAGAGATAGGACAGAGAAAGAAAATGGATGATTGATTTTCCACTGCATATCTTTTTACCTCTGGCGGAGCACCCAGGAAAGCATCCCAGAGCCACCATAAAACCCCTCCTCCACCTTCTGCAACTCTCTGCTCCTCACTTTCTTTTGACTCTCTGGCTTCTTCAGCCTGGAGCACGCCTTGATGCTCCCTCTGCTGACACGGAAACACGTTCATGTGCAGTCACACGGGGGAGGGGGGGTAAAAAGTGCTTCTGGGACACTGAGCTGGCACCTGCTGCTGCTGCTGCTAATGTTGTTTTTGAACCATTGCACTAAAAGCAGCTCGAGTGTAACTTTAGGGGAGACAAGCTAATCTGAAGGCAAACGTGAACCATTGTGCAAAAGTCTTCTCAGACACAGGAGTCCGCTAGTCCACTCTCCCCAAGAGTGTTATGGTTTATTATTTAATATCATATTCAAATATTCTAAATATCGTGCACACATCTTTGGGATTATGTTGCTCTTAATTCAGCCTCACTTATTTGTTTACTTCAGGATCTCCACTAGAATCTCCCCCTGCTCACAAATGCAGTCAAACCAAAAACTCCAGCTCAATGTCCCACTGATTGCACTTTTAACAATATGTTTTCGCATAATAATTTGAAATAGAAGAAAAATAGTAGTATTAAGCATGCAGGGAAAAACACATTTGTTAAATCATTTGGTTAAAAACACATGGAGGAATGGGTAAGCAGGCAGGTTAGTACAAACCATTCTAAACTTTGTTCTACCGTCAAAGAGTCAGGTGGTGAGTTTTTGATATTAATAACCTATGATTTATTATTCAGTGATGTCAATTACAGAACAGTGAGAACAAAATCGCTTTAGTCGCACTCCAGACAGAATTAGAAATACAGTGCTCAAAGGATCAGTTATGTCTTTGAGTGTTCAAAGTAAGTACATTAGTATTACTCAGCACCTCTCAAGAGCTGAATCTCACAAAGTGCTTCACACTCAAGGCAATCAAAATGAACCAGGAGGATGTCTCCCTGCGTTCCTACCTGAGTTCTGTCAGCGGATTGTCTCTGCTCAGCGGAGGAATGCTCCACAGTCTGCAGCGACGCTCCGGACTGCTTCAGCACGTTCTCTTTCACACGGACAATTCTGACGCCTTCCTTCTGAGAGACGCAAAATGACAGTTTTTGTTACATTGGTTGTATCTTCTTTCTACACATGATGCCTTTAAGACTCCACAATAGGATTTTAGGTCACTTATCCAATGCACTTTAAATACTCTAGCCATCATGGAAAACACTTTGTTTAAGAGTATTAACTTAAAGGCTAATGAAGTAAAAAAAAAAAAACCTAAACTGATCTTCAGGGTTCATACACTTCTTCACCAATGATTTTTAATGACTTCTCCACGACTTCTCCATGGCCTTTACCTAATTTTCCATCACCAAAAACATTACTCTTTCTCAGCGGTACCACTGAAAATGGTTTATTTTAACATGGAACAGGAAAATAAGGTCTGCATATGAAACAAGTTGTGCCTATCTAAAACAAATCAAATAGTAGACTTACTAGCTTCTACACGCTAAAGCAACTCAAATCTCTCACCAGCAAAATACCTCGACAGTTAAAAGCCATTTTACGTTTCATTACTATACGATGCAGTATTTATTATTATTATAGTATTACTATTTCGGTGATTAGATAAAATATAAAATGTATTTGATCCAACTTTAGTTAAATTTCCATGACTTTTCCAAAACTTTGGGAAAAATATTGTATTCCATAACTTTTCCAGGTCCTGGAATTAGCATTTTGAATTTCCATGACTTTTCCAGGTTTTTAATCACCGTAAGAACCCGGGATCTTTTTTTTCTGAAACGCTAGAATCATTAAAGGAAGAGCTAACTCAAAAAAAAAAAAATGGATTATCAATTTGGATTGTTTTGGTGGGAAAGCAGTGTGTAGGTGCGTCTGTAGAGATGTCTGCCCTTCTCTCCATTATAATGGAACTAGATGGCACTTATTTTTGAAAACATATTTTGAAAACTAACAGCAACGTCTCTTTCCAGTAAATAATAACCGGGTTACTACATTTCTTGTCGGTGCAACCACTCATGATTGAGAGGCGTGTGCTTGTAACAATGCAACGTTTCATCATCAATGCCGTCCTCATCTTCCATAACTACAGGAACGCTCTCTATTTATTTGTCGGTCAACCAAACCCACCTCTGCGTCCTCTGAAGTGAATTTGAAGAGTTGAGGGCCAGAGGCGGTCTGCTGAAGAGACGTAGCACTGGTTTGGACCGGAGTCGTAGGCTGCTGGATGAACAGAGCAGGGATCTTCTACAGAAGGAGAAAAGCAGGAGGTTCAGTCAAAGCCACTTTAAGTACTTTAATGGCGCATTTCCACTGCAGCACGTAGCATGGTTTAAGCGTGCCGTGCCAAACCCGGCCCGTTTTTTGTTGCGTTTCCACTTGGGGTAGTTCCGGCTAACGGGTACCTTTTCACCGTTTTTCTGGCCCTCCAAAATCGTGGTTCTTTCCGGGCCAATAACCGGGCTGAATATGCTAAACTAGTGACTTGAGTGGCTACAACTACAACGGACATATTTGACCGTGATTTAATACACGTTTCAAAATGATGCTGAAGTAACAACATACTGATACCGGTTAGTAAAAAACATGAATTAATGCTTTGACAAGTCTGCAGACAGATGGCAGGCGAAAAAACCTTTTTAAATCACGGCTCCGCCTTCACTGCGTTACTATAGTTACTACCCCAGCTACTAAACTGTAATGGAAACACAGCATAAAGTGAGCCTGGCATACCAAGGCCTAACTATACCGTACTAAGCCGTGCGAGGCCCTGCAGTGGAAATGCGCCATTAGTATCTGACTGACTGATTGACTGACTGACCTTCTCCAGCTCCAGCAGCAGAGCCTGCAGCTGCTCCACAACAGCAAAGACCGTCAGAGTCTCTTCAGCCTTCTCTGGAAGACACAGGTCTGATTTACACTTCTGGATCTCAGTAATGGTCCTCCTCATGGACTGGATCTTCTGCTCAACGCTCTGGACACATAAGAAGAGTTTAAAAAAAAAACGATTAGTTGGTATTTCTGGCTGATAAAGTTGATGACGTCAGAAAACAGCCACCACTAATGTTTGAGCAGTACAAGCGTGGTCTTATCACTACATCTGTTTCACTTTTAGTATTTGCTTATTCAAACAACCACAAAATGTTCTCGTTGTTCGTCACAAAGAGTTTTCTTCTGCACGTCTCACCTTAAAGCTTTCTTCTTTGGGGCTGGGTAAAGTCTCGGGAGAAGACAATAAGACCTTGATTTCATCCACATCATTCTCCATACACCTGACTTCAGTCTCAACGGCTTCCACCTCCTAGACAGCAAGAGATGAATCAATGTGTTTGACCATTTAGAAATAAGGCGTGAACATAGAGTAGAAGGGCGGGACACACAAATCAAGCCAAGTCAAAGGATGAACGTAAAAATGATGTCTCACGTCAGCCGCGTGGCCCAGGTGGGACAGAGGAGCAGTGAAGCTGTCCTGAACGTGGGCCACTTGTTGATCGGCTTCCAGCAGCTTTTCCTGTAGAGTCGTGACGTCGCAAACCTGAGACATCTCCTGCAGGACGGAGCTGAAGCCCTGCAGAGTCTTCCGGATCTGTGCCGAGTCATCCAACACCATCTGAAACACAAGAAAGACATAATGTACGTGTTTTTTCAACAAATGCACATTTCCCCTACGTTTACATTTTGATGTTGTTCTTCTGCATAATGCAATCATAAGGGGATTACGAGACAATGAGCCCTTTGGCACAGACATGCAAACACACAGACTTCCATTTTTTCTTTCTCTTTGTGTTGTTCAATGCCTGCATTTGTTCATTGTGTAGTCGTTTTCTTTCTCATTGTTTTTAGAATAATTATCTGTGGTTGTTTGACCTCTTTTGAGATGACTCACCTCTTTTTGTAGTTGTTTCTTTTTGCGTACTTTGTGTCCCTTTGTAGTAATTTTTAGTCTCACTTAAAAAATGTCCCCTCTTTTCAGCCTTTGTCTCTCTTTTGGGCTATTTTGCATCCCTTTGTAGCTTTTTTGTGTTATTCTATAGTCATTGTTTTGTTGATTTGTGGTTGTCAGTCTCTTATTGGTTGGTAAATATGTCTCTGAAGGACAGTTTTTAGGTGAAGAAACGGCAGTGTTGATAATTCAGACCCCAGATAAGTGCCCCCACCTGCAGAGTGTGAACATGGCTGCTCAGACATTTAGCCGTGGTGTAGGTGCAGGGTGTAGCGAGCCACGACTTGGCCTCAGCCATCCAGCTTTTAGAGCTGCTGATCATCTCCTGGTGCTCCTGAAGCCACGTTGGGATCTGAGCAGAAAACATAAACAATACTTAGTTTAATCAAGAAAAATGACACCAACTGTGTGAAAACAGATCTTAAAACACACATCATATTAATTAAAAGACACAATTATGTTTACTGCATGGAACTTGCTAAGTTACAAGGCTTGTAATGAGTGTGTGCTAATGATACGGTTGAACTGTCTGCTAAAGAGTGTTGAGGCAAATATGAGAGATAACATAACATCAGATTATTGCCAATATAAACATGAATTAAGTACACAGTCCGGCATTTCGTTGTTGCCACTAAACAAATGAGGAGACTCAGCAGCTTGTGATTATGACTCAGGGAATAATGCTGGCAGTTTGAGAAGTGAAAAAGAGGACTGAAGCGTTTTGAAGTCTTTCTGACCTTGCTGATGAGGGTGGTCCTCTGCTCCGCCTGTTTGGCCAGCTGCGAGTGGAGCTGCTGGACCTCCACCAGTCTCTCAGTGAGCATCAGCGCCTCCTCAGGGTTCTCCAGGTCCTGCATGTCCACCTCCAGCGCCGCCAGACACGAGTGCCACACGTCCAGCTCGTCCCACACACGCTGAGCAGACACACAATCATACAGAGGATTTATTTATGATTACAGTGTAACACATGAAATATAACTTTGAAAGAACAATGAACATGAACATGATCAACTTGATAAGATTTTTTTAAACAGCGTTTATTTTTCTTAGATTTGTGTTAAGCTTTAATGTTGTCCCATAACAACCAGCAAACCTATATAATTATCCAAGGTGGTAAATCATAAACCAAAACAAACTGCATTGGTATCGGTAAGAATTTGAGTATATGTTAAAGGTCACCTATCATGCTATTTTTAGGCAATAGCATAGGTCTCAGATATATAAAAATATATTAAAAACATGTCTATGAAGTGTTTTGCTCAAAATACCAAACAGATCACCCATTCTAGCCATGCTTCATATCCCTCTATTTCACTTCCTGATCCAAAAGTGCTGATTTTGGGTATAAAGCTTTAACAAAACAAAAAAAAAGATTTAAAAAAAGAGGGGCGGAGCTTGTGCCTGCTCATGCGGGAGATTCTACCGGCAAATACTGCCGTGATGAAACGCCATATCATGGATTATCAAGGATTGTTTCTGAAACAGTATGGAGCTCAAAGGCTTTCTCTCTTGCCGGTTATACCACAAGGTGAGTTCCTTTTTATTTCTTGCTTCTTCAGACACATGCTCTCCAGTACAGGTTAGCTCTGAGTGTTAGCGATGCTAATGTAAACACCGACCATATTACGTCCAAAACAGTCAGGCATTGTTTCTGATAGCAACGTTTCTGATAGGGCCGTGGGCGTAAAGCCAGCCTACATTTCCGATATTTCGTCATATCGGACGCAAAGCTGGATCAGCTCCGTTGTTCCCCCGTTTTTAGAGATTTGGGTACAGAGGAAAAGAGAGAGGGTTTTATTTTCTGACGCGGCGTGAGTTCCCCGACACACCGGGGACACATATCTATGTATAAAAGACACAAAAAGTGCATTTTGCATGATAGGCCCCCTTTAATACAAATTAATGCTGAAATCGATGTTCCTTATTTAAAATTCTTCACTAAACCCATGCACACTACAGAAAAACTGAAATCTTAATGGCTTCATTCAATAAACAGGAATGAGTCAACTCTTTTCATGGCCTTCCAAATGACTCTGAAATAACTTTCCTCTAGCTCATGTATAACAGATGCTTTGCAGAGAAAGGTTTGACATCCAGTTACAAGATTAATGGCAGCGTTACAAGATGAGGAGCTTATCTGAATGGAATGATTTTTACACAACTTTAGTAGTTTTTTGTAGTATCTGTAATAGCATAGTTTGCAGAGTGCCAATGATCCATCCAGGACAGCTTCATGTCATACAGTAGCATTGTGAAGCACCTTGAGATTACGTTGTTTTTAAAGTGTGCTATATAAATAAATGTATTATATCATACATATCATAATATGTATTATTATTATTCAGGGTATATGCAGGAATCCTGAAGTCAAATTTAATACCTTTTAAGACCTTTTTTAAGACCCTTTCCATACATTTTAAGACCTCATCGCAACTTTGAGTTCTAACCGGTTACATTGGCAACACACTTTACCTCACATTTACTATATTGATTGTAAGATAGCAAAACTAAACAGAGTGCAGACAGACTACTGAAGCCTTCTCTCCACATGAACTTCAACCTCTCTGTGAAGGTCAGGTTTAATGCAGTATGCTGCTTTGTTGCTTCTGTACTCTGTGCTCTTTCATTCCAGTAAAACTCCTCAGAAAACATTAGAAACCAGTATGTGACCAATAAACAAAACAATTGACAAAACTTTGAACTATGAAATATGTTAAACTTTGGTGAGCTTCAGCGGGGTAATCCCATATAGGAGCTCCCTCACAAATACCCAGGGGTTAAATTGGGCTGGGGCTGTCCGGGGCTAAGCCCTGGCACATAGGACGATGCTCTGACGTCATCACCCTCACACATTTGTCATATGTTTACAAAAAAGGATATATATGTTAAGACTTTTCTCGTTCTGAATATAGACTATATTTAGGGTCTATATGTGTTGACTTTACTTTAAAATAGCAGATCTCTGTGACAGTATATAGTTTGGCTTAGACCCCGGCCCCACACGGTAAAACGCATACGCAAGCGCAAAAAAGGCTTCCTTTCAAACGCATTCGATTCATTAACGTGTCCGTTCACACTAGACCGCTGCAAATGCTGGAAACGATGTAGTACTATGTCATGCCTGTAAGTGGCGCTGCTGCCGCCCGAAATACACCAAAAGCAGCGAAGAAGAACCCGGAGCATGGTTGCCATGGTTGCCCTTCTGTTTATTCTCCGTGGTGGACGGCGTGTTCTCCTGCTATATCTCTCAGGTAGTCCACCAGCAGATGAAAAACACCCACCTCTCCGCCTTTTCCAAGGAACGAGGGGACCGTGCGGCAGTTTCCGTAAAAAAAATGTTCCGCCGGTCAACATGTCCGTTAAAGTTTAAATCTTCCGTACAAAATTAGGAAAGTGCCGGTCAGAGGTCTTCTTTGTTATTTATTGAGCTTTAAAACAAATTGATAACGACTCTGTTCTCTGTATAATAATATAATAATATTTAATAAACGGTGACTGCCTCTCTTTTCCTCCCCCTCTTCTGACAGCCCAGCAGCAGCAGGAGACGTGGGGAGAGGGAGGCGGGCTCTTTCATCGTTATCAGAAAATGATCATATAGGGCACACACGGAGCCGTTGGACCCCCAGAGCGTTGCGTATGACGGTCTTACCCGTTACCGTAGTCGTTTATTCCCCCCCCCCCCCCACACTCACACACACACACAGAGCGGAGCAAGGCAACGAAACTTAAAATAATAAGCAGCATTTTACGGCGCGCTATGCATGGGGCCGCCTTGTGGGGTTTCCCGACATGTCGTTTCAGTAAATTAAAGGGTGTTTCATGTTGTCGTTGCTGTGGGACTTCTTAATACCTTGGAAAATGCCATTTAATACTTTTTAAAACTTTTTAAAAGCCTTAATTTTCGCTCAATTGATTTATCAACTTGTAATACTTTTTAAGACCCCGTGGACACCCTGTTATTATTATGTCAGTGCTCACCTTCTGAGTGAATTTAGCTATGGTCACATTTGGGCTTTTCTGTTCAAGTCTCTTCTGAACGGACATCAGGCCAGCCTGGATCTCAGACAGCTTCGCCCCCAGCCTGTGGACGGGACCGCTCCTCTCCACCGCCTCTCCCACCTGATGGAGGAATCAAGCACCAACATTAACAATGACAGTAACAGAAGTTTTTTTTTTCTGAAGTTTTTATAATTATTTTTCATTCCAAGGTCATTTCTAAGACATATACTATTGTAATCCAAAAATATTCAAACTTAGTACATTTGGCAGAAATTCTAAAGTATAAAACTTATAACACACTCTTCCTGTATTATTGAACGGTTATTATTAAATCAAATATTCCCTGAAGTGCCCTGTAAATGTAACTACTCTAATTTTCCATACTTAGTTTTCTGTCATTTCTTTCAAATGTCTGTTATGAGTCAATTACATATTTATATGTAAAAATCTAAGTCTTATGTACCTTCACTTCTACTTGCTGCAGCGACTGTGTGACCTCCTGCAGCTGGCTCTCGATCTCCACCGGGACCAGGGAGTCGGAGTACTTCATCTTCAGGCTCTCCATGATGCGCTGCAGCAGAGCCTTGTGGTTACACAGCTGACTGTGGACGTCCTGCAGACAGAGAGAAGGATAGTGTAAATGAATAGGATGAAGAAAATCTAATAAGAGAGGGAGAATGATTAAATCTAAAGTGCCATTAATAAACTTTCAGTGCTTTGTTTAGCAGTCAGCGCTCTTGTCTGTGCTGCTTTCATCCAACAGAGACCACCCCTTCAAAGTGTTTCAAATCCACAATAGCAAAAGTGAACTATTGTCACCTCAGAGAGATTCTAATTTACAATAACAGCTTATATTAAATAAGAAAAACGCTTAAAATGTGCGAGGTAATGAAGATGAGACTACCTGGGTCTGAATATGTCCGATGCTCTGCTGAAGAGGTGATTTTGTTATCACTATGAGAAACTGAGTGTGTGTGTGTGTGTGTGTGTGTGTGTGTGTGTGTGTGTGTGTGTGTGTGTGTGTGTGTGTGTGTGTGTGTGTGTGTGTGTGTGTGTGTGTGTGTGTGTGTGTGTGTGTGTGTGAGTGATACAAAGGATGGGAGGAAGAGAGGGTTTCGGGAGACGTTTATTTTTGCATGGGAGAGTGGGACATGGTGAGGGCAAAGTGTGTGTGTTTGGTCTTGTATGTCTATCTTTGTGAGGACCAATTTGCGTTTTTCTTTTATGAAATGGTGAAGTTAGGAGGACCGGTCTACACTGAAAGGTCGATTTTAAAGGGTTAGGACTTTGTTACAATTACGTTTACACTGAGGTTAGGGCATAGAGATTGCATTATGTTCATGCTTTCTCTCACAAGTAAAGTTGTGTGTGTTTGTGCATGGAATGACTTGGCTACAGAGGCCACCTGAAAGATCCACTTACACTGAACAAAAGGTGTCAAGTACAAGAGGAGGGGTGAGGGTAGTGGGAGCTATGGAGGAGAGGTTTGTGAGTGTGTGTGTGTGTGTGTGTGTGTGTGTGTGTGTGTGTGTGTGTGTGTGTGTGTGTGTGTGTGTGTGTGTGTGTGTGTGTGTGTGTGTGTGTGTGTGTGTGTGTGTGTGTGTGTGTGTGTGTGTGTGTGTGTGTGTGTGTGTGTGTTGAGAGAGAGTTGGAGTGGATAGGGAGACGTTGGCCTCTGCTCAGGTTTCGAGACAAAGGGCAGAGTGATTCTGGGTCGCTGGGTTCGCAGCGGGCTGGAGGCCAAGCCAACGGTTAGATTCAGACGTTTCATATTTACTGGTCACTTTCACACAGTGAACAGCCTCTTTCTCTCTGCATGTATTCATCACTCAGGGTATATGCAGGAATCCTGAAGTCAAATATAATCCCTTTTAAGACCTTTTTTAAGACCCTTTCCTTACATTTGAAGACCTCATCGCCACTTTGAGTTCTAACCGGTTACCTTGGCGACACACTTCACCTCACATTTACTATATACAGTATTGATTGTCCTTCCTCCTTATCTTCCAACCATTTGGACGCAAACTTGCATTTCCCCATAACGATGTCGTTTAACAACCGGCGTAAACGGACCTGCGCGCCATCGAGCAGTGAACGTGAGATGTCCTGTTCAGATGACGTCAAATCCAACGGGATGCCATAAATAAACTACACAGAATCACACTACACACCTACGCAAGGATTACATTCAGGCACACTGTAGAATACAACCTCTTTGGACAATTGATATACTTATTGGAAACAAGCTACAAAACGTAATACCTTGGAAAATGCCGTTTAATACTTTTTAATAGCCTTAATTTAGCGAAAATTAAGGCTGATTTATCAACTTTTAATACTTTTTAAGACCCCGCGGACACCCTGTAACTACTAAAAGCTTAAGATCTGCATAAAAGCCAGGCTCGTGAATATATATATTAATGATTTTTCCCCCATAAGTTTTCCCCAGTTTCTTTAATTCTATGCAAATAAAGAGACCAAAACGTATGCAAAACGTGTCATTCACCTTTTGTAAGATAGTTACCAGATGACATTTCTAAACACAACCTTTGTATTGACACTTAAACTACCCACTGTGTGAAAATATCTACGTCATTTTCATAGTATAGTAGGACATTACTTGCTGAATGTGAAGAGAAATTGGTTTCATGTGTAATTTATATAAATAGAAATAAGCTCTAAAAGTGGTTTGAGTGAGTGAGTACAAATGCATCATTAAATTTTCACTTTGAAAAGCTGTCCTCTCTCATTAGTCTCATTATTTACACACCATTGGCTGGAGGGAGGTACACACTTGAACTCTGGGCAGTGTCATGCCTTGTTTACATGCATAACTTCTGTGGGATCCGGAGACACCCGCAGGTTCTTCAGAGGGTCCTGGAGTGACGCTTGATTATTGAGAAATGCCAATCCAGTTTTATTTTCTAAGACTGGTGCAGTGCCTGTTCGGGGATCGCTCTCAACTCAATTTCACTCTTAATCTGCACCTTCAGCCCTGAGCAAAACACCCGCCAAGTGTGAAGCCAAATGCAATAACAGCTGTCAGTAAACTCTTAGGACAGACATATACAAAGAGACAGTTAGCTCCCTGTCTACGAAGATGGGTAACTTCTTTAAATACAGCCAATGAAATGAAATGAATGATTAACCATGTTTGGACAAAGCAGTAATATCACTGAGATTAGATAATTGTTGTTGGTAGATTTGAGTTGTATTGAACGTATGCATACACATAGGAAATGGAAGTTAAAGCATCTCAGAGGAGTGTCCCACCTGAAGCTCCTCGGTGCTCCTGCTCTGCTGCATCTCTGACAGAAGACCGTCTGCAGCCTCCAGCCAAACCTGGACGCCCTGCATCTCCTCCCGAAGCTTCTCTCTCTCCTCCAGCTCCGTCCTGGCTGCCTTCAGACCCTCCTTGCTCTTCTGCTTCACACTATGGAAACACACAAACACGAATGTCCAGCAATTTAAACAACAATTAACCAACTTTATAGCCTCTTACCTTGAATCCATGATAGTGAGAGTTTGCATTGAGAATACATCAACCGTTCAATTCAAAGCACAAAGCCTCATGGCAGTTAAAGTACTGTCAGTGTAAACATATTCAAATACTGCCCATGCTCAGAGGCCCCGCAGTCCATGTCCGACCCACTTTCCCCTGATAGCTTGTGGGTAATTGAGTTTTTGTTATGCCATGGAATTAAAATCACAATGAATGGGTTTAATTTAAAAACGAAAACTAAGGGGAATACTGTAGCTAAAGAATCAACATATACAGAGTGACTGTTGGGTTTAAAAGGCAGGTGACCCAGGATGATTTACAAAAATCATTCTTACCCTCCCAATTCAGAGACAGAGCGATACTTACAATTACAAAATGTAATAAAATTAATTTTTAAGCCAAATCCAAAAGCTGGGTCTTGAGGTGGCCTTTAAAAGTATGAACATTATCTGCCACTATCTTTTATATAAATGTAAGGTGACCAGTGAAATTATTTTAAAAACTGACATTAGATCTTTACCGAAAGTCTTCAACCACAAAAACGTCAATAAAGCTATAAAGTGAAGCTGAAACTCCGTCCTACCTGCTGTATCGACCCTGCATGGCCTGCAGCTGCTGACAGAGCGGAGTGGGTGGGGCCTGCTCCAGGTCGGCTGGGACCCCCAGCAGCCTGGCGGTGCGCAGCTCCAGAGCGGACAGCGCTCGATGTTCACAGTCCAGGCTGTCCTGGTACTGCTCCCAGGACTGCAGTAGGTCCTGAAGGTCCTCGGTGGAGGCCTTCATCCGGGACACATCAGGATGTTCCCCCTCCACTTCCTCCAGGAGAGAGGAGGTCTTCTTCACCTGAGGAGGGGCCGCACACAGACTTAATTATACTTCATAGTAATATGGACAAAAAATAAATAGAAAGTGTGACACTTGGATAAGACTGGAGGGGGTGAAGTATTCGTTCAGATTATATATTAATTTTACACCACAAATATTCTTTCTGTAATCTGTAACTTACACTGTTGGTGATTTCGCTCCATTCTGCGATCCTCTGTTTGCTGCGTGTCGTCAGCTCGTTTATGCAGCGGCGTAGTCTCGATACGCGTTTCCACACAGAAGCCACAGCGGACTCCCTGCCCCCCCGACAGCTCCGCTCTGGGCACCACTCGTTCAGCTCCCCCAGACGCCTCTGCAGAGACTCCACCTCCTCAGACAGAACCTGCAACAGAGAGTCATTCAAAATGTGATTTATATGATAGAGATGAACACAATGGTGAATGATATTCGTCCCTGGAGCACGGAAACTCAAAGAGAATAATGCTCATACGTACTCCAAGCTTGGTCTGCTGGTCAGTGCAGTCAGCGAGACAGGTGACTTTATGACAGATGAACTGTGAGAGGCTGCTCTCTGCGCTCTTCACACTCTGGAGGATTTCATCTTGGCTCTTGGTGTATTTTCTGTAATGTTCTGCACAACTGAAAGAGATCATTTGTTATCTGTTAAGGTCTAATAAGAAGAAGCTTATTCTCAAATGCAAATAAGGCACAGAATGGCTGTGAAGTTGAGAATGCAGACTTTCATCTGTTAGCATATTACCTGCTGAGGTACTCCAGTCGCATGTGTCCCTTTGCCTGGAGAGTGGACATCCTCACCAGGAGCTGACTCAGGATGTTCTCCTGAAGCTGCTCCACCTTCTGGGGGCACAGGTAAGGATGCAGGGCGTCTTGTTTCTGGAGCTGCTCCACATGGGTCTGGAACTGCTGCTGCAGCGAGGCAAGAGCCTGCTGGGTCTCCGGCAGCCTGTCGGAGCAGAGACCAGCAGAGCCCTGCGGGGGCAGCAGAGACACCTCGATGTCCCGCAGGAACTGAGCCGCCTGTGTTACAGCACAGGTGTAGCGGCTCAGGGACTTTTTGGCCTGGGTGATATTCGCCTAAAATACAATAAACACAATTTTTGTATTACTCAAACTAATCCTATATATCATTCCAGTCATTTATTTGAGATGTTTTTGACATAATTTTTTATTGTCCATTATAATTGGTCCCAGTTTTGTTGCACACGACTTTAGCTTTGGATGGTGTGGCTTGGATTCTCATTTACCAAAAAAAGATATATAATAAAAACAAGAACTTGCCATTTGGTGGTCGCATTCGCTGAAGACCGATTTCTTCAAGTCCATCACATCTTGGAATCCGCTCCCTTGTCTGTTTCGTTTCTTCTGCTCGAAAAGCTCCAGTGCTCTCATTCTTGACTGTACAGTATTTTTGAAAGACATGACTCTTTGGTATTCGTTGTTAATTAGTGTTTCATTTGGCTCCGATGAGGGGATTGTCTGGAGCTCCTGCTGGGTCTTCAAGAGGAAGGCCTGAATGGCCACCTTCTCTGAGTCCAGGTCCAGCTCCTTCAGCAGGTTCAGCTCGATGATGCTGAGGTTGTTGTAGAGCGTCAATTCCAAGGTGTCAAGGCTCTCCTCGTTTTTTTTCAGTCTATGCCGCTCTGTGCTCAGCTGTGAGGGGTAGATTTCAGCGGAGATCATCTCGAGTTTGGATCCAGCCTCCTCAGACATGTACCTGATTAGAGGAAGCTGGATGAGGAGGGCCTGCCAGACTTTGTACTTGTCCTCCAGCGCCGTGCTGTCGTCTTTGGTGTGACTGACTTGCTCCTGAACGCTCTCCCTGAGGTCCTCTACACACTGCCTCTGGTTCAGGTACGCCTCGTGACCTTTGGCTTTCATTTCCAGGGTGACCATTTTGCGGAGAAGTTCAGAAATGACCGAGTACAGTTCCTTTGACTTTTCCTGGGGAATCAAGGGTTGCAGAATGTCAGCCTGGGACTTGTGCTCCAAAATCATGTGTTTGAAACGCTCAAAGGCTTGAAGGGACTCGCTTGTGATGGGGAACCTGTGTCTACTCAGATCTACTAACATCTGCCTCAGGCTTGTTTCAATTTTGACAACGTGTTTCTTGCTGGAATCTAAATTCTGGGTGAGATTGTCAAGCTCCTTTTTGGTGGCTTTCTCATAGCTGCTGATGGCTCTGATGTCCTCCTGGAGGTTGGTAAGCTTGTCATAAAGATGACAGTTCTCGCTGATGCTGAGTTCAGGGGCAATGTCTTTACTCTTCATTAAAAGAGCTTCGCAGACAGCGGCTTGCTTCTCAGCCTCAGCCAGAGTCTCTTGGATCTGACGGACTCTGCGCTCAGTGTCAGCCGGGCCCTTGAGCTCGCTGTCCGGACTCCTGGAGGCTTCTTTATGGAGGTGAGCCAAAACCCAGGACTCTAGATCAGCAATCTGCTCCGAAAGCTTCTCTCTGGTCTGCAGGCCCGACTCTATCTCTCTCACAGCCTTGGCTAGCTTCTCAGTAGTCGACTCTGATAGTTTGTGAAGGGAGTCCAGAGATGAGCGCACCATCGGCACCTCCTCAGCCTGGTCCAGCTGTGGAAGGAGCTCCTCCACCTCCTCCACCAGCAGCTCCAGTTGGCCCTGTTTGGTTATGACCTCGGACTGCATCTTCTTGTGATCTCTGAGCTGACGGTGTACATTCTCAGGGAGGAGAGCCACCCTCTTCCTCCTGCCTTCAATGTCACTCTCTGTCTGCTTCGCCCAGGAAAGGCCATCCCTCATCACCATGAGTATTTTCTCCATGATGGGGTTGCTGCTGTTCTGAGTTTGACATGAAATGAGTTCCTCTGTTTGGCGAATTTGGTCTTTGACTCTCTGAAGCCCCTGCTTTATTTCTGTTGTTTCCTTCTCACTTTGTGTGCTGGGGAGTAGCACATCTGACAGCTGCTGCAGATGGAGGTGTGTCTGCTGAGCAGCTTTCACCTCTGCATTTGCCACCATCAGCTGCTTCGCCTTCTTGCAGTTCCACTGAGTAACCGTAGGAGACTTGGCTTCAAGGTCTTTGTCGACTGTCTCCAAATGTTTCTTAAGACCTGATATCGCAGACAGAAGGCTGCTGGTGTTTTGAAAACGGACCTTTGTGTGATACAGGTTTCTCTCCACAGCTCTTTCCAGGCCCCTCCAATTCTCTTGCAGGCTCTTCTGAACGGTCTGTGCGGTTGCTCGCTCAGACCAGCTGAGGTGGGGGTACAACTTGGTATGGGTCAAAAGCAACTCCCCCAGTACTGTTCTGTTCTCCTCCATGCTTCTCTGTAAGGAGAGTAGTCGCTCCGTTTCCTTTGGGATGCTCTCCTCTGGGGACCTGGAATAACACAAGGAGTCTTGGAATCATCGGCCTGGCATTTACAACATTACAAATATTAGCTTGACAGGATGATTTGAGATTTAAGATACAATATTTAAATAACATGAAATGTTAATTAAGTAAAAGCTTTAAAAAACATTCCAGTTTGCCCCCTTTGGCTTTGTGCCACTACGTTTTAAAAGGTAATATTGTCTTATCTTGTTTTTGTGAATTGGTTTTAGAATAGTTTGGTTTGTTTTCTTCTAAAGTGGATGTAAGGAAGAATAGACAAGATGAATAATTTTGATAAAGCTAATGAGGACCCTAAAAAAATACTAAACACTGGAACACTAATTTAATGACAGTTGTATATAATGTGTACGTTTTAAACGATATATTCTCGAGCAATACAAATCTGTTTGCAAAAATAATTTCAGGTTCTGATAAATGATAACAATAAAGAAATGAAATGGAAACCATAGATGAAACTCACATCCTGACAGCTTCCAGTTCTGCTGTCAGTCTCTCCAGGGTGGTCTTGGCTGCTTCACACTGTGCGCAGTAATCTCTGACCAGCTGCAGTTGGGCCTCTTTACTCTGGATGACAGCAGCTGCATCCTGAACTGCGGTACTCCACTGGTCCTCCACACACTCCAGAGCTTCTTTATTCTCAGCTTCAGATTCTCTCAACTGAGAGAGCAAGGACACTTGTGCCTGGGCAGTGTCTCTGCACTCCTGCACTCAGGCAAAAGTAACCACAATTATTCAAAGCCTGTCATTTTAACGCACATGTTATGTTTATTGTACATCTGATTTCTACTAAACACAAGTATAATGCTATGAATGAGTTATTTCAAAAGTTACACATTTTAAGGTGCAATGCACAATCATGTTGAGAAATGTACACTTGTTTTAGTATCCACCTTTAGAACAGGCTGGGACAGATAAGCATTGGAGATGCCAAATTCAGAAGGTACTATATAAGTATTTTTATTACAGAACATGCTGTTCAACTCCACAAGTTTAAAAAAAATGCCTCCATAAATCATTTTTATATCTCGAATGAGTCATGGACCGTGTCATTTTGATTCACACCTGAGCTTCCTCCAGCTGTTTGGCCATGGCTGCTGGGCTGAGTTCAGCTGGGTAATTCTTGCAGCTAAGGACTCTAGATACCAGCCTGCTCAGACGGTTCTCCAGATCACTGGTGGATGAAATCAGAGCCTCTGGAGCCCCTTCCAGTGGTTTACCCTAAGGAAATAGAAACACATCAGAGCTTGCAGTCTTTAAAATCCAAGTGAGGCCCAAGGAGACAAAAAAAAGTAACAACCATGAGCTAGATTCAAATAGCAATGCTGACAGTATATGTTCAACACATTATTATTATTATTATTATTATTATTATTATTATTACTACCATTTCTACACTTGGTTAAACCTAGTGTTAATTTAAAGTAATACTGATACCTCTGATAGTGGACTGGTAGGTCCTGTCCCTGAGAGTAACTGTACTTCCGTGAAGACTTTCCTCATGGTGGATCCTTCTGGTTCCTCCAGAACAAGTTTCTCAGGCTTCCTAACAGTCGTTGCAGCTTGAGCTTTGTTTTCCTGAGAGGGTGAGCCTTCCACCAGGGTTACCTCCCTCCAGATAATGCCAGACGTATGAACTGCCTGCAGTGATGCAGATTGTATCTTGTCAGCCGTGTTCACCTGATCCAATCGTGGATAGAAAACACAGAATTAATGCAAGATTTTGACAAACAACTGCATTCCATTTTAGTCAAGCACGTTGTGAAATAATTAGAATCCTTTTGAATGATCGTTGTTCTCTGGCAGTTTACCAAGCCTTACTTGCTTTGACTCGCAAGACATGCATGGCTCATATTACAACCCAGAGGCAATGAAACCATTGGTAGCACAGGTGTAGATTTCTCAAGCATACATTTGGCTTTGCATGTAAGGCTTATCAAATGTAGCTGTGTGCAGTACTTGTAAAGGCCTAAATGTAAAGTAAATTAAAACACATTTATTTCAGAAGCCCTAAAGGTACATTGATCAGTCATTGATGCTTCTTTGAAAATTGTTGAGCATAATAAAGGATTTACATAATACCAAGAGCAATACAAAAATACTTTCTCTCTCTCTCTCTCTGTCTACTCAACTTGTCAATTAATATGTAATATTATCTGCTATTGTAGTTACTGGGCTATTTTGTATTGTGAAAGTGATCCTTGGGACGGTTGTCCATTGAGAGTTAACTACAAAGTTGTTCAAACTAAATTGACAGAGACCTAATGAACAGTATTGTCTACAGATGATTACCTCTAATGTCTTACCTGTGTTGCATCCATTGTCCTCACGTCAGCAGTGGTGGGAGTTTTGGCCATCGGGAGTGGAACATTTCGTTTTCCTAGATTGACCATTTTTTCCCTTTCCTCTTCCTGAGTTGTCCTCTTCTTCCCCTCATTCTTTTCTTCCTTCTCAATGTCCTTTGCATACGTTGCTTGTCTCTCCGTTAGTGCGCTAGGGACTAACCTTGGTTCACACAGGGAATCTGTAAAGCTTTCTGGCACTTCTTCACTGGTCATCTTTACAGTCTTAACATACTTTTCATCCTGCACTTTTGTTGATACTTCAGCATGCACTTCTTGTACTTCACAATATTTTCCCCCTTTGGGTGTTTCCTTGCTCTTCACTTCGATCATGGTCATCTTGACTGCAGCTTTATCTGGCCCAACATCAGCTGAAGTCTGGTCTTTGTTTTCTGGCACTTTCTCGACATGGATACTTGTTGGATCAATTACAACCCTTGATGTCTTTGCTGTCGGAACAGATGCGGCTTCTTGCTCCTTAATAGTGACCTGGGTACCTGGTTGTAAAACCTGCACTTCAGCCCCTCCGTGGATTTTCTCAATCTTGACAGACTTCATATCCAAGCTCCGGGAGGAATCCTGCTCGTTTTTTGTCAACACTTTAGCCTGAACCTCTTGCTTTTTGTGATCCTTTACATCTTCGGGACTTTCCTGTGTGGTTTTCATCACATCTAGTTTAATCTCTGTTTCGCTTGGTTTTACAGTGTCTTGCTTGGATGAGCTTATTTCTGCAAGTGTTTTTTCGGCTTTACTTGGCTTCACTGCCGTAGAAGCAACCGATGTGAGTTGAGTGGAGTCCCTCAGGGCAACATTCTTTTGACTTTCAGTGGGGATTTGAGGAACTTGTTCTTTTGTCTTAATGGCAGCCTTCTCTGGCTTGACATCTGGTGTACAAACTATAGGATGCTCTTCTTGGACCCCAGGTCCTGTGCATACTTCTAACCTGGTCATCTTGACTGCAGTCTTTTCTGGCTGAACAACATCTAAAGAAAGGTCTTTGTTTTCTGGAAATTCTGTGCCCAGATGACGAGTTGTTTGATCTTTAACAATCCTTGATGACTTTTCTATCGTAACAGGCATGATTTTGTGCTCCTGTTTAGTGGCCTGCGTACTCGGTTGTTGTTCTTTTTGGACACCATGTTCCTTGACCAATCCTTTGCCCACTTCTACTCTGGTCATCTGGACTGCAGTCTTTTCTGGCTGAGCATCAGCTGAAGACAGGTTTTTGTTTTCTGCAACTTCTTGGCTCTGGATACTTGTTTGATCAATATCAATCCCTGGGGCCTTTGCTTTTGTTACATAAGTGATTTCATGCTCCTTCTTGGTTGCCTCTTTACCTGGTTTTAAAATGCACTCTTCACTCCCTTTGAGGATTTTCTCCATCTTAATAGACTCTTCATCAAGGGTCTTTGGTGAATCATTCACATCTTTTGTCGAAACTTTAGCATGCGCTTCTTGCAAGTTGCTATCCTTTACCTCTTTGGGTTTTTCCTGTTTGGTTTTCAAGACCTCTAGTTTAATCTCTGTTTCGCTTGGTTTAACAGTGTCTTGCTTAGATGTATCTGCAAATGTTGTCCCTGCTTGACTAGGCTTCAATGCTGTCGAAGCAACAGAGGTGAGTTGAGTGGAGTAACTCTGAGCAATATTCACTTGCCTTCCAGTGGGGATTTGCGGAACTTCTGCTCTTGTCTTAACGGCAGCCTTCTCTGGCTTGACATCTGGTGTACAAACTATAGGATGCTCTTCTTGGACCCCAGGTCCTTTGCATACTTCTAACTTGGTCATCTTGACTGTAGCTATATCTGGCTGAACATCAGCTGAAGTCAGGTCTTTGTTTTCTGTTAACTTCTTGCCTTGGATACTTGTTTGTTCTTTATCAATCATCGTTACAGAGGGGATATCATGCCCCTTTATAGAGATCTGTGTACCTGGTTTTAAAATATGCACTTCAGTGCCTTTTTGGATTTTCTCAATTTTGACAGACCTTTGATCGATGCTCTGGGGTAAATCATGTACGTCTTTTGTCAACACTTTAGCATGTATCTTTGGCTCTTTTTCTCCTGTGACTGACGTGTTTTCATCTTTCCCGAGAGTGGATGGTATATTTAGTTGAAGGATGCGCATTTGAGGTTCTAATTGGATTTGCTGCATCCTAGCAGGCTTTTCCTCCAGGATCTTGGGTACATCTTTCATACTCTGTGATGACACGTTAGGATGCCCTTCTTGGACTCCAAATACTTTTTTTTCTGTAGCTCTATCTTGGGCAGTTTTCAAGTCTCCTTTCTTAGTATCAGTTTGGCTTGGTTTAACTATGTCTTGTTCATATAAGCTTATATCGATAAAGTCTGTCTCTGTCTCATGTGGTTGCAATGATTTAGATCTAGAAGTCTTGAGTTGAGCAGATTCTCTTTTAGGCACATTGTATTGACATTCAGGACTGCCCTCCTGCACCCTTATCTTAGTAACTTCCCCTGCAGATTCCTCTGGCTTAACACCTGCAGTGGTAACATCTTTGTTTTCCAGCAGCCTTTCGCTCTGGATACACGTTTGAACAATATCTATCCTCTGCTCTTTCGCTCTTGTGACTGATGTGTATTCATAACTCTGCAGGCTGGTCGGCATATCCAGTTGTAGGATGCACACTTCAGGCTCCCTGGTGATCTTCTCAATAGTAACACATTTTTCATCAAAGCTCTTATGTACATGTTCAATGCCATGTGGGGAAGGTGTAGGGTGCTCTTTTACGACCTGTTCCTTGACCTGTTTGGGTTTTTCCAACATGGTTTGTTTAGTCCCAGTTTGGCTTGTTTTCACAATATCTTTCTCAGATATGCTTATCTCTACAAATTCTGTCCTTGCCTGATCTTGAGGCAATGCTTCAGAAGGAGAGTGTTGGGCATTGTCCCTTTGAGTCACATCGCCATGATTTTCATTAGAGATTTCTTGCACTTTTTTTAGTATTCTAGTAATATTAAATGCAGTCATCTCTGTCTTAACAACAGCAGCAATCCAATCTTTGTTTTCTGGGTCCATTTCACTCTGGATACTTCCTTGTACTGGTGTAATTTTTGCACTTGTGACAGATGGGTTTTCATTCACCTCTGGACTTGTCTGAATATCTCGTTTTAAAATGCGCACTTCAGGCTCCATGTGGATTGTCTTAGGTGTATCATCGATGTCATGTGTTGACATTTTACCTAGTTCTTTCTGGAAGTCATAAACCTTACCTTGTTCTCGTCTATCCTGAACGAGACTAAGAGTTCCACTTGGTTCTACTTTGTTTTGCTTAATTGAGCTTATTTTAGAAAATTCTGCCTCAGCCTTATAAGGCTGAACCCCAGCAAAATCAGCTGAGGTAGGTTGAGTGAACTCACTCTGAGCCGCAAGATCAGTCAAAGACTGATCTTGCTTTATTTCGTATGTCTGGGTAAATCCAACCTCAGGCAGATCAAGGACCAGATATCTCTTCTGAGTCTCACTTGTGTTTTCACATAACTTGTCTATGTAGTCTGCCACATGTGGTGTATCAGTAGGCTTGGTGGAAAGAGATGGCTTTGTTTGAGGTAATGTACTTAAGTATTTTTCTGTAGACTGAGTAATGGTATATTTAGGGGCCTCTTTGGATTTATCTTCAGGCTCCTGTAACTCAGAATGTGGAGGTATAGCCCAGGTTAAAATGGATGTAAGAAAAGACTCCAAAGGCTCATTATTTGGAGATGTCAGACAAGGATCCTCCTTTTCTGATACTTGCACACATGTGTCCAGAATGACTGTAGCCCCTTTCTGTTCTTGGAATACCCGAATGGTGCCACCATCCTGAACAGTAAACTTCTCAGATATTGGACTGACATCCTTCACAGTAGTTTGACTGCTCTCAGCAGGATTCATCTTTTGAGGGACATTTGATTTCACATCATCCTTGATTGGAGTTAAACATGGCTTCTGACTGTCAGTTTTATCCTTGGTCTTCGTCAGCTCCTTGCTCGAAATTTCCAAAGAAACCTTTGGACTCTTTGACTTTATTTTGGTTGGGGAAAGCTTACTATCTTTAACAACATCAGTTTCAACAGCTCCTGCAACAACCTGTCCAGATAAAGCCTTCCCACACTCAGGTTCTACTTTAACCTCCTTAGACTCCACCTCATCACTTCCAACAACAGCAGAAGCCGGCTTTACAGTTGTGGAAACATCTACATCTTTCAGTATTTTCCTGGCAGGTATGGTCAATTCCTCAAGTTCTGAAGAAAGTTTGATGTCTTTTGACATTATTTTAGTAGGTGAAACAACAGTAATTTTAGATGTTGCCGTGACTGCTGTGACCTCTGTACGTGAAGATGGCTTCTGAGTCTCAGGCTTTACATTGGTCTTTGTCAGGCCTGTGGTAGCAGGTTCTGGGGAAAGTTTAAGACCCTTTGACTTTATTTGAGTTGGTGAAAGTTTACCTTTTTCCATGTCGGTAGTTTCAGTTGGTACTGTGACAACGTCTAGAGTTGAAGATGGCTTCTGACTCTCAGGCTCTACATTGGTCTTTATCAGGTCTGTGGTAGCAGGTTCTGGAGACAGTTTAAGACCCTTTGACTTTCTTTTGGTTGGTGAAAGTTTACCTTTTTCCATACCAGTAGTTGCACTTGGTGTTGTGACTACTTCTGGAGTTGAAGGTGGTTTCTGACTGTCAGGCTCTTCCTTGGTTTTTGTTGGCTCAGTGAAAGCAGGTTCTGGGGATAGTTTAAGACCCTTTGACTCTCTTTTGGTTGGCGAAAGTGTACTTTTCTCAACAACAGTCATTTCAGTTGGTGCTGTAACTACTTGTTTAGTTGAAGATGACTTCTGATTGTCAGATTCCTCCTTGGTCTTTGTCAGGTCTGTGGTAGCAGGTTCTGAAGAAAGTTTTGGATCCCTTGACCTAATTGTTGTTAGTGAAAGATGACCTTTATCCACAACAGTAGTTTTGATTGTTCCTTCGACAACATCTAGAGTTGATGACTTTTGACTGTCAAGTTCTTTCTTACGTTGTTCAGGCTCAGCAGCAGGTGACATTACATGGGTAACAACGGTTTCTGAATCTGTGGAAAAGTCCCCACTCTTTGTTTTTGTTGTGGTTGCTACAAGCTTTGTTTCTTCAATAACAACACTTTTGTTTCTGTCAAATGAACCTAAAGTAGATCTTAGACCTTCCAATTCTATTGCTGTCTGAGGTGTGTCATTCTCTAAAGGTTCATGAGGAGGTTTTGTACTCTTTGACATTCCCTTGGGTAGTAGAAATGTACTTTCTGGAACTTTGGATGCCTCTAAACCCCTTGATTTTCTCCTTGGTGGTATGACTTTAGTTTCTTCCTCAACAACAGTTTCAGTTTGCTCTTCAGAGCTTAATGTCGACTTCTGACTTTCAGGATCTTGCTTACTCTCCGCCACCTCCTTGGTTACATGTTCAGGGGAACACTTTGGACCCTTATATCTTCTTTTGGTTGGAAAAGGCTTCTTTTCTTTCACAACAGTAGCTTCTGTTGTTTCTGTGGCCACATGTGGAGAGTTCAGGCTGTCAGGTTCTTTCTTATCATCTTTAGATTTTCCATCAGCAGTTTTATTTGGGACATCAACTTGCTGCAAAGTTGTCGCAAGTTCAGCACTTTTTGTCAAAGCAGACCTCTGACTTTCATGTTCTTCCATTATATGTATTACCTGCTTGTCAGACTTTTTCAGAGGTAGAGTTGTATTATTTGGAGATGACAGACAAGGATCCTCCTTTTCTGATACTTGCACACATGTTTCCAGAATGACTGTAGCCACTTTCTGTTCTTGGAATACCCGAATGGTGCCACCATCCTGAACAGTAAACTTCTCAGATATTGGACTGACATCCTTCCCAGTAGTTTGACTGCTCTCAGCAGGATTCATCTTTTGAGGGACATTTGATTTCACATCATCCTTGATTGGAGTTAAACATGGCTTCTGACTGTCAGTTTTATCCTTGGTCTTCGTCAGCTCCTTGCTCGAAATTTCCAAAGAAACCTTTGGACTCTTTGACTTTATTTTGGTTGGGGAAAGCTTACTATCTTTAACAACATCAGTTTCAACAGCTCCTGCAACAACCTGTCCAGATAAAGCCTTTCCACACTCAGGTTCTACTTTAACCTCCTTAGACTCCACCTCATCACTTCCAACAACAGCAGAAGCTGGCTTTACAGTTGTGGAAACATCTACATCTTTCAGTATTTTCCTGGCAGGTATGGTCAATTCCTCAAGTTCTGAGGAAAGTTTGATGTCTTTTGACATTATTTTAGTTGGTGAAACAACAGTAATTTTAGATGTTGCCGTGACTGCTGTGATCTCTGTACGTGAAGATGGCTTCTGACTCTCAGGCTTTCCATTGGTCTTTGTCAGGCCTGTGGTAGCAGGTTCTGGGGAAAGTTTAAGACCCTTTGACTTTATTTTAGTTGGTGAAAGTTTACCTTTTTCCATGTCGGTAGTTTCAGTTGGTACTGTGACAACGTCTAGAGTTGAAGATGGCTTCTGACTCTCAGGCTCTACATTGGTCTTTGTCAGGTCTGTGGTAGCAGGTTCTGGAGACAGTTTAAGACCCGTTGACTTTCTTTTGGTTGGTGAAAGTTTACCTTTTTCCATACCAGTAGTTGCACTTGGTGTTGTGACTACTTCTGGAGTTGAAGGTGGTTTCTGACTGTCAGGCTCTTCCTTGGTTTTTGTTGGCTCAGTAAAAGCAGGTTCTGGGGATAGTTTAAGACCCTTTGACTCTCTTTTGGTTGGCGAAAGTGTACTTTTCTCAACAACAGTCATTTCAGTTGGTGCTGTAACTACTTGTTTAGTTGAAGATGACTTCTGACTGTCAGATTCCTCCTTGGTCTTTGTCAGGTCTATGATAGCAGGTTCTGGAGAAAGTTTAAGACCCTTTGACTTTCTTTTGGTTGGTGAAAGTTTACCTTTTTCCATACCAGTAGTTGCACTTGGTGCTGTGAGTACTTCTGGAGTTGAATGTGGTTTCTGACTGTCAGTCTCTTCCTTCGTTCGTGTTGGCTCAGTGACAGCAGGTTCTGGGGATAGTTTAAGACCCTTTGACTCTCTTTTGGTTGGCGAAAGTGTACTTTTCTCAACAACAGTCATTTCAGTTGGTGCTGTAACTACTTGTTTAGTTGAAGATGACTGCTGACTGTCAGTCTCTTCCTTGGTTCGTGTTGGCTCAGTGAAAGCAGGTTCTGGGGATAGTTTAAGACCCTTTGACTCTCTTTTGGTTGGCGAAAGTGTATTTTTCTCAACAACAGTCATTTCAGTTGGTGCTGTAACTACTTGTTTAGTTGAAGATGACTTCTGACTGTCAGGCTCTTCCTTGGTATGTGTCGGCTCAGTGAAAGCAGGTTCTGGGGATAGTTTAAGACCCTTTGACTCTCTTTTGGTTGGCGAAAGTGTATTTTTCTCAACAACAGTCATTTCAGTTGGTGCTGTAACTACTTGTTTAGTTGAAGATGACTTCTGACTGTCAGGCTCTTCCTTGGTTTTTGTTGGCTCAGTGAAAGCATGTTCTGGGGATAGTTTAAGACCCTTTGACTCTCTTTTGGTTGGCGAAAGTGTACTTTTCTCAACAACAGCCATTTCAGCTGATGCTGTAACTACTTGTTTAGTTGAAGAGGACTTCTGACTGTCAGATTCCTCCTTGGTCTTTGTCAGCTCTGTGGTAGTAAGCTCTGAAGAAAGTTTAAGACCCTTTGACTTTCTTTTGGTTGGGGAAAGTTTACTTTTCTCAACAACAGTTGTTTCAGTTGGTTTTGTGGCCACTTCTGGAGTTGAAGATGAATTCTGACTGTCAGGCTCTTCCTTGGTCTTTGTTGAATCAGTAGAAGCAGTTTCAGGGGAAAGTTTGAGACCCTTTGATTTCATTTTGGTTGGTGAAAGTGTACCTTCCTCTGAAACACCCTTTTCAGTCGTTGCTGTGACCACGTCTGGAGTCGAAGATGACTTCTGATTGTCAGAGTCCTCCTTGGTATTTGTCAGCTCTGTGGTAGTAAGTTCTGAAGAAAGTTTAAGACCCGTTGACTCTCTTTTGGTTGGCGAAAGTGTACTTTTCTCAACAACAGTCATTTCAGTTGGTGCTGTAACTACTTGTTTAGTTGAAGAGGACTTCTGACTGTCAGATTCCTCCTTGGTCTTTGTCAGCTCTGTGGTAGTAAGCTCTGAAGAAAGTTTAAGACCCTTTGACTTTCTTTTGGTTGGGGAAAGTTTACTTTTCTCAACAACAGTTGTTTCAGTTGGTTTTGTGGCCACTTCTGGAGTTGAAGATGAATTCTGACTGTCAGGCTCTTCCTTGGTCTTTGTTGAATCAGTAGAAGCAGTTTCAGGGGAAAGTTTGAGACCCTTTGATTTTATTTTGGTTGGTGAAAGTGTACCTTCCTCTGAAACACCCTTTTCAGTCGTTGCTGTGACCACGTCTGGAGTCGAAGATGACTTCTGATTGTCAGAGTCCTCCTTGGTATTTGTCAGCTCTGTGGTAGTAAGTTCTGAAGAAAGTTTAAGACCCTTTGACTTTCTTTTGGTTGGCGAAAGTTTACCTTCCTCCGAAACAGCCGTTTCAGTTGGTATTGTGGCCACTTCTGGAGTTGCAGATGGCTTCTGACTGTCAGATTCTTCCTTTATGTTTTTCTGCTGCATATCAGAAGGGTCTAGGGAAAGTTTAAGACCCTTTGACTTTCTTTTGGATGGGGAAAGTTTACCTTTTTCCACAAGAGCCATTTCAGTTGGTGCTGTGACAACCTCTGGGGTTGAAGATGGCTTCTGATTGTCAGATTCATCCTTAGTCTTTGTCAGCTCTTTGGTAGTAAGTTCTGAAGACAGTTTTGGATCCATTGACCTAATTTTTGTTAGTGAAAGATTACCTTTATCCACGACAGTAGTTTTGATTGTTCCTTCGACAACATCTAGAGTTGATGACTTTTGACTGTCAAGTTCTTTCTTACGTTGTTCAGGCTCAGCAGCAGGTGACATTACATGGGTAACAACGGTTTCTGAATCTGTGGAAAAGTCCCCACTCTTTGTTTTTGTTGTGGTTGCTACAAGCTTTGTTTCTTCAATAACAACACTTTTGTTTCTGTCAAATGAACCTAAAGTAGATCTTAGACCTTCCGATTCTATTGCTGTCTGAGGTGTGTCATTCTCTAAAGGTTCATGAGGAGGTTTTGTACTCTTTGACATTCCCTTGGGTAGTAGAAATGTACTTTCTGGAACTTTGGATGCCTCTAAACCCCTTGATTTTCTCCTTGGTGGTATGACTTTAGTTTCTTCCTCAACAACAGTTTCAGTTTGCTCTTCAGAGCTTAATGTAGACTTCTGACTTTCAGGATCTTGCTTACTCTCCGCCACCTCCTTGGTTACATGTTCAGGGGAACACTTTAGACCCTTATATCTTCTTTTGGTTGGAAAAGGCTTCTTTTCTTTCACAACAGTAGCTTCTGTTGTTTCTTTGGCCACATGTGGAGAGTTCAGGCTGTCAGGTTCTTTCTTATCATCTTTAGATTTCCCATCAGCAGTTTTATTTGGGACATCAACTTGCTGCAAAGTTGTCGCAAGTTCAGCACTTTTTGTCAAAGCAGACCTCTGACTTTCATGTTCTTCCAATATATGTATTACCTGCTTGTCAGACTTTTTCGGAGGTAGAGTTGTTGACTTTTGCTTTGGTGGTGAAACCTCACTTTTTTCCGAAACAGCAATTACAGCTGGCAGTGGAACTGACTCTGAACTGAAAAGCTTCCCAGTCTCTGAAACAGTGGAAACGTCAAGACTCTTTGACTTTCTCATGGTTCGTACAAACTCAGCTTCTACCACCACAGCAGCAGAATCAGTTTGCTCCTTGGATCTCTGTAAAGACATTTGACTGTCAGGCATTTCCATGGTCTGTGTTTTCTCACTGTAAGAAAATGCTGGTGAAAGTTTTTGACTCTTTGACTTTCTTTTGTTTGGCGAAAGCTTATTTTCTACCAAAACAGCAGTTTCGCTAGGCTGCTCGCCTTGAGCAGTCTTTCCATTCTGAGGGATTTTCTTAGTTTCGACAAGCTTTGCAGTCGTAGAAATGTTGGAGCTCTTTGACTCTTGGCATTTTTGTACAGACTTAGGTTGCACATTATCTGTTTCTGTGATGGGCATTGAAGAGAGGACAGATTTTACATTCTCTGTGTCGCCTTTGATCTGCGTAGGTTTTGAAACATTATCCTTAGAAGACATGTCTGCAGTCTTTGACTCTGTACTGGTAGGTCCAAGCCTGGCATCAGTTGCTACTGTGACAGACGGGAATGTCTCTGATACATTTAGAATAATGGTTGCCTTACGCTTTGTTTCTTCAGAAGAAGCACTTCCTGTCAAATTTCCGGGTGATCCTTGAGTAATAACAGTTTTCACCATTTCAGGCTCCACCTTAGGCTGGGCAGGTTCAGTATCAGTGGCCGAAGTCTTGGATTTTCTCCTGGATGGTACAGGTGTAGTTTTCTCACTAACACTAGCTGCAGACTGCCCAATGACCTTTTTGATTGGTACAGGTTGCTCTAAAGTAGGTTTAGTTTGCTTAGCTCCAAAAGGCTCAGCAGTGGGATCTAGGCTTTTACCTTCTTCCTTCTTCAACAGTATCTCTTGAGAAGTGTTGTAAGGTTGCGCTGTAAAAGATTCTGATTGATATGTTGAACTCGGAGATTTAGTTTTTGTTGGTTCTATTCTGCTGTGTTCGACACCAATGGATTTGATGTCTTCCTTGACTGCTGTCAAAGTAGGCTTCAATGTTTTAGGATCAGTTTCCAGCTCAGCAGAAACCAATAATTCATATTCAATAGATGTAGATTGTTCTGTTATGGGAATGTTTCTTTGCAGTTCGACTTGTTGTTTCTTCTCAGGTGAGAGCTTGCTTTTTCGTGGTGGTGCCACTACCGGTGTCTTTGTCTCCTCTACATTACCTTGAAGGACATCAGGCAGCTTTTGTTTACGCTTTCCATCAAGTTCCTTGAGTAAAAAAAGGGTACAAATTTCATTAATTATTACTGAGTTACATAACCTTTTTTAATAATAAAAAATTGCAATAGTTAATTAACTATGAATTATATATAAATCTGTTAAACATGCATAAAATACCTTTAAGCTCAGGCGAAGAGAAACCTTATGTGTGCTTGCTTCGGTGAGTCTTTCTGAACAATCCCTCTCCAGTTTCATAGCCAAGTCGGGCTTCAAACAGTCTCTTAGAAACTGATCGTGAGAAAGCGCATCCCTTAGGCCGGACTGCAACTTTTCACCTTCCTCTAATTTCGCCTAACACAAGGAGGAAAAACATATTAAAGAGCTTCGTGATGAAAAATCAGTGTGTGTATGAAATGTTGATCATGGATTGCAAAATATGAGATGTAATAAGCAGCCCTCAAGTTTACTCAACTGTATAAATGTTTACTAAAAGAAAGCAATAAGCATGAAAAGACAGAAACCTGCACAGAGGAAATGGACTGTGAAGGGTTGCTCTGGTTCCAGTCTTGCAAAGCATGGAGACAGTCCATCAGACAGCGTGCTGTGTTTGTAGAGCAGGTTCCTTGACGCTCACTCATCCTGGACTTTAGACTGTAGACATAGTTAAATCACATTTATTGTTTAAACAACATTTGCATGCGCATGATTTATACTAAATTAGCTCACAATTAAAACATTTGTTATGTTTCCCCAGCAAAAAATAGTGTGCATAAGAAACAACTGCAAGAACAAATTACAAACACATTTATGGAACAACAATACACAGAAATGTTCATGTGTAAATGTGAGTTAAGGCATTAGATAACATGCAATCAGTTTATAATTACAGGAGAACTCTGTGTTTCCATGCCATTGAAACAGAAACATGCCTTAGTGGATCACTCTGCCCAAGCTTGGGCAGAGTGATCCACTAAGGCATGTTTCTGGTAAGAATAATTGAAAACTAAATTGAAATAGAAAATGCCAGCTGAGAATGTGTGGAATCCGTTCAAGAAGGCTAAATCAAGTTAAAAAAGCTCCAGTGATGAAGTGTACAGTTACTGCATGTCATGCAACTTCATCAGGTTTACATATTTCTTGTTTAAACTTTGAGAGAAATACAAATGTATATTTCAAAGAAAAATTTGCAAAAAAAACTGCTGCTTGTCTTAATGTTAGAAACAATCAAAGTAAATCCCCAATATATAATGAGGCTGTTTTCATCTATATGTGACATCTAAAGGTGGTACCTGTCATGTTGCTGGCATAAGGACTTCACAGAAGTCATCACTTCTGATGGCAGCTCGTCAGTGGCAGACGTAACCTCTATTTCCTGGTGAAGGTCATGAACTTTCACACCCAAATCTTTTAGGGATTTCTCACATTTCTAACAGAAGAAGGAAGACATCATCACATAAGTAATATTCACATTCCTGCAATAGCGTAACATAGAAATAGAGCAATATTAGCATGCCTGCGTGTGGAACATAGCAGCAGTTTTGATAATAAAACAGGTAGATACATTGAGATTTGTTGAAGAATAAATAAGGTAATAATAACTCGGAGGCTGTTGGACAAATGTTTTTTATCTCTTAATAAATCTATATGTTCCTATAACATTGATTTACATGAAAATAGTTAAGAATAACAATAGAAAATTCTTGGCCTGAAAGCAATGAATTATATTTAGGGATGCTCCGATCGCCAATTTTGGGGCCGATCGCCGGAATCGCCAATCCGATCAAGTGGGCGGGGCCTATGTGGATCTTCCATTTAAAGTGATGTTTAAAACTCAGTTAATGGGGCTCAGTTAATGGGGCTCATTCACTGGCGCAAACAACAACCAACATAATTATTACATTCAAATGAAGTACATTATTCAAGTTTACATCAACTTTGGATAATAACACGGGAGAAATGAGCGGAAGCGCTCTCTTTTCCTCTCTCTCCCTCTCTCTCCCCTGACAGCCTGTCAGTATCTCATGCAGCTCACTGATCCAGTAATGAGTGACCCGACAGTGAAGAATAAATATATGTATAACTAGTTTAGCTTGTTCCAGAGGTAGATAAAATAGCTAAGTGTGTTAGGTCTAACTCTCATTGTGTGTGTTGCTCCGCTCACCGGTCCGTCACAGCGGGGGGAGCTGCAGGATTTCTGCTTCACACACGTTGCATACCGCTATTTTACTGTCATTTTCGGACACCTTAAAATACTGCCAGACTGGTGAAGCCATTTTGGTGAGCTTGTTTTTGCCGCTCACAGAGAAAAGTGTATTTTACGTCATGTGATCGGCTCTCCCGTTCGGCATTTATAGAGAGCACCGATCGATCGGCAGAGAGTGAATATCGGCCGATATCGATCGGAGCATCCCTAATGATATTCTTCATTTGTCACATTTACTAGCGAGGTTCACTTACTGTACAAAATCCTTTTCTACAGATTTATTCCCTGGAACTCACCCTTCTAACTGATAATAGAATGGTGGGGTGGTTACATCCAGTTTAAAGCAGTAATACCTGGAGGCTGTTCCAGTGCTGTTGGAGCTGATCGATGTTGTTCTGCGGTTCGCTGTAGCTGAGCGCCTGGTCCAGAGAGCGGAGCTCCCACTGCAGCACTGCAGCTTTATCCTTCAGCCCCTGGGCCTTCTTGGCCACTTGACTGTCCTGCTCCTCCAGCCGAACCTCACAGGCCGCCAGGCGCTCCCTAACCTCCCGCTCCGAGGTGGCACAGAGGTCGTGGAGATGGCTGACCTCCAGGGTAAGGGCATCCCGACCTCCAGGGGAGCAGAGGCTCAGCAAACTGTCTCTGGCAGAGTCCAGCTCCTTCATCTCCCTCTGCTCTCTATCCACTGTCTGGAGTAAAGCCTGGCATCAGCAGGGAGAGAAAGATTATTAGAATGCAATTGACATTCTTGGAAAGAGCCCCTAATATTTGGATACAATAAATGTTCCAAGATGAGACATGCCAGTCATTGTACAACAAGTCAACACACATTCCCAGTTCAAACACGAGTTATCATCAAAACATGTCTTAACCAGTAATTACAAAAAGCTTGGAAATGTTGTTGTTGTTACTGGTTAAGATTTTTTCAGTTTTCAATATTTTCCGTGACAGATTGCTGCAACTGGCTTCTCTCAAATATCTAAACTAATAATGATGTGTAAATGTGTCTGACCTTTAGAGTGTTGATAGTGTTGTGTAGACCCTTTCTGTCTGCAGGAGGGGCTCCCAGGCCTTTAACGTGCTCCCTCAGCCAATCCTGAGCTGCTACATGCTGCTCCACCAGCTGGGTGCACTGCCTCTCCGTCACCATGCCCTGCTCCAGGTTTGCTACCGCTTCCTGCAAACAACAGTAGTTACATTTTTTCAGACAAAGAAACGTGGCTATTTTTATATTTTAAGTTATTTGTTGAGCCCGTTAAATAGATTTAGAGAAGCATTTTTCTTCTTCATTAAATTGCACTACAATCTTCTGGTTAATTTTGTATTCATCATAGTCAAGTTAAGTCATATTTAGACAGTTTACATTTGACACTTGGTCTCAATATATAGCAAATACAATCTCATTATAATCTTGACAAAAATGTAGAACTCACAGTGAGCTCTTTCAGCAGAGGAGGAATGGACTTCTCCTTGTCTGCCACTGATTGATCTGACCAGCCAATGTCCTGTGTGATCTCAAACAGCTCGGTTGCCTTCAGGGGTCAAATGCAGTGAAGATGATCATTTTATCAACAACTCAACCTCACATGTGTCTCACGTATTTCTAATCACACTCATTTAGCTTTAGGCTTCCTGTGCTCGTACCTGTGTGCGGAGGTTAGAGAGGACGGGGGCCAGAGCTGTGCTTTGCTCCAGCAGGGTGCGGGCCTGTTCCACCGCCTGCCTCCGCTCTCCCAGGCCGGGCCAGGGGAAGACCCTCGGAAGGCCGGAGGTCTGCTTCTGATACTCAGACAGACGGGCCTCAGCCTGGCCTCGCTGGTACTGACAGGACCCCAGGCGCTCCACAACACCCTTCAGCTGCCTGATGGGTAATAGCAGATTAAAGACAGTTGTTGTTGTTATGGCTATGAGTTGCAATGAACAACAATGAAATATAGGTTCACATTTTCATTTTGTCAATTGGATTGTTTATGTTGTAATTTTTTTTTTTTTTTTTTAAATCTATTCATTATGTTTGTTGAACTGTTTATACTGAAAAGCCCCCTGAGACAAATGTATAGTTTGGGATATTGGCCTACTTAAATAAAATTAGATAGGGTTTGAATTTGAGGAACAGGATTCCAACAACAGTTCAATACATAGATTTGATCAAATGTTTTCAAATCCCAGCCTCGTCATTGAAAGGAATTGAGTGTGTTGCTTAAGAACACTTTTAAGATGCCTGACGCCAAAAAGAACTGAACTTTGATAAGAAGCTTCTGTCAGCTGATATGTAACTGAGCCGGTGACATGTATTTCAAATGGAAAACAAGTAGAGGGTTTCCCTCATCTTCCTGTACCTCTGTGTGTCCTCGGCAGCCTGCAGGACCGTCCTCCACTGCTGCTCAGTGTCCTGGACCATCTTCTGGACCTCCAGTTTCTTGTCTCCCTGCAGATCTTCCTGCTCAAACAGACTCTCCGCTCGCCTCTTCAGCTCCATCACCTGAGCTTCTCCCTTCGACTTGGAGCTCAAAATAGCCTAAAGACACAATCATAAACAATTTGTAATAGTTATATTTAACTGCTCTAAGTCTTTAATGGAAAGATGGAAAGAATGACTTCACAGAATAGAACAAACCTCAATATTCAAAAACTCTATTATGATATGTTGCACTGTACCTGTGCTGTGTTCAGTCTGTCCTCTATCTCAGCCCGGCTGCCCTGAGTGCCGCTGCCCTTGGAGTCGGCCTGCTGCTGCAGCTTTTTCACCCACGCTTTGGTGCTCCCTGCTTTGCTGCGGAAAGCCTCCAGCTCCCTGGAGAGCGAGTAATGGACCTCAGCTTTCTTCAGAGTGTTCTCGGCGGTCTCCAGGACGGTCCTCCACTGCTCCTCCGACTCCTTCACTGTCTGCTGAGCGTCTTGTCTTAACGTCTCCTCCAGATCCTCCTGGTCTGACAGACTCTGGCTCCGTTTCCTCAGTTTAGTCAGCTTGGAGTCTCCCTCAGGCTTACAGCTCAGGATAGTCTGAGGATAAAACATGTTTACCTTAATATCTCTAAATGTCATCGAAAGTGTTTTTTTATACAAAGAGTTATTGTTAATACATTTACAAATCAATCTTGGTACTTTAGTTTTAGATTGAAATGATGTCCTGTCATGACCGAAACTCAGTTTATTAAAACATTTCTTTTTTTTAATATCCAGTGATGGAAAACTGAGATCTAATTTACCATCAAATATTTTGGAAAGACTTGACATTTTTAATAAAGGGATGAATTTCTACAGACATCGTGACTAGCAGTAACAAAGAAATATATCAAGTACATTAATGGAAAACATATATACGTGAAGAAATGAAAACTGAAAAATGCTTAACAACAATTAGCCAATATAATTTAACAAAAAACTCCATGCCACATTTTGTTCTCCAATACTCTAAGCTTCAAACTGACCTGTGCCGTGGTGATTGTTCTTTCTGGATCTGCCTGAACATCCAGAGAGACGAGGCTCTTCTGCTTTTCTTCCAGCCAGGCTTTGGTGTCTTCTTTCAGAGCTTCATATTCCTTCAGCTCTCCCTCCAGAGCACACTGCTTCTCAGCCTGATCCTGGGCCTGTTTAGCGCTCTGCAGGACTTTCGCCAACTGCTCCTCAGCACCTCTTACTTTCTGCTGAACCTCTTGTTTTCTGGGTTCCTCGAGGTCCTGCCCACACAGAATCTGGCTTTGTCTCTTGAGCTCCTGGAGCATCGAGTCTCCTTTGGTCTTAGAGCTGATAATGGCCTGGGGATAGAAAACAGAAGTCATAATTATCATCTTTTGGTAAAGACTGCTATTGTGTATGTGAAGCCATAAAGATAATCTTTGATATAGACAGTAGTTTGAGACTAAAACCTAAATTGAATGTGACCCCTATCAACCTAATGAGGCTTTAAAGAGGTCTTACTGGCAGTTGAATTTGTGTTTCTTATATAATTAAGACATTTTGGATCCAAAGAGGACAATGGAGATGTGACCTTCTCCCTGTAAGGTGACCCATCAGCTCACCTGAGCAGATTGCAGTCGGTCCTTGGGTTTGGTTTGGCTCTTAAGTGAGTCCAGTTGCTGTTGGAAGTCTGTGAGCCAGCGGACAGTGTCGTGTTGCTGGGTTTCAAATTCTTTCAACTGAAGAGGAGAAAAGAAACACATAATGAGTTGGTTTAAAACATTTTTTTTTTAAAAACACCTTTCAACGTGAAGGGTAACAACTTTATGTCAGTCATTTTTTCCGAGCATACTGTATTATGTATCACCTACCACGGCGTATGCAAAGCCTCACTATACGCATTTATTTTACTGCCATACCGTTTTTTGTTCTGACACACTGATACAAAATATGTATTTATTAAACAACATAGAAAGTGTTGTGATGGGTGAACAAATGCTTTTCTTTGAGAATTGTAATCTATCTTAAGGACTCAAAAAAGTAAGAATTTCAAGTTACACAGGAATAAGCTGAATCATTTTGAACAAATCAGTGGATGATTTCCTGAACCAGGACTTTATATGGTGACTTTCATGATAAACCAAGATGTTACGCTGTCATAGTGCTGAAGTACCTCCAGCGTTCTCTTCTCAGTCTTCTGTGAGATCTCGGCTCCTGCAGCAGCCTCCACCTGTTTGGCAGCCTGCAGGACGGTCTTCCACTGCTCCTCTGTGTCTCTGATCGTCTTCTGAACGTGGGCTTTCCTGCCCTGGTCTGCGTCCGGATGGTCACACAGACCCTGGGCCCGCCTCCTCAGGTTGTTCACCGTACAGTCGCCTTCAGGTTTGGAGCTCAAGATGTCCTACAAACAAAACAAACGCTTATTACATGTAATAGTTGAATCAGTTCAACTGTACTTACATTTAAAAAGAGGGAATGAAGGAAGGAAAAGGTTTGGCTTTAGCACTTGAAAAACACCATCTAGCCCCTGAGCCACAGATCGCCCCTTGATCCGTGAAAATCTATATCTTGTGAAGATGATTCCTTAATATTCATATACAGTGATTTAAGATGAAACTGACCTGCGCTGTGTGACATCTCTCATCAGGTGGAGTGTGAGCTCCCACAGACTGGAGCTTCTGCTGCCTGTCTCTGATCCAGGACTGAGTGTTTTTACTCTGAGTATCAAAGTCGTCCGTCAGACTGCGGAGCTCTGCCTGCCTGGCGGCCTGCACAACGTTCCTCCACTGCTGCTCTGAGTCTTTTACCAACTGCTGAACCTCTGCCTTCCTGCTCTCCTCCAGATGCTCACACAGAGCTTCAGCTTGTGTCTTCAGGGCGAGCAGCTTGGACTCTCCCTCAGGTTTGGAGTTTATAACAGCCTGAAGGTGAGGACAAAGGTATGGTGGGGATAAATCAGGAGTTGCCCTAAACTTCACTCCAGCTTCAAACTCATCACTTGTCAACACCACTGGATATATGTCAGTCTAACATGAGGCAGGACAAAAAAGAAAATGGAGCAATTAGTGTTATTTGTGGCGAATTAAAATGTTTAATATGAAAATATTGTGCATACAAAATAATGATAATGCAATGACAGACCTTCACCTGGATTTAGCCATGAACATACATCCATTGTATCATTTGATCCTATCTGATACTTTAAAAAAAGTCCAAACCGTTTATGTAAAAATGCAATACTAATACTTAATTGTATTTGTTCACACACTATACATTTTGCACCCTGATATTTGTAGGTTAAGCCTGACCTGTGCGACGTGTAGCCGCTCTTCAAGAGGCATTTGACCACCGAGGGACAGCAGCTTCTGCTTCTGCTCTTTGATCCAGGACTGGATGCTTTCATTTTGGGTTTTGAAAACATCGAAGTCCTTTCCAGTGGCAGCTTCAGTCTCTGCCTTCTTGAGACCCTCCTCTGCAGCCTGTAAGACTTTCCTCCACTGCTCCTCGCTTTGTCTGACTGCGTCCTGAACCTCTCGTCGTCTGCTCTCGTCCAAGCCCTGGTTCTCACACACACTCTGGCATTGTCGCTTCAGATCCTGGAGCTTTGCATCTCCATCCGGTTTGGAGCTCAGAGTAGCCTGAAGAGAATAAAAACAACTCTTTAGGAGATCGCTTTGCATCTATCCTCAAAACACAAACATTTACAAGATGTTATCAAAACCCACCCCAGTCTTACAAACTTACTTTTGCAATCTGGAGTTTTTCTTCAACTTGCATGCAACCACCAAGCGACTGCAGGTTCTGCTGCTGGTCTCTGATCCAGGACTGAACGCTTTCGTTCTGGGTTTTGACAGCGTCCAAGTCCTTCTCTAGCAGAGCCTGTTTTTCAGCCTGGTTGAGATTCTTCTCAGCGGTCTGCAGAGCCGCCCTCCACTGCTCCTCTGTTTCTTTGACTGTCTGCTGGACTTCCTGTTTCCTGCCTTTATCCAGGTCCTCCTGCTCACACAGAGTTTCACTTTGTCTTCTCAGGTTGTTCACTTCAGAGTCTCCCTCAGGCTTGGAGGTCAGGATGGCCTGGGGACAAAATGGGAATATTATACAACTTATGAAAAAGGAAGAATTATTTGCATTGACATTAGCATCCTCATTGAATGAATCATAATGACGTTTTAATCTTGTCACCGACAGGTTAGATTAAAACTAACGACCTAAATTCCTTCAGCCTCATTTTACTTTGAGATGAATGCTTACATAATTAAGTTTAAATTCTAGATTCTATATTTCACAACAATTACAGAGAAGAAGTGGTAAGCTACCCCTCCAACAAAGAACAAACGCAAATAAAAGCAGAATAAGAAAAAGTAGGGGCTTAATTTATGATTATAAATTAAGTAATAAAATACAGTTATATGAATCTGTGGTAACGATGTTGCAAATTAATAAACTAAACTCAAACTGGAATGTAATGTTATTATTTTCCCTTGTTTTTACATGTCTTCTTCAATGTCACATGCACTGCCCTCCTGGCTCATGCAAATGTGCTTGTAAAACAGTTAGCTTGTAAATGTAATGTAGTATTTTTCTTTTTGACAAAATTGGAAAAGTAGAAGAAATAAGAATTTCCGATTTGAAGTGTAAAAGTGAGAAAAGGATCATCAGGCTGGGTTTCACTGACCTGTGCTTTGCGCTTCAGGTCCTCTGTCTGTGAGCCAGGAGAGGTGAGGGGTTTCATGAGGTCAGTGATCCAGCTCCTGGTGCTCTTCGCCTGGCTGTTAAACTCCTCCAGTTTCCCCAGCATGGCGCCCTGAGCCTCGGCCTGTTTTTGCAGCCTGGCTACCAGGTTCCTGTAGCTCTGTATCAGGTTATCACTGTCCTTCAGGAGGCTCTCAGCTCGGACGCCTTGTTTGCGTATGGATGCTAAAAGCTCAGCGAGGGTCTCAGCTCTACCACTGTCACATGGGAAAAAGGTGGAAGCAAGGTTTTAACGGATGAAATATAAAAAGACAGCGGAAAGTGAGACAGGAGATAAACAAGACAGGTGGTTAGGGTTGCTTCCAAAGTCTTTGACTTCATATCTCAATGTCCAGAGTTACCTAATGAACATTTGCTGTGGTCTTAACCGTAAGATATCTGAATAAAATCAGTTCAGTTCAGAGTTCTCTCTAAATTGATGATTGAAATTGAAATTCACCTCTCATCTTGAAGGTCTTTAAGAAAAAGCTGGATTTTTTCCGACTCCACCGCATGTTTTTCTTTGTACTGCAGCCACTCACGGAAGCTGTCGTGTTGCTTCTGCAGACTAGAGGAAAAGAAGACAAAAAAAGGTTTAAAAAAACATGTTTTCTTATCGGTGACATTTGTGAGCAGATGTGAGAGTCCTGATCAGAAAGACAGAAGCAGAAATATCTGTGACTTGTTCTTCAGGCAATCAAAGAAGCATTTACCTGTTCAGGTCTCTGAGGAGCGGCTCCATTTGTTCCTGCCGGTTCTGGCAGTGCGTTCTGAATGTAGCGACCTCCTTCTGCTGCTCTTTCAGCCAATCAGTGAACTCAGAGAGCTGCTGGGGAGGAAGCTGCTGGCTGCCTCTCTCACGCTGGTCCTTCAGCTGATCCAGACGTCTCTCTGCATCCTTGGACTTCAAGAAACTCTGATGGACATTAGAGAAACTGTGAGGAGTCATCATCTAACAGGAAATGGTTTTAAGATACACATTCATATATTTATCCACTTACAGCAAGTCTTTGGAGGAACGTTTCCACGTCTGCTCTGCTCTCGGGGTGCTCAAAACATTCATTGACGGACAGCTGCAAGTTCTGGAACCACTCCTCAAACAACTGCTTTTCAACTGGAGGAAAATGAACAACGGGATTTAAAAATAGAGTATTTTAAAGGTAAGATCAGTATCGCAAACATTTCCCAAATTGGGATCAATAAAGTGTCTGTCTGTCTGTCTGTCTGTCTGTCTGTCTGTCTGTCTGTCTGTCTGTCTGTCTGTCTGTCTGTCTGTCTGCCTGTCTGCCTGCCTGCCTGCCTGCCTGCCTGTCTGCCTGCCTGTCTGTCTGCCTGCCTGTCTGCCTGCCTGTCTGCCTGTCTGCCTGCCTGCCTGCCTGCCTGCCTGTCTGTCTGTCTGCCTGCCTGCCTGCCTGTCTGTTTGTCTGCCTGTCTGTCTGTCTGTCTGTCTGTCTGTCTGTCTGTCTGCCTGCCTGCCTGCCTGTCTGTCCGTCTGTCCGTCTGTCCGTCTGTCCGTCTGTCCGTCTGTCCGTCTGTCCGTCTGTCCGTCCGTCTGTCCGTCTGTCTATCTCTCTCCGCAAACTCAGTCCTTACCTGTGATGACCTTGAGAAGGCCTTTGTCTCTTTCCTCTCTCTTCAGGTGGATCATGTCCCTGGTGCGGGAGATGGCCTCCTTCAGCCGGGTGCAGTCCACAGACAGCGCCTCCAGCACCTGAGGGCTGGCCACACTGGAAACCAGACCCACCTCTGTCAGAGCCACCTCCGCCTGCTCCTCCTGAGACTCCAGGTCATCACACAGATGCTGGTGAGGATAGAAGAGAAAACTGTTTTAAAAAATGCTGGCTATTCTAATAACATTAAAATATAATTAAAGGGCCAGTGAACAAACTCCAGATTTAACTGAAGACAAGAAAGGGGGAAAATGCAAACATTTCAAAACTTATTATAGTGATATTCCAATTTCCTTAGGAGGGTTTTTATACATAGAGATTGAGGGGATAACAAGTTTAACATAATTATTTTGCTGATTCAGAAATTATTCTGCTTACTTTTTGTCAACCGTTTTGATGGTCTCAACAGTGATGCAATTTGATATCATTTATCATTTCATCATTTATTTGATCATTTATTGTGATCTAATTATTATCCTTAAAAATAAGTAAAAAATCAGGTCCAAGGATTTTTTTCAACTAAATCGAACAAAACTGTTAAATCAAATTAAATTCTGAAAGCTTCAAATCACAGTTTGATTCTCTAGTGTGTATCAAATTTAAAGGGAAAATCCAATACTAAGCTCTATAAAATAAACATTAAACCAGAGTGAGTTACAACAGATAGCAGCTGCAAACCTGTATCTGCTCTTCGGCCTTTGGTTGTGACGCGTCCACACTACTGAGAGAACACTGGATGCCCTCCACAGCTGACTGGCACTCCTCCACCTTCTCAGAGAGGTGTTTCTTCACAGCTACCAGTTCCTCAAAGACGTCGGAGCAGTCGGCAAACAGCTCCTTCACCTGCTCCATCCTCTTCCTCAGCTGGGTTTCCATCACCTGAATCATTGTAAAAAGGGTTCAGACATTGTAAAAACAATGAATCTAGGGGCCATAACCATTGGATGTGGATTTAAATAAAAATAAGATCAATGAACCGTTCCACTCACCTGCAGCTCCAGTGGCGCTTCCTTACCCTGCAGCATCGCCTGGATCTCTACAGACTTCTTGTGGAAGTGCTCAATGTTCTCCTCATTAGCATGGATTTCATCCTGAAACCCACCAACAAACTTAAATAAATAAAAATCACATAACACAATCTTGTTTATCACACGTGTCACACTGGTTAAAATGTTCAGACTAAATCATTAACAAAATAAAACGGTTCCTCAGGGTAGCAATAAAGCTCCTGTATTTTTCTGTTATGGGAATCTTACCTTCATGGCAAGCACTTGTTGCTCGCTTTGGAAGTGATGGCTTTCTGCAAATAGGGCCAGTTTGGCCCCAGCCCAGCTGTCCACCTCTCCCCCCAGCATCAGCTGCTTCTCCCATAGCTCCTGCCCCACCTGCAGGTTATCTATGTAGGCATCTGTCTTCTCCGTCATCTGCAAGGGCACCAAAAATATAACATTTTAGGTTAAGCTGGAACAGAAGTGTTCCAAATAAGAGTTATAAAATGGAATTTAGTCCTTGTTTAACTTGCTAAGCGATATTATAGGTATGTTTTTATGTTAAATGGAGCCTTAAGAGTCAAGTGATAGAAATATATTTTGTTTGGTCTTAATCCTTAATGTGTTTATGGGGATGTTTATCTGGATCAGTAATGAAGCCTTTGTTGTTGTAGTACTTAGTACGACCACAAGAGGCAGAAGTACACCACTACCTCATGTTGTCAATAGGGCTAAAAGCATTCATGTTTTATTTTTAAGTGAGTCTTAAATTCTTTATGTATTTTAAAAAGTAAAACAAAGTTAGAAATCTATCTTTTTCCCCGGGCCTTTCTTACATCCAGCCAGTTGTCCAGGAGTGTGTCAGCCTCAGCTTCGAAGGGGGTCTCACTGCAGTCTGGGAAGTTTTTCAGTTGGGACTGCAGCTGTCTGCAAACACCCTTCATCTCCTCCATTCGCTCCCCAACACCACCGAGCCCCTCCTTAATGTTAGAGACCTGCACAGACATGAGATGTGGACAGACATTATACATGAAACTAAAGTGACGGCCATCTTCTGGTCTGTTTCTGCACACTCTAATTACATCCTAAAAACACAACATGAAGGGATTTTGTCAATAAACTGGTTTGGTTTTGATGACTCACCATGGTAATGTTTCTCTGCAGGTTTTCCTTGCCCAGGTAGGAGGCCTGATCACTGATGGTCTGCTCAGCTTTCTGCATGGTGCTGCTCAACTGACTGCGGCAGGCCTGGAATTTCTTCAGGAGCTCCAGCATGATGCTGCACTGCTTCTTCCTGTCAGAGAAGGAACATAACAGAGTGGATTTTAGGTGACACACTTGCTGTGTTGAGCTGAATGTGCTTCTCCTGCTTTAACCTACCTGTCTTTAAATGCTCTCTGAGTATCCTTCCACTGAGTGTCCAGCTCCTGAAGGAGTTCCTCTCCTCCTCCCTGTTGATCTTGAAGTTCATGGAGGTTCTGTAGCTCTGCTTGCACAGCCTGCACCTGACCCTCCAGATCCGACAGGGCCCGAAGCCTGGTAAATACCGGATTATTAACAAGAGATATTTTAGGTAGACAGGCTTTTAATTCTTTAAGTAAATGTCAAAATGCTACTTTTCTTATATTAAGAAACATCTTTTTTGTGTGCGCAGTATACAAACCATCATTCAAAATACAATTCCCACTCAAAACACTTAAGCAACAGTTAAACAGCAAAAGCAGAGAGAACACATTTGAAGCCCTGTAAAACACTGAAATAAGCTTTAGTGTTTTTGCATCAGAATAAGGATGATTGACACACACCTGTGTTGCACAGCCGGCATGGTGGGCTCCTTCAGGCCCTGTGCTTCAATGGTTTCCTGTAGTTTCCTCAGATCCCCCAGCAGTGTCCTCTTCCTCAGGCCTAGCGATCTGCTCTGTGTCTCCTTCTGCAGCCCTTTCTGCTGGCTGGCAAGGCCACTGTCAGCCTCCTCCAGCCTCCTGACCAGAGCGGTCACCATGTCCAGGCAGGAGGCTGGGGCACCATCCCTGGTGACCGTTAGCCTGGCCCCCTGCAGGAGCGCGTCCAGCTGAGGCGCCTTCTCTTTCAGACTGTCCACGCTCTGCCGGATCAGAGCCAGCTTGGAGCGACAGTCCTGCAGGATCACTGTGTCACTGCAGGGGGCGCCTTGGACTCCAGAGATGTCTTCGTCCACAGTACGCAGAGACATGAGGAAGCGGTCAAGGGCGCGGGCGGCGGCTACGCTCTTCCGGACCTGCTGACGAAGCTGATCCAGGCTGCTTCTGTGAGTCTCCACCTCCCGGGACAGAGGGAAGCAGTCTCTGGGGTCCAGATTGCTGGACTCAGGGTCCAGACGGGACAGCTGGTCCAGCTCGCTCTGTATGTTGTCATCCAGTTCCTGTGAGAAAAAGAAAGAACATGTAGGTGAGATATGGTTTTATTCTGCACATAGTTGTATGCACTCCATGATCTTTATACATTTCAGTTGAACCTCTTAGTAACAAGCAACATCTGTAAAATAACAAGCTTTTAGTTTTAAAGAGGGATCAGGCATGAAGTAATGATCAACTGATTCTTTTCTATAGTTTTTGTCTGTAAAACATCAACATGAGTTTTATATTTGATTGTATTCACTTTTTGCTGAGTTTTTTTTTTAGTGTATCTTTTCTATTATTTCAGATAGCTAGCACCGTTTTTGTATATTCCTCTAGTAAATCGTGCTCTCATAGAGGTCTCATTATGAACCAAATGTACTATTGCAGGCATAACTTTGTGTCACACTGACAAAGAAGGCAAATAAAAATAGTATTCACGGCAGACAGACCTTGATGTCTTTGAGTATGTTGCTGTTGGCCGGTGTGAAAACGGTGATGTCTTTGGGCTGCCTCAGGTAGCGGTCCAGGCGGTCGGTGAAGTCCACCATGTGGTTCTCTGTGGAGTCGATCTGCCTGAGGGCGGCCCCCAGCGAGCTGCCCCTCCGCTGGAGTTTGGACTGTTGTCCGCGCCACTGATCCTGCAGCCCTGCTTTCTGCTGCTCCAGACCAGAGTTGCCGCTCCACTGGGAACACTGGGAGCACTGGTTTGCAAACTCAGACCACAGAGACTCTGTCTCCTGCCTCAAGAACTGGGAAGGAGCAGGACAACTCAAGATTACTGCCATGTTTTGGGGAATCATTTAGTTAGTAAATACAGAACAAAAACAACTACAGACACTGAAACAATGCTCAATAATGAGTTAATATGAAAATCTGTTTATGCACACATTTGATCTGTACCTGTATTTCCTGGAGCCGTGTATGCAGGCCTTTCAGAGATACGGAGTCAGAGGGGACATCCTTGATGCTCTGCTCAATTTTGGCCAGCTGGGCTTGCAAAGGCCTTTTACAATTCTCATATCTGGAGATTTTACAAGTTAAAAACAGGAAAACAAGTTAAACATGGAATATAATGACCTCCTGTACGTATGTTCTGTTAGCATATCAAATCCTAGACTTTGCTAAAGTCAGTTTACCTTTCTAAAGCCTCCTTTTTGCTGACTTCTTCCTCTACAGATGCCTGCTTTTCCACCTCCCTCTTCTCAAGAACGACTGTCTTCATTGTCACTTGAGAGACCTGAAAAAAGAGAAATGGCATGATTTAAGTTTAAACCTCTGTCGGGTTCAAAAAGGGAATAGTTTAAATTGGAGTGAGTCATACCTCAGCTGAGACCTGAGGTTTGTCACTGGGCCTTTTAGGCTCCTTCTGTGTGGTCACATCGTCACTGAAGGCAACAGGAATCCTGAGAAAACAGAAATGATAAGAAGGAGAAAAGGATAATCATTTCCATTGTGTTACCCTTTAACGTTCCATCTGAACTGAAAAGAGAGTGTCTATTCTAAAACATCAAAATATATGTTTTTGGATAGTGTGCCTAAAGACATTTGAAGGACCGCATGATCAACAAATCATCGAACTCATGATCCGCCTTCATCATTTCCAATCACATCCCTCTTAAGAGGTTTTTCCAGACTTTTTACAAGACAAGTTAAAAAAATAATTAAAAGAAGGTATATTTAGATTTACATTTAGTAATTAAATATATTACTTGCTCATTGTCTGCTCTTTATCACTTAATGATATCTCACCTAGAATCAGGGAGGGATGAGTCTTGGTCTCCACTGAACTGTCTCTGGATATCAGCCAGCCTTGTCTCGCACTCCCTCAGCTGAGTCTGGGCCAGGCAGTGAGCGTCCTCGGGGCTCAGGGTGTCACACAGCTCCTTCAAGGCCTCCAGGTGCTGCCCTGCCTGGGCAAAGCTGCCCTCCGCTGAGAAACAGGCCTGGTGCATAAACAGGCATGGTAGTGAGTCGTTTTGAAGCCAGATGATGCTTAAGAATATCAAGTATATCTCAAGATCAGTTTACACAGGTTAACAGACATACTGCAACACACAGAGGCACCACCCAGATGACTGCAGCCCACAGATGTATTGCTAAAAAAGATAAAATGCTGTTTTCATCTTTTATGTCATTTATTCTATATTATTAGTATAACATATAACTGTTGTGTTTGTTTTAAAGTCCACATAGGTACAATGAAATCAAGATACAAAAACTGGTTTTATGGTTCTGTAAACACACTTGACAAAAACAGCACTCTCTTTTTGAGCAACCAGAATAAAGTATTGCAATTACCAAGTCCCAGTGAAAGAGTTTCCATGAAGGCATAAAAGAAGACAGAGTAAAAGTTAAGCAGAGAAATAAACCCATCCATCAAAGCCAAGAGTATAGCTCTAGTTATTTAGCTACCTGCGCTTGGTTTTCTAAGGCGGAGCTTAAGTGCATCTCATACTGCAAGGCGGCTTTGTTAAACTCTTTCCTTGTTACTTCAAAACGTAATTGTTGCAAAAAGCCTGAGATATCAGCTCTCACAGCCTGGGAATAAGTCAAATGCATAAAAAGAGAAAAACATGACATGTTAGAACATAGTCTTCAATAAAAGGTTTATTATATGAATGTTTTATATGCAAGCAAATGAACAATTTGCTGACATTCATTTGTAAAATGGACAAAAGCTAAACTTTGCTACAGTTTCAGTAAATTTGTCCTTGACCTGCACAAGCAATTATCAGACAAACTCAAAGAAAACAACCATTCAAACTTGTAAATGTGAACATTTACAAGCTATAAAGGTCCCAGAAATCTAAATCTCCAAGAGTTAGTGAGTGTGTCCTACCTCCCACTGTGTTCTGATAGACTGGGTGAAAAACTCCATGTCTCTGAGCTGTGGCGGTGTACAGAAGGCCTCCATGCCCTTTGCTGCTCTCAGGAACTCTTCCAGCAACTCTGGGTCCAGGGTCTTTAGAGTCTCCTGAGGGGTAAAGCACACATATAATTGCAGACTGGTTCCTTTCAAATGATTGAACCTCATTTTGGATAAAGAGAGTTGTTAATTTTGGCACATTATATCTGTAATATCTTCCCGTTAAAGATTAAGACAGCACCCATTTTGTATCTATTCTGCACCTCCTGGGTGGGGCCTGACCTCTTATAACATGAACACTTTGCAGTTTAAAGGTCTTTCATACAGAATTGAGAGCTACTATGACGTTGGGATTGCCTCGACACAGCTCTCAAAATGGCGATGGCATAGCTGGCGGCTATCAGTGAACTGTGCTAACAGTGCAAAAAATGAAAACAGTGCAGACGGATCTAACAATTTGCCGTTTTGTGTAACCGGAGGTATGACGTGAAAAATTGGGAAAGAATGGCGTGATGGGACGGCATCATCAGCGATTACCGCCGTATAGTTGAGAGCCGCAGCCATTAGCTAGCTAGTTAGGCAGAATCGCATGGGAACCTATAGGGACTCACATCCACGTACATGCATGAGGATGTGGGTGTGGTTGAACCGACTTTGCACTTCTTATACTTAGCATGAATAGCGCCTCTACAGGCAGTGGTCACTTTTGCATGTTTCATTGTGTCCCAAAATGTACAATTAAAAGTTGTACTTAAATGTATAAAAATGATTGCATTTACCTCTTTCACTGATGCTTGCTCGGCCGATAAACACTTGTCTCTAAAAACGTTGATGGTTTCCAGGATGTGTTCCTGCAGACAGTGCTTTGCTTCCTCAAATCCGTTTCTGGCCAATGCCTGGGCCTTAGCGTAAGCCTCCGTGTAGGCCTGGGGAGGTGCCTGGGCCAGGGCGGGAGGTTTAATGAACAGGTCTGGTGACTCCGGCATGGACTCAGGCCGAACATTGACCTGGGAGAGGAGAATGGTTTGCGGCAGTTGAGGTTTAGCCTGTGGGGGTGATTGGGCCTTAGATTGTGGTCCAGTTTGGGACTTGGGTAGTGGGGGTGAATGAGCTTGAAATTGAAGCTGTGGTGGAAATTGTTCCTGGGTTTTGGGTTGTTGAAATGATTGGGCTTTAAGTTGGGTTGGTGACTGAGCTTCGGTTTGTTTTGCTGTTTGGGCCTTTGGTGATGATTCAAACTTGGGTTGTATTGTTGACTGAACCTTGGGTTGAGTTGCTGATTGAGCTTTATATAGTGGTGCTGTTTGGGCCTGTGGTTTTGGTTGTGGTGGTGTTTCGGATTTGATTGATGAACGATCCATGGATTGAGGTGGTAACTGGGGCACAGGAAGGGGTTGTGGCAGTGGTTCAGCCTTGGGTTTGGTTGATGACTGAACCTTAGGTTGAGTTGGTGATTGAACATCTGGATATGGTGCTAATGGGGCGAAAGATTTGAACTGTTGAGACGATTCAACCTTTGGTTGAGTTGGAATCTTCTGCTGTGATTGGAGCTGGGCCTGATGTCTGGGCTGTGGAGGTGGCTGCTGAGTCTGGGCCTGGGGCTTTGCTTGTACTAATGGCTGTCGCTGGATGTTTGTTTGGGACTGGGCCTGCAGCTGGGGTTTAAGCTGTGGATGAGCTTGATGTGGTGGTTGTGATAGGGGAGGTGCCTGAGCTTGCATCTGAGGCTGAGGGTTAAGCTGGGTTTGATGCTGAACCTGTGAATATTGCTGAGTTTGAGGCTGGGGATAAGGCTGAGGATAAGGCACTGGATAAGGCGGAATTTGAGGCGATGCCTGAACCCAAGTCTGTTGTTGTTGCATGGAAGTCTGGGGACTCACCTGGGGTTGGGATTGAGGCCAGTGTTGTGGCTGTGTTTGCACATGACGAGCATATGATGGCCCCATGTGAGAAAACCCAATGGACAAAGCCTGAGGTCCCTGCTGTGGTCCAGTTTGGGGCGACTGCGGTAGAGCCTGAATTGTTGGATAAGCCTGAGACTGTGGAATTTGACCCATTTGTGGAGGATATGGTGGGGATATTGGATGCCTCTGCTGGGCATTGGGTTGGTTTTGAGGCTCTAGTTTGGATGTCCACTGCTGGGAAGGAGACTGAGCCTGTGGGTAAGCTGGGGGGTAAGCTGGGGGGTAAGAAGGAGGTTGTGCTGTTGCCTGTGGATACTGGGCAGACATTGGGGATGAGACTCTAGCTTGGGTCCAAGCGTGGATTTGCCCCTGGGACATATGGACTTGGTGCTGGACCTCTGGCTGAGCATGTGTGGGATACGGAGGCATAGGCTGAGAACGACCCAGATTCTGGCCTAGAGGTAGAGGTTGAGCTTGGGCTTGATGTTGAGTTGGAGAATGGACATGACTTGGCCTGGCCATTGGTTGAGGATGGACCTGAACCTGTGCTGTCGACTGAGACTGGGTCTTTGGCTGAGGATAAGTTTGAATATGGACCATGGACTGAGCATGGGTCTGAGACGGGGGCATTGCCTGAGGATGGATTTTAGGCTGGGGCATTGCCTGAGCCTGTGTTGGGGACTGGGGCATGGACTGAGGATGGATTTGAGGCAGGGGCATTGACTGAGGATGGATTTGAGGATGGGGCATTGACTGAGGATGGATTTGAGGCTGAGGCATTGACTGATGATATGTTGGGGACTGGGGCATTAACTGAGGATATGTTGGGGACTGGGGCATTGACTGAGGATGTGTTTGGGACTGGGGCTTTGACTGAGGATGTGTTTGGGACTGGGGCATTGACTGAGGATATGTTGGGGACTGGGGCATTGACTGAGGATGTGTTTGGGACTGGGGTTTTGACTGAGGATGGATTTGAGGCTGGGGCATTGACTGAGGATATGTTGGGAACTGGGCCATAGACTGGGAATGGGTTTGAGTTTGTGATGGTGTTGGTGGTTTAGGTGAGGGTGTCCTTACAGGAGCCCACGACTGTGAATGAGTGCGAAGCTGAATGTGGGATGGTACAGGATGCTGAATTTGGCCTTGCAGGGGGGCTTGCATAGGGGAAGAAGGTCTGACTTGAGCTAGCGCCTGTACCTGAGCTACAGTCGGGCCATGAGCTACACCTTGTGGCTGCAGGGACATCTGAGATCCAGCTGAGGCATATGTTTGGGACTGAGTCTGAACCTGTGTCTTTATGAGACCATAGGACTGTAGCAGACCTTGTGTCTGTGACTGACCTTGGCTCACTTTGGTTTCAGACATGGTCCGCAGTTGTTGCTCACTGTCTGTGGTGCTTTGGGAAACACTTGTGGACTGCATTTGGACCACTGGCTGGGATTTAGACTGAACCATAGTTTTGGTTTGTGACTGAATTTGGGCTTTTCCTTGAGGGTGAGGCAGAACCATAGCAACAAACTGGGATTTAGCCTTGGAGTCTGAATCTGGTTGAGCCTGTCCTACAATAGGCTGTGGTTGCTTTTCCTGTTGTTGTTGTTGTTGTTGTTGTTGTTGTTGTTGTTGTTGTTGCAGCAATAGTTCCTGTTGCTGTTTTTCCAGTTGTTGTTGTGGTTGTTGTTGCTCTTGACTTTGCGTTTTTTGTTGTTGCCTCTGTTCTACATTTTGAGGGTGCCGTGGTGGTTTTTGTTGGAGTTCTTGCTGTTTTGACTGCTTTGTATCCTTTGCATTTCCCTCAGGCTGGGACCTTGTAGTTACCGTTTGCTGTGAAACAACCTGAACGGTTCTTGCCGTTTCCTTGTCTGACTGTGGCTGAGTCTGTCTTGGTGCAGTTGTTTCCCGAGTTGAATCCGGTTCTGGCGTTGTATGCTCTCCTGAGGCTGGCTTCTGAAGCCAAGGCCGATTCTTTAAGGCCTGGGTTTTCCTGCTTTGAAGCTCCTGGTTGCTTGGAAGAGGTTTCTTTGAAGGTGCTTGTTGAAATGAAGTCTGATCGTGGGGATCTGGTGTTTGTCTGTCTATTACCACTTCCACCTGTTGCTCCACCTGTTGTTTTTTTTGCTTCGGCTGTTGTAGTTGTTGTTGTGTTTGCATCGGCTCTTGCTGTTGTAATTCTTGTTGTTGCTGTTGCTGCTGCATTAGCTGTTGCTGCTGTATTAGCTGTTGCTGCTGTATTAGCTGTTGCTGCTGTATCGATCCATGTTCCAGAGTCTGCTGCTGCTTTTGTAAAGTTTTCTCCGTCCAGGCCTGATGCTGGACTTCTGGTGGTGACTTTGTCCTGGTCTGCATCAAAGCTTCTGCGTAGCTATATGGCAATGGAGGAGAAGTCACCTTTGTTTCTCTGTATTCCTGCACCACTATCTTTGGCACAAAGGTTCCATGACTCTGAACTAACTCTTTCTCAGGCTGTTTAGTTGACCATGAGACTGATTCTGACTGTCTCAGATGTTGAGGCTTTTCTTTAGCCTGTTTAAATACTTTTGATGGAGGAGACCCTTCTGGTGGGCTTCTGCTTCTGTCTCGTCTGGCTCCCAGGCTGCTCAGCATACCTACAGCTTCCTGCAATTCAAACCACAAACACATTAGAAAAACTGCCCCTGCCTTTCTCTTTTCCTAAGTAAAGATCATACACAACTCAATGGCTTGCTCAGGTAATTTACACAAAGAAAACTGGCCTGTGACTGTGCAACAGCGGCTCGCACTCGGTCCTGCATGGCGGAGGCATGGAGGTACTGCATGGGAGAGTTCTTCTGACTCGTCATCACCATCATCTGCAGGTCCTGCTCCTCTGTGACCACCTGACCCTCCAGCTGCAGACCACGGGATATCAGAACCTGAGGGAAAAAATGGAGTTGAACAAAATCAGCGTTTCCTCAAATTCCACATCAGGGTTTCTTTATGAGAAAAAGTCCTGGGAGGATACAACTCATTTGAATTGATAGCATAACAACATTCATATACAGGGGATCATCTTACACTGGCTCGTGGGTTCTGGCCCCGCTGAGGTTGTCGCTCTGCGGCCCTCAGCAGCTGGTAGAGCTCCCGAGCCTCAGACTCCCAATGCAGGAGTTCAGCCAGGCGACTGTCCAGCCCTGACACACTGTGCTGCAGCTCTGCACACACCTGTTCTGCCTCAAACAAGGTCTGCATCACCTGGTGACATTGTAGGAACATATGGTAACAAATTGATTAACATGCTGTATACACTACAACAGGGCACCACAACCTAAAGAAGACGTTCTTTATGAACAAAGATGTATGAAGGAAGTGTTAAAAGGGTTGAAATCATTCATACTTCAGGTATAGCAAACTTCAGTTTCTGTAACTGCTCAGCTGGGCATTCTGGGGAGGGAGCGAGAGCCTCAAGATCCACTTCTTTTATTTTCCTCGTCATGAACTGAAAGAAAGAAAGCAAACGGTTAGTTTGTGACAGAAATATGTGGAAATGTATAATTGAGTTCTCAGTGTGTAAAAATAAACCACTCTCTTCTGATAGGCTATTGCCCCCATTCTGAGATCTTTAATTTCTACTTCTGACAAAAATGCTATTTCCCATGATAACATTATACTCTGTTATCAAAAAATGTCATTGATTTATTTGATCTCTCCAGAACTAGATCTTAAGGCACCCTTTAAAAAAAAAAGAGGTAATTATTGAACAAAGCTCTGCTGGACTTGTTGTTTGGTAGGATGTTATTACTAACTAAATAATGTAATAAAATCAGGTTATCGCCAATATTTAAAGTGGTATAATACCTTAAGAGGTATATAGCTACGTGGTGAGCGCAATATTTTTGACATCAGTTAATAGTTAAGACTCTACTACTTCATCCTGCCAAGGTGTAATTCAACCATCCACGAAACCTACCTGTATTCTTTTTCTGTAGGTGCGTAAGGGGCCTGCCATTGTCTCCAGAGGCTCCTTGAGAAGGAGAGTGGCCTCTTTGATCAGAGGTTGGATGTCCTGTGGCCTAGCCTGAACATCATCAGTGGGTTCAGCCACGCTGTCCTGGAAAAAGCAGAAGTAGCGCTATTAAATATCAGCTAGATTACAAGACAAAAACAATAAAGCGTACAACATTTTGACTACTGTTTTAACCAAATAAGTCAATTGAAATCATGTTAAGACATTTCAATGTTTATTTATATAGCCCAATATCACAAATGTTACATTTATTTCAGTGGACTTCACAGTTTGTACATAATATCAGTATGACAATACGACACCCTCTGTCCTTAGACCCTCACATCGTACAAGGACACATTTCCAAAGAAGGAAAAGCCCACAGTTTAAAGGGAACATGGGAGAAACCTCAGGGAGAGCAACAGAGGAGGGATCCCTCTCCCAGGACGGACAGGCGTGCAATAGATGCCGTGAGTAAATCGATGAGATAATACATTTTACAGCATAGGTAGACCAAATGTTTGGAAATGCATGTGTCTGTAATAAGAAGATGAATCCACAATCAAGGATCGAGGACGTCAAAAATCCTGTGGGAGCCATCAGGGAAGTAGTATGATGAGTCAGGCAGGACCACAGTGATAGGTTCAGCCATGACTTGAAGTCAAATTACATTTAAGTTTAAAGACGTAATGTAGCACAACTATACATTTGATATAGCATTTTAATCAACACTTGCTTCCACAGTGGACATGATATAATAGTTTGTTTTGACTTTTAACTCAGGTGTTTTATTGCTTACAACTTAAGCAATAAAAGAAGCCTTATGATAATACACTGTAATCACAGACTATCAAAGCCTTGCATTGTAAATGATCTACACACAACAACAAAAAGGCGGAGTACAGCTTCTAACCTTTTAGCCACTCCTTTGTATCACAGCGTGGGAATAATTATAACAAAGGGACAAGTATAGCTTAAATAACAAAGGTGTGAGACATTAATCAGTCCTTCCAACTTCACAGCAAATAAATAGAGAAGCAACCAGGCCATTTTTATAGTAGAAGAGCGCACCTTGCCATGGTAGAGAAATATGTATAGATGGCAGTATGGTACATGCTTTATCAAAACTATTATCTGCAGTACTTACATGTAAGGGAACTACACTAATTAATAGACAACATATTTTAAATGCAAACGCACGTTTCAGTCTACCATCGTGCACAAATACAACTCCTTCTTTGATGACAGCCTTCAGTACGATGATATCAGAAACAGCTTGGCACCACAATGTGACCAAAACAAAGGGCACAGATAAAACAGCTTTGGATATAAGGATTCTCACCAACCAGGTTTTTCTTGATCTATCACTTACGAAAGCAGTTCTCTTGAAGAACTCGGCCCATTGCATGTTGAGTCTGCGCAGCTCTTCTGCCAGGCTCCTGCTGGTGTGAGGGTCTGTGGACTCCAGCAGGAAGTTACCCACCTCATTCAGGTGGGCCTGTTTGGATCCCCACTCAGCCATTGAATCAGGTGTCACCTTAAAAAAACATAAATGTACAAATCTTAAATGGTTAGAAGGGAGAACGACCACGATGACAAGAAAACCCAACCTTGCAAAGTGAAACAATGTGGTTTCTTGGCAAAAAACAAACACTGACTGTGTGACTTTTATTTCAGAGGATTTCAGATATTATTTGCAAATGTAGAATTTTTAAATCAAATATACGGTAATCATTTTTTTTTTCCTCATAAATTTGTAAAAAGACAAAAAAATGTAAAGATAACACTAATATCATAAAATATCAATGTTTTATTTGTTAATGTACGACTTCAATGGAATGGTTTTTGAGATATAAATAGCACACTTTTTTTATTAGACATTTAGACAAATATTTCTACAAGTTTCTACAAGCCTAGTTAAAAAAGCAGAAGCTTCTAGCTAGGTTATGAAACATGGTTCCCTTGCCAATGTTAGATGATGTATGGCTTATTAAAATTACCCCTGGTCTGGGGCCATGGCTGTGTGATGCAGAGCTCTGCTCCAGCCAGGCCTGCAGGGAGCTGAATCCGTCGCTGTAGGAGTCCCAGGCGGACAGGACCCTTCCCATGGTGCTCTTGGCTGTGGTCACATCTTCCAAAACTATGGCGGTGTCTTCCTCCAGCTGCGTCACCTGCTGACTGACGGTGTGGTAATCTGCAGCTGAGGAGCAGAGAGGAAAAGCTGTTGAATGAACTGAAGTGATCACCAGGGAAAGCTTTAAAAACATCAATAGAAAACTTACCAAGAGCAGATTTGCTTGAATATCTCTCAGAAACCTGCTTCAGTTTATGTAGAGCGGCTTCGAGCAAAGATGGTAGCTCCTGTGTGTTTACCAGATCCTGTTTAAAATAAATAGGTTAATTGCAGCATTGCTTATTAGAAAGTAAAACGTCTTTTGATGGCAAGGGGAAAACAGAGCACATGCTTTTGTTATTATTAAACATTTACTACTTGTGGTGCAAAACAATATTGGTTGTAAGTCTGTCTAGCAAGTGGCAAAGTTCATGTTGTTGTATTATTGTATGTGCTGATGTATGACCATATGCTTTGTTGTGACTCAAAAACTGACTTCCAGGGAAAGTTTACAAGCAATTGTAGATTCATTTGATTCAGAATATGTTATAATAATTAACCACAAAATGAGAGGAGTTGTACGCAGTTGTTCTTAATCAGCAGGCCAGCTTGACACCCACACAGTCAGGAGGAACAATTGACTGAGATCCAACTTGTTTTGGGAGGTGCCAGGCAGAGACCCCTAATCTAACTGTATCAAAAATCTTATCATAAGGATATTATCAGAAAAAGATTATAATGTGTATGGCGCCCTCGTACAACTCCCTTCTTACCACTCCCGATAAATAAAACTATTAGTACTATCAGATAATAAATCTACTTACAAGCCATTCTTGCAGCAACACCCTGACAGCCTCTGGGGAGATGTAAGGTCTCTTCCAAACCCGCAGCTTTGTCCTGATCTGCCCTAGCAGATCCAACACGGTGTGGCGGTGCTCCCGGTACTCCAGCTTGATTCCGTGGTATTTAGCAGTCACTCTCACACTGGTGAACCTGGGAGAAGTGACACAAGTATGGTTGTGAAAGTCAGCAAAATGAGAAACAAACAACCAACTCCCATAAGAACCAAATTAAGTAATCATTTGTGTAATCAAATTTGTATGATTCTTAAGGCCCTGACACACCAAGCAGTCACCAGAGAACTTGCCGATGCCGACGCCTACTGTTGCGTCGGCGTGTTCTCCTGCGTCTTGGCCATGTGTCACACTGGAACACACCGCAAAGACTTCAGCCGAATACGTACGAACTGCGCATGCGTGAGTGGCAATAACTCTCCTTACCAGCAGGCGGCGGTAGTGTGTATTCGTCATTAAAAACAGGCAACAACCGGAAGACAGAGAAAAACAACACAAAGCGTGTGCGTTCCATTTTCACTCTCGTCCATCGAAAACATGTTTCGTGCTGTACTGGAGCTATCGGAGTGTTGCTTGTGGAAGACATTCTCAAGCAACCGTTTCGCTTCTTATGCACTGATTCGCTAGCTGAACAGCCAATCAGAGTGATTTCTTTGTCCGACTGCCTGTGGCCGACGCACGGCCAAGAAAGGCCAAATAAGGCGTGTCACGGCCGACGGTGCGGGACACACCAAATTGAGTTTGGGCGACATGGCACGCTTCGTCGTCCGACTAACGAAAACGGCCGATTTCGGCCTGGTGTGTCAGGGCCTTTAGAAGCATACAAATGGATAGCTTGTGTTGTACATTCCGTTTTTTCTGGTTATTTTGTTGAGCTTAAACAATGCCGTTGATTGTATCCAGATCGTGGCTTTAGATTTACTACTAGGTCATTTAGCATAAGGTAAATAATCAATTCAAGCACTGTCCTTACTGTATACACGATTTCACACTTATACAAACATACATGAAATCATGGGAAAGTGCCCTCACCTCCTCTTTAGTTCATCCATCTTGTCACTAGGAACCATCATGTTTGCATACTCATCCAGGTTCTGGAAGGACTGGAAGGTCTTCACTTGTTGCGGCATCTCCTCAAGACAGACCTACAGAGACATTGAGCAAAGAGCAGATTCATATTGAATTATTATACAAAATCACCATTGCTACTCTTAAAACCCCAGAACGGAGAAAAGGCTTATCAAATGTATCCCAAAAATAACTATTCCAGGAGCAAACTAATGTTACAGTTTGTATTCATTTTAGTATTCTCCCAATTAAGAAATAAAGGACATAATGCCGATATTATTTATAACTTAAATATGGAAAGCCCTGCATGAGGAACCTGAGGCTAAGTAGGCAAATGTAATTGTTTTTAAAATGTCACTCCCTAAAGTTGTTTTGTTTAAGCATAGATGCAGTAAATATTCACTTTGAGGATCTCCTGTTTCTCCTTAGCTTCGTCCGCAGCTCGGCCGTGATCCTGCGGGTCGCCCTCCTCCTCGTTCAGAGCCTTCTCTGTTTTCAGCATCCAGCGAGCCACCGTGTCCAGGGGGGCCGGGACACTCATGTCCAACTCCACTTTGTATTCACGCAGCTAAATGAGAAATGCATGAAGAAAATGATCTACATAATTACTCATCTGTATAGATGCGATCATACAATAGGGATTATGCCATGTTGCTGGTTAAGATTGACATGTCATTTCTATAAACATTAGACCAGGGGTACTCAAATACAAATCTTAAAGGTCCAACATTTTGTTTTCAATAAGACAAAGGTCCGTTTATTACGGTCTTTCAAACTTTTAAACAATTACAACAAGATTCTTAACACGAGGTTGCAAAAACAAAAATAATCTGTATGCAGCAGTTTTCATTGTTATTGTGTCTGTGCTTGATCCCTCAGAGTCGCAGTTTAAGAGCTGCAGTTATGAATAAAGGCAGCTGCACCCTCTTTCATTCAGCATTCCCATTATTGCTTTATAAATGTCTAACCCCCTTCTGTGTCCACTGAGGTTCATCAGGCCCAACACATCCTCAACAAACTCCCCCTTTGCCTCATCATAAAAACTCACAACTGAGCAATGTCAGTGGTGTCAGTGGACTCATCCACAGCTAAGGAAATGCACTGTGCTTTTCTTATTCCATCACAAAGTTGATGAATCAAATCACCAGCCAGTGTTTATGTTCTTCTGGTTGCTGTGGAATCTGAGAGGGGGATTTGCTTGACCTGTTATTTCCTCTTTTAGTTTGCCTTCAAACATGGCCTCCATCACTTCAGTCATGCATTCTTTTATACTTCAGTTATGATCCAGTGGAGAGTCAATACCTGCTGGCCTAGTTCAATCAAAGTGGTTACTTTTTTTTGGCTGGGCAGTTTTGCACACCGTCTTATTTAACTTTCTCAGGACTTAAAACTTGTTTGGGGGGCAGACCCCCACAAAGAAAAACATATATTTACACACGTAAGGTCATCATCTTAACAGTTTTGTTTGCTCATCCGTGAGCAGAGCATCAAGTTGACATGTCTATTACAGCTGAATGCGGCGATTACCATCTTGTTCAGCAAAACGCCTCACAAACTGATTAAGATCAACAGCTTTAGTGCGTTTTGATTCAATGCTGAGTACAGCCAACCTGACAGTCTCTTCTCTGTCATTGTAGACCGCACCTCATTCCTTCATTACTTTGGTCCGAATGCTTCTCGTTTTGCGCCGTACCGTTCAAATGAAATCGCCGCCAATCATATTTCCACGCTCGCGCCAGGGCCGGGGGAGGGGTTACAAGACGTACGTCTAGTGCTGCATTCACTTGCACTCGGACATTAGAGACTTTCTCTCATAAATGTCCGATGAGCCACAACTTTTCTTTCAAAACAAAGCTGCCAACTGGGGTGGCAGCTGGGGTGGCAAGGCCTATTTTGAGGGTAGCAGTTGCCCCCCCATGCCACCCCAGTAGGTGAAACTAGGCTACTAGCTACAGTACAGATGCAACTAGATGAGCTGTTAATTCTCGCTCTGACTTTTTTTTTTTAAACACACTCATTTTTCACACCCGCATTCCGCGAAGACCCGCCCTACCGTTCCTCTGATTCGCAGACTGTTGGTGGGGGGGAAAAACGCTGACGCTGAATGTGATTGGACCAATGCGTTGACAGACACACACAGACAGTGGAACAGTCGGACATGCAGAGCGCTTTTTGTTGTTGGACATAGCGGAACACTTTTGACTCGTTGCGTTGTGGCGATGTCTCGCAGATAACACATATGAAAAGTATAATTTGCTCAGAGTCCAGAGACAGTTGTGGTTCGGTCCGGATCCGGACCGGAGTCCGGACTTTGAGGATGCCTGCATTAGACTGTTAAAGTGCATATATATATTTATAAAAATAGGAGATTTGAGTGTGTCTGACCTTTTCAGTGAGGGAGTCCCACGCCTCTCTGAGAGCCCGCTGCTCATCGCTCATTTTCGGGGTTCGTCTCATGGCTGTCAACAACGGCATGATGGGACGCCGCTGCTCATTAAAGGACACCAGAAAGGTTTGAAAGACCTGAGGAATGGAGAGGAACCGTTAGTTACACTCTTTTATGGTCAACTTAGACAACAAGAACATTGAAACATGAAACATGAAACATGAAAGAACATTTCATTTAAATAAAATCACATTTCCAGACTTGAAGGAGCAGCAATATGATCTGCGGGCATTAATGAAATTTTGGAAAATATTAGCGTTTGAATGAGCCCTGGTGTGAAAAAAAGACTGACTGCATAATTTTGTTTTGTAAAAAATTCAATATGAATATAGCTCGGTGATACATCAATTTTGCAGTGATAAGAAACAATGCTTAGTTTCTGTGTTTTAGATTTGAATAGGCATTTGTTGGAGACGTACATGGTATCTTTCTGAGTAGCTCTCTCCCTCGGTGGAGTCCCATCCCTCCAGCAGCTCATCGTAGGCCTGCACCAACCAGCATGTCACTTCCTGTATCTTTTGATCAGTCGTTGCCTGGAAACATGGACAAAAAAACTGTCATTGAATGAAGACTGATGAACAAATTTGGCTAAACACAATCCTATTTTTCACAACCAAATGTAAGTCATGATCAGTGATATTTATTTTGCTTTAGATATGTATAGCTTTTTCTTTTATCTGCACATTGAGTTCTAAGTACTGTATAGAAGGAACACGATAACTAAACATTGTCCCAGCTGGTCAAATTAATGAAATTAAATGCCCGAGAATTAGCCTTATTTTATAATCTATGACAGCCAAGAAGAAATGCATTGCAACTGTATGCCCAAACATAGCTCTACACTCAAATGGTGATGAAATAACTGCAGCTTTGTTTGTTTATTGAAATCCCTTACCAGTGTTAGGAACTGTAACCAATAGAAACAGGGTAAGGCAATGATAATAATAATAATTCATGATATTTATATCCCAGTGTTTGAAGACACTTTACAAGAACATTTGAGAGAAAAACCAAAGGTTGAAAGACTAAATAGTGTGAGGAGAAAGATTGTGTCGATGCAATAAAAATGATTTAAGCAAAAAGCGTTCCCACAAGGCACCAACAGCAGTCATGGGATACTAATACACAAACATAATGGCGGCTTGAGTGCCAAAATGTTTTGTGCTGCAAGCAAGCCTGCACACAGCAGAATACCAAGCTCGTACAAAAGTTTGATGTGGAAACAAGGTTGTTGTTTTTTCCCTCATTACAACATGGAAACACATTAACTACAACAGCCACTTCATATTGTGCTGCAAATGCTTATGTTTGAGACCATGTTGTTAGATATGTTGTAAGGCAATGTCTATGGCATGTATATATTATATAAGGATGCATTATATACAGGGCAATAGACACTTTTAGATGCATGTTGAGATTTGTTTCTCAGGTGTTATTTTTCAGACTGTTTCCCAGACTTTAATTAACTGCAATGCATCTTGCACAATCAACCCAGGATTATTCTCTACACTTACTTGCTACCCTTTTCCCTCAACCTATCCTAAGGGAGTGCAACTAAATACGTTGTGCCTCTCCACCTCTGTTCCCTACTTCTTAACTACTACTCTTTTCCCTCAACCTATCCTAAGGGACTGCATGTACGTAGACACGTTAGTTTAGCTGCTATAGGCTTGGACTGTCGGGGGACACCTTACTTCTTCCTTCAGACTGTCTGTACCCGTGTACTCTCATGTTCCGAATAACCCAGCTTCCCCCAAATTTATTTTTTGTGTCTACATCTACGCCGGGATCCTGAGTCGAGGCTGATCCTGTTACTGTGGTCGTCTGTCCTGGATCCTCTATCCTGAGTTCTGGATTTGAGTCCTGGACTTCGAGTCGTGGCTTAACCTGTCTCTGTGGTCCTGCCTGACTCTCATCATACTACTTCCCTGATGGCTCCCACAGGATTGTTGACATCCTCGTGGATTCATCTTCTTATCATAGACACATGCATTTCCAAACATTTAGTCTACCTATGTTGTAAATGTATTATCTTTTCAATTTACACACGGCATACATTGCACGTCTGTCCGTCCTGGGAGAGGGATCCCTCCTCTGTTGCTCTCCCTGAGGTTTTTCCCATGTTCCCCTTTAAACTGTGGGTTTTCTCTGGTAGTGTTTCCTTGTACGATGTGAGGGTCTTAGGACAGAGGGTGTCGTATTGTCATACTGATATTCTGTACAAACTGTGAAGTCCACTGAGACATGTAACCTTTGTGATATTGGGCTATGTAAATAAACACCTCTTGGGGCTAAAGTGCCAACATACGAAGTAGACTTAAAATCTCAAATATCTAGAGCAGCTACATGCTAACATGCTGATATCTTGTCAGTAATAGGAGCCGACAGGTGGCATGTCCCCTCTGACTGATCGGTCATGAGTTCTGCAGCAGGCGACAGCAACATATCTCAGTCGAAGGAAGGAATAGCTGCAGCCTATGAGTGCTTTCTTCACCTCATGGGAGGCAGAGAAACACACCCTCGCTGCGGCTTTGAATTAATTCCCGGAAAACAGGGCTAACTAGTTTGATACTGCATGATCGGTCTTGTTTTAAACCTGGTATTATTCGAAGATAATCTATGCTCTTAGTGACTCGCTTTTTAATTTAAATGGCTGCAGCAGTTAGTATCCATGTCTGGTGGTATTATTTTCTCTGTTTATCCACATTTCATTATCCCTGTATTGACTCTAAATGTACTGTTAATTACAGAAAATGTATCTGAAACCCAAAAAAGGTAACAGCTAATCCCATCCCTTAGGAATACCCAATGTGATTTCCCCTGTGAGGATTATGCAGATATTCATCGTGATTTAGTCCATGGTTTTACTTTCAGTTGTACCTGTCGCAGAGGTGAAGCAGAAATAGCAGGAGTGTAGTGAACAGGCAGGTTGACAGGAGAAGGACATTTAGGAAGATTTAGGTATTGCGTCTAGAAGGAAAAAGGAATAGAAGAGAAAGGAAGAAACAGTAAGAAAAGTATGCCAAGAAAATAAAGACCCCCCCCCCCCCCCAAAGAAAAGATTGTAGAAAGATAATAACAAGTTGTAGAGATAGTGAAAAACAAAACAAAGAAACCAATCGTATTACAGTAAGAATCAGACATGTTCATCACTACTTAACTTATTACAGTTCAAATAAGACTTTACAAATGCGATACCGTTTCGTGAAAAGTACTCAGCAAGCTGTGATTGAGTTCTTTGCAACTTTCAAAAACACTTAAGTCTGATTAAGGAGAAGTTGTCCCTTAATTTCCCACACGTTTATCTACATGTATTCCAACCAATGTACAGACACTAAATGGCAGAAAAAGGGCACTCAAAGTGACAACCAGTTCAAAGCAGACTCCCGTGTTGACGACGAGACTGTTTACAGCACAAGAGTTGACCGAAGCTGCGCAGAAGGGGGTGTGTGGTGCTTTGAAGACAACACTATTATGGTTGTACTCAACAAGCTGCATTTATCCAGCTTTATACTCGTAATTTGATTTTGTCAACAGCACAACATTATCTGACTCTTGCAAACATAAAAACGAATGTACTTAAACCCTTTAAGTTATCAATTGGTCATTTGCACGTGAAATTATATTTGTAGGTTAAACAATGGCAAAAACGAGTTGATAAATGAAAGTATTTACACACATTACATCAGTGACTACATCTCAATGTGTAGTTTGGACACGCTTCACATTGATATTTATATTTATATATTTTTATATATTGTCAACTAAATAATGCTGACTATTATCTAAAAAGATGTAAAGCTAGATTTGACATGATTATAATCTTCATCTCTTAACCTTTATTGATATGCATATCACCAAATCAATGCTTACAGATCAGGAGTGTATTAGAGCTTAGCTGCACCTTAATTGTTGACATTGGCCAGCAGCGCTTACATACCTGAGAACATATTTAACAACGCCTTTAACTCTGCCTGAGCTGGTTGTCAAAATAGAAGCTATTCTGATTGTAAAACTTCCCGCAGTGTTAAATAATGATGTTTGTCTAGAAAATAATTTAGTGTTACACACCTGCATTTCTTCCTCTGCCGCTGGGAGGTCTTTAGAGTACTGCAGGAACTGAGCCACGTAGGTCATGATGGACTTCTCATCAGGGTCTCGAACGTCCACATCTGCATCCAAATCACAATCCTCCATGATCACACTCACTCTACTTTCAAAAAGCTTACACTAGCACATTAGCTCGTTAGCTCCTGAGGCAGGTGAAGTTTAATACTGGAATCTGAAGAATGGAGGTGCAGCTTCTGTCTAAAAAACATTAGGCTGATCAAAGTCTGCTAACAAACTAACAGACAGAGTGAAAATAAGGGAGGAGGGTTTTATAGAAGACACAGAAACAAACAGGAGGCGAGTCAGCAGACTGTCAGATCGACGTCCCACTTGCCCTCAGGCTAGCTGGGCATGGCTCTGTCACAAAACTCATCAACACACACATTCACAAAGATTCACATGGCAACACATGAATTACTGCAACACAGGAATGGCAAGCGACAAAGCCGATGAATCATTTTGCATGAACAAAAGACAGGAACAGAGATTTGTTTGAAATGAGTGAATAAAGCAAGGTACAGAGGTTAAGTGACTGTGCGTGGTCAGTAAATCACAAAGCAAGTTATGGTTATCGTGTTATGAAACGAATATTCCTGCATTAGCATTCACATGACAAGCTGCAAAGAAAGTATTGAAAGAAAGCCTCTTGAAATGTACTGCAATTGAAAAAGTTGGGAATAGATGAGAGTTTTTTACTGAGAATTAAAAAAAACATTATCAATAATAATAAAAATAAGGCTTGGTAGGTTCCCAAGTTTGTTCAAGTGCACATATATTGTAAATAAAAATGTACCTCTGGAAGCATTAGCAGCCAGAAGAAATACCAGTGACAGTATGAGCTAATAAATCATCGAAGTTTTTGCAAAACTTCAGCCTCCACGCGCATACGTCATATTTACTTAAAGGTCTGCTATTATACTGTTTTTAATCAATATATTATAGGTCTCAGATATATACAAAACATGTCTCTGAAGTGTTGGGCTCAAAATACCCAACAGATCATTGTAGCATCCCATAATCCCCTCTGTTTCAGCCCTGTTTCAAAAGTGCTGATTCTCTGTCTGTTACTTTAGATGAAAATAAGGAGCCCCTCCCCATGCCCCTCTGAGAGATATTTGGTTAAAAAGAACACAATGGTGCTCTAGGAGGGGATTCAGGTGATAAGGAGGGGGGGTGGGGGGTTACCTTGGTTGGTGATTGGCTAATGGTTACACAAGCCAAACAATTGTTATGACATCATAAAATGGCCAAAATCTGATCAGCTCATTTTCAGACAGGTTTTTATATAAATGGATCAGGACAAAAAGAGAGAGAATCTTTTTTCCTGAAACTTTCAGAAGCTCTTTCCACAGAGGGGACACATGTTGATGTATACAAGACATGAAAAAGTGGATTTTGCATGATAGGTCCCCTTTAAGGTCATGTAAGCAGGTAAATATAAGATTTATTTTGTATGTCAAATTATAATTATTTTTGTTACTTTATAACCATTTCCATTTGTGTCAAAATAACAATTAGGCTACATCCAAAATGTGTCATCTATCATTATTGGCAGTAGTATTCCTCTTCTAGTACTACAAAAATAAGTCTTGTACAATGACCATACAGGAACATGTCTGATGGAGTCGAGAGACTTTAGTGCTTATAATATCTTAACATGTTCCCATGATGTTCCCTGAGTGCAGTAGAGCTGAATGACCAACCGTCAGGGTCCAGCAGTCGGGGGATCTTCAGCTCTTTCTCTGCGATGCGGAAGGCCTCCTCAAGGTTCTGCTTGTTGCTCCTGGTTCTGGCTTTGGACAGATCCACCAGGTCGGGCCGCAGAGCATACTGGATCGCCAGGAACACCACCCCACTCCTCCAGCTGGCTTTGAAGTCTTTCACATTTATTGAACAGCCAGCTCTGAGGGAAAAAGGTTGTCTTTCAGAGGGTCTGTTGCTGCTCGACATATTTACAAATGGTACAGAAGCAAGCATTTCTTCTACTAACTCGTGGTCCAAATATTTCCGCCTCTGGTGGCCACAAAGAGCATTACCACAACAAACACTTTTTAAAATAATGCTGGAAAACCTTTTTTTAGCTTATCAAACTTTTTTTCTATCTGTTTTACAGGTAAAACACTTTTATTGACAAACAAAAGAGAGAAAAAATGTCTGACATTTATCTTAAGACGTTCATAGATAAGATCAATAGATTCATAGATAAGATCTTTTAAGATCAAGTACAGACAAGCTCAAATCTAGATACTAGGATAAAAGATATGAAGGCAACGCCCGAAAGCCATTTTCAAAACTATTTTATAGATTTTCTTAAAAGAACAACATTTAGAAATGGCATTAAGTCAGCACAGCGATTTTATAATATCTCAATATCTATAAATAAATGCTGGAATGTAATATGTAACATAAACGCTGTTAAATCCAATGTAGGAAAGTATGTGAACAGATTTTGGCAGGCAGTATATGCCAAGCCGAAATAAGAAAGCCCTGATTAGGTTTTGGTCTTTATCCCAGAGCTGGCAGTTTCAAAAGTTTGATGGTCATGACGTGTGATGATCCATCAGCCCTACAGCTGTATGAAGTCGATTAATATCAGTGTTACCTTATCTACACAGCACATATAAGGGCATATGTGTTCCTTTATAGCATTCAGTTGACTGGATGCTTACTTGTGGCACTGTTCCCGGACCCAGAGCAGCAGGGCCTTCTTGGCAGAGACCCTGAAGCGCCGGTGCAGCGGCGAGCCTCTGAGAGGAACCGGACTGCTGCTGGCCGAGCGGTTCGACAGCGTGGAGCGCGAGTCCAGACTGACCAGGGACTCCATGGACGACTGACGGGAATTGAACGAGAGGCTGCTGGCCAACTCCTCGATCTAAGAAAACCAACACACAGTTTCTGTTCATTATTTTATGCATTTATGTATGGGACATTTGTAGACGTTTAAAAAAGGTGTAAAACAGTAGCAAATACCTTCAAAAGGTGACAAAAAATCAAGAAAAAAAAGAAGGGAAATCATTATCTTTTCAGAAACAGAGGAAACTTAAAATCATGAAGAATACACAAAAATCCTATGGCTTACACATATCCCCTGTTTCTGGTGTTAAGTTTAAATGAATGTGCTTAATTGGAGCATGTTGATCAAAAGTAGAAACATTTTGTAAAACTAAGAAATCTGCACAAATCTAATAATGATATCCAAAATATATTTATTATAGAACACAGACAATAGGAAAACAACTGTTACATATTCATGCAGGCTTACATAAGGTTTTATTATTGTGAGTGGGAAAAAACTAAACAAAGGGAAAAACTCAAAGAAATATGAAGACAACTACAAAAAAGATACCAAATGTAACTCACATGATACTGGAGAATGATCGTCCATATGAGGCCCAGGATAATGGACGGTTTACCATCAATGATGTCAGGAATGTTTATGTTGACTAGTTTGATCTGGGAACAAAACAGAAATATTTTGCAAACTTCCACAAAGGGTCAATTGATACATACAAAAGAAAGACATAATTGTAGAAATGTAGTAATCTCATTATTTCTTACAAACAATGCGAGCCACATTTAGACCCGTAACTGTATAACTAGTAAGATTTTTATGGGAAAATGTGTTTCCAAAACGCATCATCCTTCTGGTTTTGTTAACGACAACAGTTGAAACATCCTTATATGGTTGATGATTGCATTTGGCTAACAGACTTAGTGTGTCATTTACCGATTTCATCTTCAGAAATAAAAGGGCCTTCTCGATGTTGCTCCTGTGCTGAAACATTCCCCGGCCTCTCTCCCGACTCTGCAAACACAACCAGAGAGTCGGTCAGTCAGTGGGTTCGTTCAAACTGTCCGACGATGCTGAAAACATGTTGAGTGTTGAACGGAGAGTTACTCACCATGCGCTGACCGCTCATCACCTCCAGCAGGTCCAACAGCTTGGAGCCGTCTCGGAAATCGTTGAACAGATCCACGATCATGCATGGTGGCACCCGCTGTCACCAAACACAATCACACACATGTTTATTTTATTCATATTATATGTTTTACTTTGGAGAAAATGTACAAAAGGAATGCTAAACCTGCACAAGAAACAAATGAACTGTGTTAGTATTAGGGCTGTCCCGAATACCATTTTTCGGGCTCCGGATATTTGATAGTAATCAGCAGCGAATATTCGGCATGCGCGGGGGGCTTCAACACGTGTATTTCGGTTTATTCAAGGCATTCATTTTGTTATCCTACAGCAGCGTTTCTTAAAGTGTGGGGGGCGCGCCCCACTGGTGGGGCGCAGAGATGTGATAGGTGGGTAGTTTTGGACCTCAGGCCGGAATCGAACCTGGGTCCTCGCGGGCGGTAGTGGATTGTTACAGCCGGAGACTCACAACGGCGGACCCCTGTTATAGAATGATACATTTGACAATTTTAAGCTTGGCCTACCATTTTATTGGAGCGATGAGGAACAGGTGGGGCTTGAAAAGGCCCACCTGTTCAAAGTGGGGAATGACAGGACAAGTTTGAGAACCACTGTCCTACAGTATTGTTGTTTTATAGTTATTTGTTAATGTAACCCAATTTGTGTTCTTTGAAATTGAAAAGGATATTGCATTGTGTTTGTTACTTTCGTTGCAGTTGTATATATGTCTTAAGTGTAATTTGGCTTGGCTTCCTATTTTGTATGGACATGCTTTTATTTTGAAGGAGAGTTAGCGCTGTTGACAGGAAGTTGTTGTTGCTATGGAAACAACGTGACGGAGAAAAGGAGCGGAGATTAACGGAGAAAAGTAATATCTACATATAATATAAAGACGGAGAAAGTAAAAGGATAACGTTTATGGTTAAGTGTTAGCACCTCCTGAAGAGGCACAAGCTCTTACGTTGATATTGGAGATTTCAATTGAAAACCGAATAGTAGGCCAACGACCGAATATTCGGATATTCTGGTACAGCCCTAGTTAGTGTTAGAGCCACTACAGGTGAAACGTACCCCAACTCCGAATCAAAAAGCGTTGTGGTGCTCGTGTTCGATTCAAATATTTAAATAAGATTATATGAATGGAGCAAAACCTGCCCAAACAAATGAGCCTTATTGGAAAAAAAGGAAATTCACAAAGATCATCACTAATAGCAACACACGTATTCATTGAAATGAGTGTGTTCAGATAACATTCTCTGCTACAAACCCCTTATGAAATCCTAAATATGGTTTCTCTCTGTCATGTTTAACTTCTTTGCCTGAAGTTTTGAGGAATGCTTCTGCACCTTGTAAATTAGGACCTGTAGCTTACCGTCTGAAATACTTTTTCATTCTGACTTTGTTTTGTTTACTGTGCTCTTGGCACAGAGGCAACATTCATACTCTGCCTCATGGGTAATTGCACTCAGCTGATCAACTGTATTGGCTTGTTTGCGCTGTAACATCTTCATTAAATGGGACCTTGAGATGGGGCATATCGCGGTTGGAATTGATGTGTAATTAATGGAGTTTTTTTGCCCCTAAGACAGGGGTGGGGAACCTCCGGCCCCCGGGCCGTACACGGCCCGCGAGACCATTTGGCACGGCCCTCGAGGTGATTTATAAACACACGCAAAAAGTTAAAAAAATGAAAGAAATCTAGACCGCAAAAAAATGAAACAAGCGAGTGCCTGTTTTTCCTGGCCAAGGTCAGGGTCCTTGAACACAACACGGGCCTAACGTGTCATAACGTGGTAATTATGTCTCGTCTGACAGAGGTGTAGTGCTGACGGAGAGCACCAGAACACCGCTCCGGCACTTCCAAAAAGGGCAATAGCCTACCCATAAGGAGCCGTACACATGCCTCAGTTGTTGCGTGGCTGTGTCTTTAGTTGAAAGCCCAGTGGCGATCTGTTCATCTGTCATACTGATCATACAGTCAATTACTTAGTTGTTATTAGCATCTGGTTAGCTAGCTATGCTAACGAATAGAAGAAGCTTTTTCTACAACCACTGAGGTAAAGGCACATCTTTATATGATCATTATAGTTATTATAAAAAAATAAGAGAATAAAGTAAACATGTATAAAATACTATATGACAGTAAAATAAAGTTGTTATTAATAAACAAGAATACAGTTTGAAAGGGGAGTGATTTGTAAAATATCCATAAAGAAAAATACATTTGCTTACAGTTCTGTTTCATATGGGTGTTGAGAGATGTATCCATAGATCTCTTCATGTTGCTCTCAAAGTGCACCAGATTTATGCTTTTAACTTCAACATAAAAAAAAAAATCTTCTGGAGCATGCCCCCAGGACCCCTGTAGAGGAGATTAGGTCCTCCCCCACTTAAATCATGTCCACATGGATAGGAAACTAAATACATTTGCTCACATCTTGTGTCCATATCTTTCTGTTTTGGTGGTCATGCCACAACCGTGCACGTGCATGAGTGCGCGAGTCATGGTGAGATATCTGGATTAAGAGGTTGCTTTTTCTTTGCACAGCATGACAGAAAGGCCAAATGAATGGGCTGTGATTTTAGTTTTTTTAAGCGGAGGTCAATAATTTGTACAGCCCTCGGAGGATTTTGAAAAAATTGAAATGGCCCTTGAGAGGAAAAAGGTTCCCCACCCCTGCCCTAAGAGAACAGATAACTTTGCTTGGATTATTGGTTTATTTCGTTTCAAAGTCAAAGATGTGCAAGAAGCTTTTCTGCGACACAATTTATCTTTCCAAAAATCTGTTGAGATAGAAATCTATGCAACTTTCCATGTCCATGAGGCCGGAGCTAAAGGATGACTTGCTCCTTCCAATTCCATTCAGTTAAAACTCTTAAGCATGAGGCGGACTATTCAAAACAAAGCTGTTTCTGAGAAGTTCTGTAAATGGGAAATCTTCTCCAGATAATGATGCTTTGTAGTTTGCATAAAACAGGCAACAAATCAATATTTAAAAAGAAAAATATGAATGATATAAAGTAATGCATGCACACCCTTTATAATAATAGGTGACTAAAACATCACAATAAAAACACTGCCCTGTCTGTAGCTGGCTGAGGACTATTATGTTTTTGTATATATTTATTTTACTTTGAAACTACTTGGAAAATCTTAAGTTTAAATATAAACCATTCTCCAGAAGAATGTATTATTATGTTTCCGACACCACAAAATAATTAGCTTACAAACACTGCCGGATGTCAACAACTTAAGTTTTTCCAAAGTGACACAAGGTTATGTAACAACGTGAGCTCTTATGTGATCAACCACCAAAGCATTTACTGTTATCTCAACCCTCCATTTTTTGGCAAAGTCCCCTGTGTGCCCAACGTGAGCCCAGAGCAGGGTGGATGTCCGGCGGGAGGATTGGGGGGATGTGGGGGTGTGGCCGGTGGTGAAAGGAAGGGGTGTGTGTGGCGGCGTCTGTTGCTGTCTGTCTGTCTGCCTTGAACCTTGCTCCTCAATGCTATATTTATGAACACGGCTCCCCACCTCCACCCCACCGTCCTCCACTAACACACTCACAGCTGACCTCCAACACAAGTCAGAGAGAGAGCTGCTGCTGAATCATGTCAGGAGGTAGATTGGGGGGTTGGGGGATGGACTGTTTTGCCTTACATTTTCAAATCCAAGCCATTTAAGATGTACTGTAAAAGACGTGTTTTTTGATTTTGTTATTGCACATGTTGCATTAAGAGGTGTATGAATTTGTTTTCATTTCCTTTGCTCTTTGAGGCTTTTCAAAGCATTTAATATTGCCCACTGACACATTTGATTTAAGAAGTTAGCCAATATAAAATGTGTGGTGCTGTGTGGTTATTTTCCTAATATGTTAATTGAGGATATCAAATGTAGACATTTTGTAGAGATTGAGTTATCATGCAGTTATGGTGTCAGTGTAAGAAAGAGAGTACTTGTCCATGGACAAGTGAGTTTGGCAATTTACTTTTACCAATTTATGATTTACTTTACCGAATAAATGTTTCACTTGTCCTATACTTTGTGCATGCTGCACCTATCTTAAATATTATTAAATATCAACATAAAGCATACAATAATCTGGGTTACTGTAACTAAGGTAACATTTTATTGTTTATTTGTTCATATTTGGCAAGAAACATGCTATATAAGAATCTTCCTCTTGGGGCCACTGGAATCTTCTTCTTCGTCATTGTATTTTACATTTTCCCACGGTTTTACGACACCGCTAACGTAAGTGAGCGGTAAGATTTTACTGCATCACACATCGTCTTATCGTTTTAACGGTACTACTACTTTTATCAATACCGCTTATCGATCTGGTCCTTTAACGGTACTCTTATTGGTTCTTTTGAGAGAAAAAAAAGGTAAATTAACTAAACAAATTGTAAATAATGTGAACTTACAGAACTGTAAAAAGCAAATAATATACAAGTATTTACTGCAAGACTACAGTGGTACAGAGCAACACAGGTGGGGCAGACAGGTATGCTGCAAAAGGCCTAACGGTTCTTCTGGAGGAAGATTGAGGTTGTGGTGAAACATTACGGGACATAATGTGTTGTTGTTTAGACAAAGTGCTCTTGTTACGGCCTGTCCACATAGCAGCGCTAACAAATCTTCCAACGCTTCTACCCATTCACTTTGAATGGGGTGACGTCACGTTGCCTCACTTTTCGCCGAACTGCATTGTGGGAAGCAAAGCGAAGATTTCCAGGATTTTCAGGATTCAAAAGTTGAGCAATGTTCAACTTTTGAAGCGTTAGCCAATCAAATCCCGTTTATGCAAATCTGACAGTACAAGCGCTAGCCAATCAAACCGCGTGCAAGCTGGGAGTGACATACCGCAGTTCATTTTCTATATTCCTAAAAATGGAGGAGAAATTAGTTATTGCGGTAGCAAATCACCCGGTTCTTTATGACCAGTCCCTATTAACTTACCGGGATACAAACCGGAGGAACCAGGCATGGAGGGAGGTGGCAGAGACAGTGGGTGAAACTGGTAGGTTTTCGCCTGTTTGGGGATTTTATATCCAGTTTACTCCGTTTTAACATTGCTATTTCTTTGTATGTCGGGAGATTCATGTGATTGGTTGTTGGTTGCGTTGCTCGCAAAAAATCCCCAAGCTTCAGATACGCCCACCTTCAAGATTTTTTTAACGTTGCTGTGTGGACGTACCGTGAGGGTTACACGCTAAAATCTTATTGCATTTTTGGCAACAAGCATTGTCCACATCGAGACGGATAAAGTTTAACCACACCTTGGAGCGCTTAGTTCTCTCTGCCGTGTGTGTGTGTGTGTGTGTGTGTGTGTGTGTGTGTGTGTGTGTGTGTGTGTGTGTGTGTGTGTGTGTGTGTGTGTGTGTGTGTGTGTGTGTGTGTGTGTGTGTGTGTGTGTAAACTGCCCCGCCCCCTCACATACAGACGGGGGAGAGAGATCTCTCGTCTGGATTGGAAAGTCTTATTGCATATTAGAAACGGAGTTGGCGACACTAAAACTGCAATATAATGTTTATGCAGCAATAATACATATGACATATATGTTTTAAATGTCTCCAGTACCGATAAAAACACAGATAACGTCAGAGCTTAGCGGTACCACTGTCTTTAATAATTCCGCCGCGGGGCCCGCTTAATACCGGGGCTCGGTACCCCATCCCTAATCATACATGACAAAGAAGGAAAGCGGTCGCAAACAACAATGGCGGACACGGACAATTTGCGAATGAGTTCTGCCTTTTGTAAACTGAATTTATTAATAATTTGTCAATAAATATGGGCGAAAAACGTCACTTGCCCGTCGGACACGTCAATGGAAAGATGTACTTGTCCGATATTGCGATCGGACGTGTGCTTTTTCACACACTGGGTGTGGTAAATAAACTGAACCAAGATATTTTTGGGTTATCCAATAAGTTATAATTATCAATTTTTTGTAGGAAGAGCTACAGTTTCCTGTCTTAGAGGATGTTAATATTGTTTTATCCATAAAATGTGATTGTCCTATCATTGTGATATCTTTATGACCTGATTTCCCATCTAGAATGATTACATTGCATCCTACGCCATTAACATACCGGCTTTCAGACAGGACAGATTTGAAGGACTTTGCTCACCTTTGCCAGCTGAGCGTTGACCCAGTTAGTGAAGGTCTTCTTCTGAATCTGTTCTTGTTCCACTGCGGAAGAAAAAGAAACACACAATGTCAATTTTAATATATAGTTTCACATCCAAACACTAGATCACTCGAGTAGTTCAGGTATTAAAGTCTATATGCAATACATTCCTAATTATCTTGAGTGAGTAGTCCTTTTTTGTGATTATTTATTATAAGCAGCAGTGTTTTTGCGGTACTAAACACCTCACTGGAGAGCAGGGTCAATGGGCAAACTGGACACAATTATCCCCAAGAAAATGTACAGAAATAAAAAAAACACCAGAACTCAACAGCAGAGGATTTGCATTTCATGTAATGCAGTCACTGTTGGTTTCTTTTTAAGAATGACAAAAATGTGTCATTAACCTTAAAGGGGTGGTTCGGATGTTTTGAGATCAGGTTATATGAGGTACTTATCCAAGCTGGTAGTGTGCTGACCGTCATTTACTCTAGGTAATGCACTGAGTATGGAGTAGTAGCTCTTACTACCCCACCCCAAAAGCTCCAACTATCCATTTACCTTAACATTTTATTTGCTTATATTTAAACAACTTCCGCCAAAGGGGCAGGAGATCAACAAAGTAATATCTGTTATTTTAGAGTATAATGACAAACTTTCTAAATCCTCATGTAATTTCATGACACCGTCAACTTTAACCAGAACATACTTCATTCTGATTTAAAACAAAGAATGAGCCTTCATTGCACACACATTTCACTGTTCTACAAACTCAATGTGCATTTCCAGGTACATGTTGTGGTACAACTCTGGAGACAAACAGAGACTAAAGCTAAACTGATCCTTCACGATTATAAAATACCAATAGCGGCACAAATCAAAGCACACTCTATGTTTGTGTTCTTAAGGGTTGAAAGCAAATAGTATAATAGTACATGTGTTCAGTGATATAACAGAGTTTGTGCAGTCCTCACAGCAGTCAAGGAGTTTTGTAGAGCTATTGTGAAATTAGTCTGGTGTTTACAAATATAACAACCTTGCCTTTTAAAGGCAGGTTATTACTGCAACTAACACCCAAAGGCAGGATCATCACAAACAGAGGTATGTGATCAGTGTTGCCTGAACAAGCAGAAAGCCTCTGTGCAATAATGAAAGCCACTGAAAGTAATTCAGCACAGGCAGAGCTGCACGTAGCCATCAGATAAATCAAACAAACAAGCATCCCACTTTTTAATAATCTTTTTTTCTCTACAGCTTGCTTGCAATACTTTTCTGACATACATTTATAGATCTGCAATACATTTTTAAAACCCTTAGAATACATTTGAAATATAATTGTAAATGTATTGTATGCAACAAGATATTGAAGATGTATTTGACACACATGTAGATATTTTGGTGTACAGGATTGGCCACTAGATCTATGCATGTGTATTTGTATAAATGTGTGTACTGACAAAGGAGATCTTCTGACAAAAAGCATTCAGCTCAGGGATGTCGAGGTTCAATTATTTTGATTTTAGATTGAATTTGATGATTATGCTTAAGGGAAACTGTAATATAAATTATATTCATAAAACACCTTTCTACAGTACAGGCTACGGATAATATACAAACCAGTTTCAATAACAACAGATTTGGTAAGTAAATGCTCTACCACTCACCATTGTAAAGCTCAATGAAGTCATCCAGGTCACTGACAGTATGAAGGGTCTCACATATAATCCAGTCCTCATTTTCCTCAAATAATTAATTTATAATAACAAAAATAACACATATTTTGAGCTTTTCAAGAATCTCTGATCGATAACAATATACAGTATTTCCAACAAGAGGATCTATACTTCAACACAATTCTTCTTTGACTCCAAATACAATAAGCCAATGTAGTTTCTTTAATCAATCTGTTCCATACGTTGGGAAGTCGTTCAGTATACAAATGGCTGTAAAACTTCAAGTAAGAACAAGCAACACCAGTTTCGAGGTAGAAGCTATGGACATCTTTTCAATCGACACCGATGTATTCCGACTCTTGCTACCAGCTATCTTTTTCTAAATTGCCCCATCGTCCCTCATCTTGAATACTGATATTTAGCAATATAGCAATGATATAGCAATATTGAGTTCCAGTCGAATTTTGATAGATTAGTTTCTTAGTTTGTTTAAAGTTAGTAGTCCTATCATATCCATGCTGCGCTCCGGCTCTCCCTCAGGCTGTCTGGTCCTATGAGATGCATCAACAGGCAGTTTACAGACTATTTTCTGATTTAATATCTTTAACAGCAGGCCCCCTCTGGCTTCGCTTCACTTGCAGTCTAATCTTAAACATAGGGAGCCCCCAAGACATCTTATCATAGTTAATCTGCTACAGTATCATCGGACAAAACTGAGGGAGAAGGGGAAGGTGTTGATTTTCACTGATCTTCAAAACCCACCAAAAAGATGAGCAACCTAAACATTTTCAAGAGTTCCAGTCTGGCCACAGTGGCCAGTAAAGATGATGAAGAAACTGGAGAGGTGTGACACACTTGAGAGTTTGCCAAGAAGATGTATTTTAAAAACAAACCCATTTGGTCACCGTAACCGGAGTGCCCTTTAAGTCAGTTCCAGAGTGGTACAATATATGGAGCTGTACAGTATAAGCTCATGAAAGGAATCGCTAGTTGTATACCAAATGTTAATAGAAAACGCAAATAATATCGATTAAAGAGGTAGCAGAATCAAGCAGGACTGTGCTAACAGTTAACGTTACCTACAGTAGCTCTACTTCTGCAGGTTTCTACAAGCATTTGTTTTTTGACAATGTAGCATCAGATTCATAGACCTTTGCATGGGCCCCAAATTGGCCTTAGGGCAGGATTATCTGTACTACTTAACCCCCCCCCCCCCCCCCCCCCTCATTACAGTTTGGTGGGCTGATGCCTTCAGGTTAAGAGCTCTATAGCGCTTTCTGGTCCGAGACACTATTGGGGCAACTGAGCCGGTAAAGCCGGTTACATTTTATTAAATGTGCCAACTGCTAGGACTGTCTTAGGGAAGATGGCATTTAGATGCGCAGCTCAACTGTCTTGGAATAGTCTGCTATTGAAATGGAAACTGATCAACCTGGTGCCACTAAATGTTTTTAAAGCTTGGTTGGATGCTACTCAATCGGAAGCTGTTGGTGTTCTGTTTATGTTTTTATGTTTCATGGAACCTACTTGAGCAGGTCTCCCTTGAAAAAGAGATCAATGATCTCAATGGGATACACCTGAATAAATAAAGGTTTGAAATGAAATGAAAGATGATAACTTGGCCATCTCATCGTTAATTTCTGTGTAGCAGTCAACAGAAACTAATAGCATGATCGCTAACTGTATGTTTTGTTGGTAGTCAAGAGAGGACATGCTTTTTAGCTAGAATAGTGTCAGGCTGTTTAGTTAACTGTGGCAGATTTTCATGTAACTTTGTGGAAGTGTGAAGCATGGTCCAAGGAAGAACCCATTAGATTTTTGAACGCATCCACCTATTGGGTGAATATGCAAATCATTTGTCACTTTTGATGAATTGGCGGAGGTCTGCACTTTCTCAGTAGCCTTCTAGATGAGTCCAAAACAGGACCCAACAATGTTTCTGTTGAAGAGGCAGATTAAGCTGTTTTAGTACTAGAAGTTTCTGAATTTCTTGATTTTCCCCACTGTAATGCAAAACCAGAGTCCCTGTAAAGCAGACATGAACAAACATGAACTTTCCTTAATGTCACATCACAGCTCTGCCTTCAGGGCGATGCTTTCTTAATTCATGTTTTACACAAAACTGATCAAAAGTAAAGACTCTGAAGAGGAGCCAAGCTCTAGCTTTTTGTTTCCAAATAATTTTGACTGTTACTTGTGTTTCAACACTGGCTTGTGTTCCCACAAATCGACATACCTGTGAAGTCCCTACACTGATATTGGTGGCTTACGAAGTGAATACATGTTGGTAGGACACATATGTTCTTCTTATCAGGTACAAACCTGCCCTGGCCCTAAGAACAAACTTTATTTCAAAAGGAAAAAGAAGTCTGTATTTGACTTCTGATTGATTTGCTGATAAAAAACACTGATACGTTAAATTGACACATCATGGTTCAGAGCAGAACTTATTATCAGCTTATGATGATCTGAAATGATTTAGTTCTAGATATATATCTTAGAATCAAATACTTAGCTGTATATCTCTACTGTTATAATGCACCACCTGGGGGGTAAACATTCTCACAAGGTGATATAATAGTGTGCATTGTAGTATTTTTAAAGATCTACACAGTTAGTTCCGTACCAATAAGTCTGACTCATAGAGACAAGTATAAACAACTTACCCATGATGGGATCACTCTTGCTGATGCAGCAGGGAAAGCTTCACAGTCAGCAAACTGTGGTGCATGTGAATCTAAAGCAAACTGCTTTGTCTAATCAACACATGGTTTACCACACTGAGTCTAAAGGCTGCAGATCCATGACTTCAGGTGATGTAAAGAAATATACAAAATAAGTTTGAGAGTAAATCCTGTCTAACAGCTAACAGTCTACATTTCCAGCCTGCAGGCAAGCAGGTAGGATCAGCTTGGCTCCTCCTCTTTTAAAATCTGATGCACAGAGGAGTCAGGCCTGCTGAAACATGACCTGCATCAAGCTAGATCTCCTGCAGCCTTCTGGGTAATTGATGCTACATTGACTGGAAAATGTGGGTCCAATTTAAATGTCATATGCTGTGAAAACATACCTTACCCAACCCTTGTACATTAGTGTTAGTTAATCACTATATATCTAAATAGTCAATCAAATCGACAAGAAATACAGGTATAAGAAAAAGTCATTTTTAGTGTGTTTATCATGGATGTTGACCTTTACTTATGGCTATCATTGTTATCGAGTCACAAAGTGTCCCTGAGATATCACAACAATTGCCACTACTTAAAAAAACAAAACATCTTTCTATCTAATTTGACACAGTTCTTAATTTAAAAAACGTCAAATAAAACATCCAGATTTCAGTTACCCAGTAAAAGGAAGAATCTCTGCTAAATCTGATGACGCAGACACTTTAATCCACCAAACAATCAAACACAGTATCAGCTTTTCTTTACTGTAATTTCCCCATTATTAGCATTTCAAATATACACCAACAAAAACAGGACTTTCTTTGTCGTTTTTAAATAAGCTTGCTTGTCATGGGGAGCTTAGAGCATTCATTTTTCACATTTTACCAGCTGGAAAAGTTTAAACTTATTAAAAAAACGCTTTATAAGGCTCAAATAAAACATGTGTTCTAAGAGGAAATGTGGGGAGTCATGTGTTAAAACCTGAAATAAGTCAATATCGAAAAGATAAAAAGCAGTTAGGATAGACATCAAGAAAACGTGGGACATGCGGGCAGAGAGTAGTTATATCAAGAGGGGATAAGGGGAGAGGTGGATAGTGACAAGAGACAATACAAAGAAGTGAAATACAGAAAGGTTGAGAGAAGATAGAAGGAGATGTCCATGTCAGAACCTGTGCTGCCATCTATTCCTGGTGCAACTAAGACAAGTTCAAAGAAAAGATGAAACATTGTCAGGTTACGAGACAGATACCTTTCCACACTCAGAGTTGAACTGCAACGTTGCCACGGTCACTAGAGGACAACTTTAACATTTAACCGAGACTCAATAATCCACCACTCAACCGACCACGAAACCAAAGGTACTGACACAGGAGGTCAATCAGAATCTTCCTGCAAATATTTGTTGCCATGTTAAGTCTCCTAACGGTACACAAGCAGTCTGTTCTAAGTGTGCGTTGAAGAAGTCTGGTATTCATACAAAGGCCTGGTTCTTTCAATGGGACACAAAATGGCCACGACCGAGGCAAACAGCCAATCAGCAACTTGTGTAAAGGACTGGAGAAAGGCCATAGATCCCGAGGGGCCTGTTTCTTTGGGTGTTGAGTTTTTAAATCTTTACCATATAACTTATTAGTCCAAATTCTCATTCAAGTGAAAAAATGATTGATATAAATACATAGCTTCATATAACCAGAGGTCAAAACGTACAGACACACACCGTTTAAAAAACATACAGTATGTTGTACAGGCAGTGAGAATAAAATGAAGAACCCCACTCAAGCATCACAGTCCTGCTTCAAATATTAAACTGCCCTGTGAGACAGTGACTTAATGAGTGAAAGTGATTAGTATCTCCTCTTTCTTCCTGCTCTTTGCTGGGGGAAATGACTCATGTGTCTCTAGGGGCAGGGGTTCAGTTTCAGCAGATTAAACAAAGCATGATCTCAAAAAAAGTGACAAAAGTGAAACAGAACAAAGCCATCAGCGGACTGAGAATGATCATCAAACTGCTCCCCCGGGAGAGAGACGCATAACTGAGGCTAACAAGTTATTATGTTGCCACAGTTACCAAGATAAAACAATGAAATCAAGACACATGGCTTTTCTTTTTACAGTTGCATGATCTCAGACTTCTCTTGCAGAGAACAGAAACAATGAATGCTTGTTGAAGTACATCACCAATCTATAAAAGCCCACAGCTGCTGTTATATCATAAAACTGAGACAAAATGTGAGTACTGTACTACGTGAGCACGGAAGTACAATCTTAGTAGTAAGTACATTAAATCCACCTGATTACATAAAATCACTATAATGTCATTTTGATTAGAAGTGGAGAGACACTGACCCTGCAGCAGAATCTGGACATTGTCGATGTCCAGGGGGATGAACCCTCTCTCCACCAGCTCATCTCTGGAGTAGAAGTCTGACGACATACTTTATCATCCACAGTCTCCCGGCAGCATGGCACCACTCTGAAGGAAAAAGTGGAAGTTAGTGCAGTCCAGTGTAGCGTAAAAAGTGAAGCATCATCATATCTCTCACTTTATGTTTGAAGGTTTAGGCTCGAAATAAATAATGACTGATTGTATCATTATGGAATTGTTGCCATAATTACAATCGAAGGCTTTGAAAATATGTTCACACATCTGGAATTTTAAAAACCTGGGCCCAGGAGTTCAAAACCTTTAATCTCAATCAGATCCGATCGGATTTTGAAATCCCATTTTTTGTGATCCAGGATCAGACAATTCGGCCAGATTTTGTCCCTGGAGTTCAAAGCAATTCAGGATAGGATCAGCCTGATCCAGATTACGATTTTTCAAGATGACTAGATCCTGAATATCAGTGCTTTAATCCTACCGATCGCCATCTAGTGGACATGAAAAATAATACAAAGAAGACAAGAGACCACATTGCAGACATCTATTGTCCGCAATTACTTTTGAAAGGTGATGACAGATGGACTTTTTTTTGAAGGTATTTTTTCTTTAATCTAAATTACATTTGTGATTGACAATCTTTGTTGTGATACTTTCATGAGCATAAACATTTATAGGCCACCACCAACCTGACCAAAAAATGAAAAATAAAATTGATTTGCCATGAAGGCTAAAAATGGTGTATTATTTCAGTTAACAAACTTTGCCATCTTATTTATATTGAAATTTTGCTCTGGTAATCCACTGGAAATCCACCCCTCTGGTGGGATCAGGATAATCCAGTTTTTTGGGATCAAACTGATCCCAATCCTGTGTTGTCGGTTTGAACTACACGTTTTGAAGATTTGATCCAGATTAAAGCTTGGATTGGATTTCCTGATCTGGTCGGATATCAAAGTGATCCTAATCCTGTTTTTTGGTTTTGAACTCCCCAAAATCCAAATCTGATCTGATCAGATAGGGATTAAAAGTTTTGAACTCCTGGGCCCTGGACTATGGATGCATATTTTAAGAGCTGAATTCAAACAACACTTTCAGATGTATTCAGATTAACAGTATGCAGATAATCAGATGTATAATAATGACATCTGTAGTATTACACATATTTACTTGGATGAAAACAGGCCAAAGACCACTGTATGTACTTTTTGGTTTAGCATAAATACAGTCTATGGAGCTATGGCACACTGTCAGTTTACATTGAGTGTGGATAACGGGTGCTGTGTGTTGCGCTGGGTTTTGTCTTGTTCCGTCCTGCCATGGGAAATGATTTAAAAGTACTGAGAACTAGGTGACATTTAGACATCTTTCCAAATACGCCTGCCTTAAGAAATCACACTTTGGAAACATAACAGGTGCCTTTGCTTTGACTAGAATATCTTCCTGCTGATCAAAAACATGACTGACAGTTAGCAGAACAGACAGGTGAGCGCGGCTAAAATAAAACAGCGTGATGTGGCACAACGCCTCACTAATATGCACAGCAAATGTCAGATCAGGTCAGATAGAAGCGTGGTTTTGTTTGAACCTGCCTGTACTGCCAGAAGGGTTGGACCTCATTTAAATGGACAAATGTAACAGTGGTATGTTTCATCAACTTCCAGAAGCTTTACTCCCTGAAGCACTAAACAAGTCAAAATATGTATATCCAAGTACAGAACTCCTAGCTAGAGGCTGAAAAGTATGAAGACATTAAAGGTCAAAGCTATAAGGTTTCTAAATCAATAAAAACAAGCGGAGAATAACAAGATGTATCTACATAAATCTAAGTACAGTAGATTCTGAACTGCGTTAAAGTATGATGGGAAGTGATGAGATATGTTAATGCGTTCAGCAGTGAAAACATTTTAGAAAAATCTTCTGTGACCCATTAATGGCTCAGCTATATGGGTGAAATCATTATCACTTTATATTTCTTGATACCAATGTATATTCCTCGCGCCAAAATAACTAATGCTAAGTCGTTCCTACTCTTGGGCACCGAAGTTTCTTCAAGTTATTGTCCCAGGAGTTTATAAACATAAGTTGGAGATTTCTAATGAATATACAGTGCAGTTCTTTCGGGATGTAAGATACGTCATTGCATAAACAAGGCCAAGCAAGCATCCTATACATTATTCTATGTGAAGTGGGATACAAATATGTAACACTGTCACCTCACCACTTAAAGGTGGGGTAGGTCATTTTGGAGAAACCAGCTCGAGTGCGCTAGAATTAGAAAATACACAGCCGGAAGAAATCTGCTACTTCCTTCAGACTTCCTTACAGAGCCCCTCCTCCAACACACACGAACGCGCACATGACCAATGAGGAAATGAGATAAGTTTGTGCACAGATGGAAGGCTGACAGGCAGGCAGGCCATCCAGTTATTTTAGCCGGGCCAGCTAAAATGATTGGTCGTGCTTTTTACAGTACTACGGCTTCCACAGATGATGGAATTTTATGGATTTTTTGTCAAAAAATTTAAGATATTCATTGCTATCGGGATGTTAAGAGCATTCCATGGAATATAACAAAAAGTGTATCTTGAGCCGGTTTGTCCAACTTACCTACCCCACCTTTAACTCCCCTTTAAAGCATTATTAGATTTCTGAAAGAGCTCTTTGCAATTCTCTGTCTGAATTATTAGAGATCAAATTACCCACAAAATAATGGAATGATCTGATTAGCCCACTGGTCACAATGCACTAAAACAAAGCCAAGAAGTATTTCCAAACACTGTTAGTCCAAGTGTGCTCCCAAACATCTATATAAGAGAGCTGCAACAATTAACAAGTGGAAGAAATAGACCACTGCCCTCTAACATTAAAGCGTGAACATGAACACACAAGGACATAAAGCTACACTGAGAGCGCGTATGTGTGGGTAAAACCCATATAGCATGGTATTTGAGCTATCCGAAGGCTTCATGTCAGCTGCAGATGGAGGGACCGAGGGAGGAGGTGAGATGGGAGCAGTGGCGGAGCCAGGACATTTTCAGTGGGGTGGCCAGGATGGAACCAGTGATCATTTTGGGGTGGCATTGAAATCACTATTATATGAACATAAAGATACATCTCACTAGAAAATAAGGGGTTATTTAAGGCACCTACAACACACCTCTAAATTATTTGGGATTAAGTGGTGGAATAGATCAAATAATATTCAGTATATCTAACTATTTTCTTCGTATTCCCGCAGGCAAAGTATTAACGAAGCTTACATTATACAAATGTAATGCAATATACTGACTGTTTAGCTTATGATGATCAGCAGCCCTATGAGCTCATTCTCTCAGTGTATCATCAGGAATACAGAGACACACACACATAATTTAAATAAGAGTTTTTTAATTAAATGAAAGGCTAAGAATAAACATCTTAAAGTAAATAACAATAAACAATAGCCCTTAACCCTCTAAGGCTCCCGGTTGTAATTTTACAACATTACTTTAAGCTATCCTAAAAAAGTCAGTAAATGTTTAGTTTTTTTAAAAGACAACATTTACATAGTCAAAAGGTCCTTTTGTTCAGCCTCACAATGCTAATGGGTAGTAAATGTGTTTATAGGTCCTGCCCTCTGGCCATACACGCCAGGGATTTTGGGCCCCATGGAAATATATCACATTGGGCCCCACCACCAGGCCCAGGCCACGCCAACCAAGCACAATTGCTGTAACCGCACCTCCAGAACCCAACCCACTCATTTGTGCTTTAAATAACTCTACCTGTACAGGCTTGCATCTATCTTGTAGTCCAATACTAACTGCACAATATTTACTGACACTGAGCTGTGAAAATATAACACTTATGGGGGGAAAGGGCTGCTGAGCCTAAAGATGGATCTGTTGGTCCTGGCACCAGGGGGAGGGACAACTGATTTATTATGAATAGCTGCTAAAGATGTACCTGCATTTACTAAATGTCAGCTAAAAGAGGAGTTAAATTAAAAACCTGTATAGATATTAACAGTACTTAATGTCAGCTTAGTAAAAAAAAACATTATTATTATTTACAATGGACTACGCTTAGCTAACAGACATATTTCCGCCACTCATAGACCACACCCACCTTTTCTTTGAAAAACTGGGTGACATACTGTCGCCCTTTAGTCCCTCTCCCTTGTCTTTCTCTCCTTTCTTTTCTCTTTTGAAAGCCTGACTTTGTGAGTCGTTGAGACATGGTACTACGTAAGTACTAGCATCCCTGCTCCTAACATGCTCTCACTCTCTGCTAGAAAGTGCAGGCGGTGCAGCACCGCGTTTGGAGGCAGGACCAAACCATTACATTGAAATAGAAGGGGGTGTACAAAGGCTTTGGAATTAACTTTTGGAAGAAAATAAGTTAAATGAATTAAGTTTAGTGAGTACATTATCAATATAACGTCCTATTAATGTTTCTTGATGAATGATGAAAGGTTACTAAAAAAATGTTTCTTAATGTTCTAAAATTGTTTGGGCCCCCCGTAGTGAGGGTGTTTGGGGTGGCCAATAGGGTGGCCAGGATTCCAGCCACCCCCCAGCTCCGCCACTGGATGAGAGTTAGTGGATAGGGGTGAGAGAAGAGAGGGAGTGAGGGATAGAAGAAGATGGAAGTTCAAGTAAGACTCAAAGAGATTGTCTAATGGGAATCTGTCATTCATGGGACTCGAACACAGATATCACCCAAAGTAAAAGGACTTAAAATAAAATAATATATGTAATACAATTAAACATTATATGGTTGTTACACGGTACACTGATTTATGTAAATATTCGTAGGGAAAGGCAAGAAAAGTTACAAATGGTTGCCATTAGGTCAAATGTATATTAAGCAGCATCTCGGACTACCTATGGACTTAGATATTGTATACCTTGCAATAGAGTGGGGCAGTGACGCGTCCTAAAACCCGGCCGGAAGCAAGCTGCGCATGGGTTCCCTCCGGTTCCCTTGACAAAAAAGCAATGCAACTTCTTTTGGGAAATTGCTCGAAATAAGGTCTGTGGTTGGCACACATTTAAGAGACGGATTACGTTTTGTTCAGTCGGATAATCTCCACATGTCTACCCTACTTTTATCTTTTTTCAATCATAAATCTAGTCGCGAGAAGCAAAATGCTAACGTTATGCTATAAACAAACTACAACGGGGTCGCTGCTTCAACGTCACGCCAACTTAAGATCGATATTCAAACATACAGATTCAAAATGGTACAAGTTGAAGCTTTTGACTTAACAGTTTGCAAGATTACAGGTACTTGCTTCAAGCAGAACAGGGGCAAACAAACTTAGCGGGAGTGTTTACGTGTTCGGCGTAATGACGTACAACGTCCTCGACAACTTCTGTAGTCCTATTCAGCCACTTGCTAACAACCATCGTTTTTCAGACACGTAAACTCTTCAAAAATCACCAGTGGGGTCACTGCTGATGTATTTAATGTCGTAGAACAAAAGGTGATCCGTCTCCTAAATGTGTGTCAACCACAGACCTTATTTCCAGCTATTTTCCAAAATCCTATGGAGAAATCCCATTGCTTTTTTGTCGAGGGAACCGGAAGTGGTAAAATGCTAACTCACTTCCGGGTTTTAGGACGTGTCACTGCACCACTCTATTTAGATCTGTTAAAGAAATAATGTGATATGATTGGTCATCTTAGTGTGTGCGATTTTATTTGATATCTGATTGGTGTTAGCATTGTATGCTTTCATGTCTTGATTTCTAACGGCAAAAGCAAAGAAATCATTTTCAAAACGAACCAAAAGAGAATCTGAGAGAAGTGAATGAGTAAGTGAGGAGAAACATTCAGATGAAGATTGACAAATGGATCAAGAGAGAAGGAATAGGAAATGCAGTGGACTTTAGTTCAAGAGCGTGGCAGAGAGAAATGAAATAAAGCAGAAAAGATAAGAGATAATCAGAAATAGACAGAGATGAGAGTAACAAGAACATAATGAAAATCACACAGAAGAAAATGAAGGGCAAGTTTACAGAAGGGAAGGGACAGAAACAGAGAGCAAGCGTGTGACAGACTTTCCCTGAGTCAAAGTCACAAGTCTCTCCGGTCAGCTCTAATTGTAGCAACAAGGCAAAGGGCATTGAAACACATAGCACTCTGTGGAAAAAGCACAGGGTGGGGGGATGTCATGAGGCCAAAACACCAGCAATCAAAGCTTTAAAAACATATTACTGCATGTGTGTATCAACATAATTTACAGTACTAGCCTGTGGGGAGGTTGATGGAGGCCCGGGGCCATCTAGTATTTAGCTCGGGCAATGAAGCCTCACCTGCTGGTTGCCCGATCGGGCAATCTATTATGCCAGTGTCATGCAGCTTGCGGATCCAGTAATGAGTGACCCGACAGTGAAACTAAACATATCTCTAACTAGTTACGGTAGTTTGAGAGGTAATTAAAATAGCTACGTGTGATATTCTAACCTTAAGTGTGTGTTTTGTCCGCTCACTGCTGCATGTGATCATGCAGAGCTGCGTGTCGACTCGTCAGCAGCAGCTGACTCTCTCTCCAGTCAGATTAGACTTCACTCGCATTTATGTCCATATCGATCAGATCCAGCTAGTTCTAGCTAATGATATGACTACCTGCTTATTAAAAGACACCTAAACAATAAGCGTCGCTATGCAACTGGGTGAGGCCACACAGTATAGCGCAGCATTATGCATTTGTTTACATGCCCACCGGAACCCCGAGGCATTACCAACAGATCAACGCACAATCAACCCATACAGCACATCTCTTTCTCCACATTAAGTGTTAGAGATTAGAATTGACTATTCTTGTCTGTCACATAAGTGGCGCAACTGAAGCAGTATTGCGCTAAAGGGAAATGATTTTGACCGAAGAGATTTAGATTTGCCGGCTAACGGGAACTCTGACGTCGCCATTGTGTGTGCTTCGCGGATGCGCTCGGCTCCTCTCGACTGCTGCTCGGGTCTGCTCGGTAAGCTTCCGGATGAGGAGGCATTCGTTCGACCAACTTACAGTAGATAACATTACAAACATTTTTAACAGGGGCCATAATAGTGTAAATAATGTTTGTTTTGGCAGTTACAACTGAATGTAATGTTTTCTACTTTTTTACATCTGGGAAGGCATTTGCCTTCATCAGATGGAAAGTGTCTTGACCAACAACTTATGTATTTCTTATAGCTATGCAGGACATGCAAGAGAGCAAACACAAACAAGAACAAACAAACAAGTGAAATGAAGAATAACATTGAAATTGTACAATATAATATTGTGGTGGTTCATCTTATAATTCAGTCTAGAGAATGCACCAGACAGCATCTAAGGCCTGCAACAATCTAAATGTTCTAGGGGGAGGCCCCCCAAACCCTTCGTTTGTCATTTCGTCCCCGCGCATTTTTCAGGGCAATCTCTATTGGGCTCAGGGCCATCTGTAAATTAGCTTAATGTATTTTTCATCTTAAAACAGTAAAGTATGAATTGTAAGTGGATTGAAATGACTGAAGTGAAAAGAACACAATTAAACTGAGGGAATTGAAGTAATAACATGTGACCAACAGAAATCGGATCTGATTTGATGTACTAGAATAAATGCTCTGACACACAGTTTGTACAGTACATGTAGATGTAAACAAACACCTGTGAAAACCGCACCCACCACATTCCCATGCAGCTTCAGGTTTTACAACACCACCTTTCTCTTGGGATGCTTCCATTTCAGTGTCAATCTCGTGTCTCGCTACAACAACACACTCTCATATGTTCTCTCTAAATTATTTCCAACAGGTCTTTGGAATCTTTTTCAAGGCGGAACAATAGATCAAAAGCTTGTGTTGCAGAACCTGTCACATAAAGTGTTCACACCCAGTAGGATATGATAATAGCAACAGGGAGAGGCATCCTCTGCTTTCACTTCACTAAAAACACACCACAAAGGTACGCTTTGGAAAAATATCCCGCAGGCAGATTAATAAAAGATGATAGAAACCAAGAAGCACAGACATGAGAGATTACTTCATCTAGCATTTCTTATTTCTACTAATAAAAAAGGTTTAAAAGAAATGAGACTAAGGATTTTCACAGTAGGAAGCGATGTTGGATGGATTCTAAGACAGTTGCCTTGATAGAGCCATCTATTGGGCCGCTGAGGAACTGCAAAGATAATTACATTGTAATTGCATTTTTGGGTAATTTCCCATGGTACTCTCAACAATTCACAAAAAATAAATAATGATTCATTAAAAATGCATATCATTCCAATGACCAGATATTTTAATTAACTTTTTTTGTTGTTATCTGATATGTGTGTTCAATAACAAAAGGTAGGATCCCCTGCTCTGATTGATGCAAAAACAATCAGTTAACAATGTGAATAGGGTCACTGCCACCCCTTTGTAACAAGTCACAGGTGTCAGTGATAGTCCCTATGCAGCTTTTCCTTTAAGGTGGAGGTTCAAATCGTTTGATCAGCATTCAGCTTTAACCTTTGTGCTGTCACTGTCCATCACATCCTCAGCATACAGCCAATCCAACCAGGTCACACCACCATACCATCACGTGCATTTCTAATCCAGTGTGCTTAGCAGAATGATTCTCAGGTCACTGCACGTTGGTGGGTTGTGTCAATGTTATTCATCTTCTTTAGCAGCTAGGAAGTGTGGAATTATACTGTTTATCAGAACTCGCTGGATTTCTCTCTCTGTTCATGGAGATGGAGGACAGATTAAGAATGACCCCTGACCACATAACAATTAGCCGAAACAAAAATCTGAGAGTGAGACGTTATATAAACACTGTAACTCTTGATAGTCATAAAAAAACAATAGCGTGCATAGTGTATAGGGAGGCGTGTGGTGCAGTGGGTTGAGCAGGTTCAAACCCCACTGCAGTCAGCATATCGTTGTGTCCTTGGGCAAGACACTTCACCCCAAATTGCTCCTGTGGGGATTGCCCACAGTATTGAGTATATAAATCGCTTTGGATAAAAGCATCTAACAAGTGACATGTAATGTAATGTAATGTATATAAAGCTACAATAAGGCAGTTCACCCATTTGAATATTCTCCTCTCTCTTACAATGTGACAAAAATGATCTGAGATGGAGGAGCCAGTGTGGAATACTGAAGTGGTGTAACAAACCATAAGCATCAACAGTTAAGTAATTTCAAATCACTCAAAACCGGAAATTATATAAGCAAATAAGCCAAACAAAAACACACTTCAAGAAACCAAGAGTTAATATTGAAATATTTCAGTTTCTGATAGTTTGCCCTTCAGTATCTTTGTGTCAAAGCAGTCATCCTAAGAAGTATTTGTTAAGTGATGCAATATAATGCACTTGTATTAAGATATGAAACGGTTTTTTTAAATGGATATTTGTTTTAGACATATTAACAAAACGTGAATTCACATTAATGGAATGAGAATCACAATCTATTATTACACCATGCAAAACATATACTGTATGAACATATGCATTAACATGTCTGATATCAACAGACTTAGAATGAGCTATTTTTTATTAATTTTTTACTACATTTGACTCATTTAAAATGTTACATTTGTAGATTATAAGTGTTACAAAGTGCGCAGCATTGGCTTGCAGGAATGTGAGATTGTGTCGCTGTTATGAAACTGTCGGGCCCCAAAAATAGCAGCAGGGAAGTACGGCTGTTTTCAGATCAGTTCAGCTGAGCCATGTAATGAGTCCTTGAGGAAAACCAGAGGACTTTATATCAAATCACATAACAAGGGGTTACCCTGGAGGTTTAACAGGACTGTAATGAGAAGTTATTCTTTGAAAAACACACACAGCACAGTAAACGCAGGGGAGTGGCGCAATGACATGATACCTGGCATCAATTACAGCTGGATTATGTGAACCTCGCCAGAAAATAACTCAGCAGAGTCAATGCATTCTTAACAGCTGATTCGTCAGTGTACACTTTTAATAAAACATTCAAAAAGTTGTCTGTACTTACATGCAGCAAAAATAGTTCCTTTAGGGGTGGATGAAAGATGAAGGGATGCAGGTCAGTCCAATAATGATTTCCGATATGGAAGAATAGATGTTGCTCAGTAGTAGTTGGCGGAGATGTAATCTGAAGCGCAGTTTGACGGCTCTGCAGTCTGCAGATCTCCAGGCCGGGCCTGACTGTCACCGGAGAAGCTAGAGCCATACCGGTGCCCAGAAACAAAAAAAGCTCACTGGGAGACTAAATATAGAAACCAGTCAGGGGCTAACACTCACATACCCTACTCCAGTTTGGCACCGGTGGCAGTTACTGGGTCATACTATACGTTAAAGCCGTAAAAACCCAAACAACAAGTGCGTGTAACCCATGGTGTAACCTCAAGTTTAATGTCAACGTACTCTGGAACAAATCCCAAACTTGGAAAACTGAGTGCACCTCCCCTAGTCTCATTTGGTTCATTCATAAAGCTTGAAATGAAGGGGAGAATAACATCTATACAAGAAAGCCATGCCAATTTACTTCTAAAAGAGACTAATTAGGTTAAGGAAGCTAAAAGTGTACTAGACGCCCTCAAACAAGCATAACCAAGTAACAAGCATAACCTGGCAAAGGCAACCCTCCAACGGTAACGTTACCATGGCAATTCTTAAAGATTAACGCAACCAAAAATCACCACATAGGCCTACGCACGGTTAACGTTAGTCCTTTTAACCAAATTAAGAGTTGAAGTAAACTATCACGTTTTTATTAATTTCAGTAAATTCCCACCAGTAAGCTAAATGTTAGCTAATGTTACATCATTAAACTGCACTCAGACTAGCCAAACGTAAACTTGCTACAGTGGCTGTTAGCAGCTAGCTTACACATAATAACACAAATGAAGCATACCGACAACACTTCATTGAACTATGCCCACCAGTACTTTTTAGCAGAAAGTTACAAAATATGTAATGTTATCTTTGTAGACATCGTGTACAAAGATTATACTTTACATTACTTCGGTAATGTGATATGTACTCCCGTCGCCGAAAAGAGGGTAGGCCTACTGCAGTGACTTCTAACATTAGCTACATTTTCTCGATATCACTACTAGTTATCTAACAAAACGTTGCTAAATTCAGTGCTCAAACGTTAGAATACTTTAAAGGGCTTTCCGAGGAACTACTGAATCAACTGAAACCTATAATTATCACACTTTGCGCAAATGTACACGAATTTTCGAAACTTTAAGCCTGGCACATGTCTGCGGGAGTCATCACCGTAAACTTCCGGTCGGCGCATTAAAAACAACACAGCCAGGTAAGTGAAATGTGAAGTAAAATTCGTGGGAGTTAAAATAGCCTATTAGAAAAAAAATAAAACTATTACAATTAGGAAAATAAATTCAACTACATACTCGTTTATTAGACACGAATAAATACAAATCACATTAAATAAATTAAAAGCAGCCTTTTTGTAAGGGTGTGGGATAAACCAGTCTGTAAACGTGTTGCCTGCTGTATACATCTTTTATAAAATCCACATGCAAAAGATGTACAACAAAAATATAAAGATACAAAATAAAAGATGCATCTAAAAAGTTTTGTAAAAATGGACATACAAGTGTATTCATGTATATTTTTTTACAGTATAAACCACATTTTAAGAGAAACATAAATAATGAATTGTAAATAACAACAACGAATAGGCTAGTGTATTTAAAAAAATAAATATGTAATCTTCAATTCAAATTAAACGTAAATATTGATTTGCACGATCTTACACATTTTGCAGATCTGTACATAACAGGTATTTTCAATAAAACAAACATTTGAAACTTCATTAAGAGCTCCAGTGTCCTGACAGATGATTTTTTTTATTATCCAAGATATATCAATAAAGTCAGTTAGGGACAGAAAGGCCGAAAATATAAGAAGGACACAATAAAAGTGATGTGGAAAACATTAGAGATTTGAAATCATCACTAGAGGAACCAACCGGGTCCCTGGTTGTTTAACCATATGATATCACCTCATGTTAGACAGCAATGTATTTGCCTATAATATGTCTATACTTGTGTTAATTGAGCCATGAATAATTGATCATTATTGGGTGTTGTATATACACAGTCTATGTTTTTTTCCTATATTTTCGCTTAGGTCTTTGGTGAGAATCATTACTAAACAGCAGAGGTCAGCACAACATCATGTTACTGCTGGGCGGATGATGTCTGCAGGTAAAAGCAAAACAATGTCAGTGTTGAAGTCTTTATTTATGAGTAAAGCTGACAGAGCTTTCATGATATTAATTTCTCTGTTTCGTTATGAGCTGTTTAGTATAACTGACATCTTCCAGGCCACTGTGCAGCTTTATAGGTCAAAAAGATGAGAAATCCAGAAATTGTCTTTATGCAAGTCACAGGCTCAGAATAATAAAAAGTAAAAAAAGCCATATGGGTTTAATTACGAGAAGGATTTCCCCATAAAAGTTCATATATTCAAACATAATAATAGCCAAAGAGATAGAGTGTGGAAATCCAAGCTTACCCTCTTTGTACTGGATAACAATTAACCTCGTTGTAATCACCACTGTTATCCAATTACACGCATTCTGTTAATTCACTCCCTGCACATTGTTTAATAATATCCTCCACATTGGTAATTCTTCCTGATAGTGAGGAGGGCAGGCTGTCTGAGAGGACTGTGAACCTGTCCCCGACTCGTCTTATTCGATATTCCTCTCTAATCTAACTTTAATAGCTTAGCCCCAACTTTAAACTTTACTTTTAAAGATTAATTTCCTCAACTACTTGATAGCAGTTCTGCTCCGCTGGCTCCACACGCTGCCCGCAGGCCCTCTCCTCTGCACGATGTTCATTTCTTGATAAGCTGCTTACTCACCCAAATCAATTATTCCCCTTCCTCTCTCCTCCTCTTGTCATTGTCTTCTGCGAGGACTTGACACATCCTTTCTGCCTTAAGTGAAGCTTTACCATGCCTGCAGGACACTGAATGAGTAAAAGCCAGCTCTGTGTGTGAGGAAATGTCACTGGCAACAAAAAAAGACATAATGAAAAGTGGGAGACAAAGTGTTGGAGCTCAGGGGTGAAGTCATCGCAGTGTGCATGTGAGAACAGGAGCTGGGTCTCTATCTGGAGCCAGCTAATTGAGTGTGGATGATTGAGAGTAGACACAGGTAGTCACTGTGTTTGAGTATGTTGTTCCCCCTCTTCCGTTTCAATGACTATGAACAAAAGGGCAGAGTCTTTTCCCTAATCAAGCTAATGGAGTGGGAATGAGCTGCTGATGGGCAGCGACAGGTAGAAGGGCCTCCGGGGGATTTAAGGGAGTCAGGGGGGAAGAGAAAGACTGAGGTGAGGACTTCAGCCTCTGATTGGCCAGACACGGATAATAAAAAGCCCCGACTTGTGCTGTTGGATCGATTAGCAGGTGGTTCTGGTCTGAGGAGCATACAGGGACAAGGTGTTAGCCACCCACACTGAGAGAGAGAAACTTCAGAGAGGATACTGCAGGCCTGGTACTAAAACAGAGAGAGAATAGTACCAACCAACTTCTTAACCTTGAGTGTGTCATTATATTTTTTAGCTTATATTCAACTGTTACTAGATTTGTAAGTCACAGGTGAGATGACCATGCAACAGAAGAAGTCACAATGGTGAGTGAATTCAGTTTAACTGCATTATAATGGAGTCCAGTTTGACCCTGTTGTTCCTCTGTTCTTCTTCAATCGATTGAAAGAGCTCAGTCATTGGATTTTACTGTGATTTGCAAATATCATTCTAAATGTGAGATGATCAAAAGGTCTAGCATCTTTTTCACTGCTGTTTCAAAGGTCAACATTGGACTCAAACTATCCAATTTTCAAGAAACATAGATCAGACGTCCTGAAAACTTGTTTAAAATTGACCATTTACTCTCAACTCCATGTATTGTTCCAAATCCATATGTTGATATGACAAAAAGCTCTAAATATCCTTTTTTCTATTTTGTTTGATTTAAAATACAAAATCTATCATGACGGAAATCGAATAATTTTTTGAGCATTTTAAATAAAATAGTTATTTTTAGGCTTTGTTATATTTCAATAAACTGCTAAATGTATATTGAAATATGTTTAAGAAAGTACTCAGTTCATAATGCCTGACTGGGACCATTTTTCAGACTGGCATTGTTTCTTCTGATATGAAAAAAGACACTCTTAGATGCTCCTGGTCTTGTATTAGATGTCCTGATGAGTCAAATGTTCTGTGTTGTTCACATCAAGATGGGAATCAGCAGGGCCGTTTCTTCCTATAGGCGGACTATGCAGATGCATACGGCCCCCGCGGCCACTCGGGGGCCCCCAAGCTGAAAGTATTTTTTTTTTCATCCAACATTTTTTTTTTTTTAATTCATACACACAAATGTGAACAAAATCAGTAGAAGCAGGAGGGCTGAAGCATAGCTTATGGAAAGTATATAAACATCGGCATTATTGCGTCAAAAACGTATAGAAAGTACAAAGAAATAAAGAAAACAGGAGTTAATTTAACAAATTAAATAAAAGTTATGGCAGGAAAACAATAAATGCATATATATATATATATATACGAAAACTAGATATAGGGATCATTTTCTGCACATGTCAATAGCAGTTTCAACTATCTTTTCTTTGGAAATGAAAATACTATATATATACATATGTAGACATGTAGCCTACTTGGCAAATGAATAATAATATATGCATATGCATAGAATAATATGCATAATTGCATATAAACATTGTGAACACTTATTTTCAAGTGACTTTTTTACATTTATATGTTCACGCTGTGGTTTGGAACTGCTTTTGAATGTTATTGGGCATTTTGTTATGGAAAATGTTGTGCATAATCAGTACTGTTTTAAGCTGTACTATGTCAACACATTTTAATATATTGAGTTTTTTAGATATGGGAGTTGTGTGTTCATATTTACCAACACCACAGACTGTTTGTAATACTTTTTTGGGGGATTTTATTATTTTTTGTAGATTTGTTGAGTACGTGTTCCCCATATTTCCGAGCAGTAGTAAAGGTAAGGGAGAAATAGACTGTTATAAAGAGTATTTTTCTTCAAGAATGTTCTTAGTATGATACAAAATACCTATTGTTTTTGACAGTTTAGTCTGTACATAATTTATATGCTGCTTCCAATTGAGTTTTTTGCCAACAAGCAGTCCTAAAAATGTACATGCACCAACTTCTTCTATCTCGGTATTGCAAATCCGTATAATGCAGTCATTTCTACTCTCAGACTTTGTATTGAATAACATGTCGTTTGTTTTGTCTACATTAAGGGATAATTTATTAACTGCAAACCAGTTACATAGTATTTCTAATTCTGCATTCACAATTTTAACAAGATCGCCAAGATTATGATGGGAGCAGAGAATTCAAAGTAAATTAAACATTGTTGAGAAAATGCTGCATCTCTTGCATTTATTGACATAGAGGAGCCTTATTGTTTACCTTTTTAATATAATTTTTCGCAATATTCAATTGCTTGGTTTTTGTGAAATTAGCCTGTTTTCCTATTAAAGTGTAACAGATTGATGCATCTCCACAGATCATCTTAAAGGCTTCGGAATCCCCTCCATTGTAGTTGAAAAACTGCAAAAACTAGGGCCCCCAAACAGCATCTTGCATAGGGCCCCCCAAAAGCTAGAAACGGCCCTGGGAATTAGAGTCAGGTGATCTCTTTTTAAACAGCACAAGGTGCAGTCTGGCTTCAGAGAAAGGAGCCCAACCAAGGTTCATGTTCCTTGAATTTGCCTGAACACAATCTAACAATAAACATCTCTTATTAATATAAAATTGGAATAAATGTAGAATTCTTGTCATATAAATAATTAAAATAATTGAGCTAGGGGAGTTGGTAAGACATCTTGAATAAGACCCCTTCACAGTGACATAACAGACCTCAGAATACTATGTGGTTTCAAAAGCCATGAAATATACCTGGACCTTGAGCTGTTTGAGATTGATTCTCTGCCCTGCTTTAGAGTCCTTGCGCAGGTCATTGACATTTTGTGCCCTTCTATGCCCATTCTTTAAGCCTGAGGGTTACAGAATCCTCATTCAATTGATTTGCCTTCACATATGAAAACACTGTAAAAGGTCTTCATGTTTTGTTGCATCTCTTCTCTCACCCTGAGGAGGCCTGGCCTGGTGCTGTGCTGGTTCCTGCTCTGCGTCTCCCTGCAGCCACACTCCCCGCACAGGGCGTCAGCCGTCAACCTGCGGCGCTTCATTGGATGTGCCGTCCGGGAATTCACCTTCCAGGCCAAAAAGCCCGGCTGCGGGGGGCTGCACATCACCACTGACGCCTGCTGGGGGCGCTGTGAGACCTGGGAGGTGAGTGGCAGGGAGGTAGCTGCTGTACCCCCCCCCACACACACACACACACACACACACACACACACACACACACACACACACACACACACACACACACACACACACACACACACACACACACACACACACACACACACACACACACACACACACACACACACACACACACACACACACACACACACACACACACACACACACACACACACACACACACACAACTTTATAGGACAGACATTAGTGTGCTGTTTGCATGGATTGCATTTGAAGAAAAAAAAAGAAGATGATGGATTAAATGAAGATTCTGCCACTCAGACAGACATCTACACAGAGAAAGACAGACAGAGAGGCAAATACAGAGGGATGTGAGATCCCCATGGAGAAACTTGTTTTCGTTTTACACCCTCCGCAGGGAGGGTGGAGATGGTGAATTCACACAGATAGATAGATAGACAAATAGATAGAGGAACAGATAGAGAGATCTATATGCATTTGATTCCGAAAAACAATACATTCTATTTTTATAATAACTGTAAATGATCTCATTGTTGTCTCCTAGTAATGGGAGGCTGTGTGAAGTACACATCTTGCATAAGAATGGAGGAGGAAAGTGTGCACTGAAATCGAGTTAGCGTTCTGCCAGGATGGAAAGCAGCGTGCAATCCGGAGATTGAAGTGACAGCAGCGGTTTTCTTAACAATGCCTCAAGTGCATAAATGACACAATTGGATTTTTATAAGCCAACGCATAATGATTACAAAACAATGCTGTGAAATCTCAAGTTTCATCTCAGATATTGTATTGAGGGATAGGAGGTATTAGGAGGCTCATGATTCTCCCTTTTTTTTATTATTGCAGCGAAGCTGGTGGGCTAGTAAGACTCCAAATGTCATTTTGTGATTCTCTTTAGATCCCCTTAGGGAGGAAAAGCATTTTTTAAATCTGCTCTGCCGCTCAGAGAGGTCAGCATACACTGCAGGGAGTCAATGTCTCAGTTTAAAGACATGTATGTAGGACTAATAGGTGGTCTGGAGTTGCAGAACAGTCTCTTATTACACCCAGCTTCAGGATTCACAAAATCATCTTCTGTGCATCAAGATAATGGCAAACTTTCCGCAGAGAAAGATTAAATTCCTGGAACACCAAACCCAAAAGCAATTAATAGAGGCTTTGCAGATGTGTCACAAATCTCTTTACAAACACAGCTTATAGCAAAACGGAGGTTCACTGCCAAATTAGTTATGTGCAAATAATGAGAAGCTTAGCAAAATACTTTATTAAAAATGAAAAGTGTAATAAGGGGGATAAGGGGTTTCCATGCCAAGCTACTGTTGAGAAACTAAAGGTTGGTGTGTAGGAAAAGAGTCATTAAAGGAGCCTGGTGATGTTTCTGAACGCGTTGTTTTGACGAATGGGCCCTACAATTGTTTCATACACTTAAAACATTTTGCATAGAATGAACATGAATGCCGTGAGTTTGCCACTGATATGATACATAC